>NW_012267235.1:11567314-11569114 GCF_000151885.1 Dipodomys ordii | reverse complement strand
GTTCACAAATAAAATTAAATTAAATTAAAAAAAAAGAGTTTCATGGACTTTCCTGCCCGGGCTGGCTTTGAACTGTGATCCTCAAATGTCAGTCTCCTCAATACCTAGGATTATAGGCATGAGCCACCAGCACCCAGCTAAAGTTTACTTTTAAAGAACATTCATGCCAGGCACTAGTGGCTCATGTCTGTAATCCTAGCTATTGAGGAAGCTGAGATCTGAGGATCATAGTTCAAAGCCAGCCCAGGCAGTAAAGTCTGTGAGACCCTTATCTCCAATAAATGGCCAGAAAACTGGAAGTGGTACTTTGGCTCAAGTGGAAGAGTGCTCGCTTTGAGCTGAGGAGGAGCTGAGGGACAGGGCCCAGGCTTAGAGTTCAAGCCCCATGACTGACAAAAAAAAAAAAAAAAGTCATTTATGCTGGGTGCTAGTGACTCACACTTACAATCTTAGCTACCTAGGAAGCTGAGATCTAAAGACTGAAGATCAAAGCCAGTTCTGGGCTCACAGAGATTAAAAAGAAAAAAGCTCAGAGATACAGTCTATATCCAATTAAACAGAAAAAAGCTAGATTGGTGGCATGGCTCAGAGAGCCAGTCATGAGCAAAAAAGACAAATGAGAACATGAGGTTCAAGCCCCAGTACTAGCACAAAAACAAAGCAAAATGAAACTAAAAATGGTATAAACTAGAATTTTAAATTCAATCACCAGTAAAATAGTAAAAAGAAAGAAGGGTGCTGATGGCTCACGCCTATAAAACTAGCCTCTCAGAGCTGAGGTCTGAGGATTGTGGATCAAAGCAAGCTGGGCAGGCAAACCTGAGAAACTCTTATCTCCAACTAATCAGCAAAAAGAGCTGAGGGGATGGCTGAAGTGGTAGAGCCCCAACTGTGAATGAAAAAGCCAAGCAAGGTGCCAGTGGCTGGCTCAAAACTATAATCCTAGCTGCTCAGGAGGATGAGGTCTGATGATCAGGGTTCACAGCTAGCCAGTTCAGAAAAGTCTGTGAGACTCCATCTCCAAAATAACCAGAAAAAAGCAGAGCTAGAGGCATTGCTCAAGTGGGAAGGGTGTCAGCCAAGCAAATATGAAGTAAGACTCTAACTTCAAATTCCAATACCAGCCAGGCTCCAGTGACTCATGCCTGTAACCCTAGCTACTCAGGAGGCTGAGATCTGAGGATTGAGGTTCAAAGCCAACCGAGGCAAGAATGTTCTTGAGACTCCTATCTCTAATAAACCACTAGAAAACTGGAAGTAGCGCTGTAGCTCAAGTGGTAGAGTGCTAGCCTTGAGCTGAAGAGCTGAGGGACAGTCCCCAGGCCCAGAGTTCAAGACTCATGACTGACAAAAATAAATAAATAAAATAAAAAATTCTAGTACCAGCAAAAACAACAAGGGCAATAGACAACAATAAAATCATCACTATTACTTCATAAAAAGATACTAAAAGCCAGGTGGATCATGCCTGTACTCCTAGCTACACAGGAGGCTGAGATCTGAGGATCCTGGTTTGAAGCCAGCCCAGAGGAAGTCTATGGGACTCCAGTTAACCACCAGCAAACTGGAAGTAGAGATGTGGCTAAAGTGGCAGAGTACTAGTCTTAAGAAAAAAGCTCAGGGGCTGGGAAGGTGGCTCAGTGGTAGAGCACTTGCCTTGCATGCCTGAGGCTCTGGGTTCTATTCCTCAGCACCACATAGGCAAAAAGAAAAAAGCCAGAAGTGGCGCTGTGGCTCAAGTGGTAGAGTGCTAGCCTTGAGCTGAAGAGCTGAGGGACAGCAACCAGGCCCAGAGTTCAG
>NW_012267235.1:11558999-11567264 GCF_000151885.1 Dipodomys ordii | reverse complement strand
GCTCAAGTGGTAGAGTGCTAGCCTTGAGCTGAAGAGCTGAGGGACAGCAACCAGGCCCAGAGTTCAGGCCCCATGACCGGACCCAAAAAAAAAAAAAAAAAAGATAAAAGCTCAGAGATAGTGCCTAAGCCCTGAGTTCAAACCTCAGGAAAAGCACAAAAGGAAAAATAAAAAAGAGATGCTAAAAATGTTTTAGAATTATATATGTAAGGCTGAGAATGTGGCTTAGTGGTAGACTGCTTGCCTAACATGCTTGAAGCCCTGGGTTCAATTCCTCAATACCACATAAACAGAAAAAGTTGGAAGTTGTGCTGTGGCGCAAGTGGTAGAGTGCTTGTCTTGAGCAAAAGAAGCTCAGGGACAGTGCTGAAGCCATGAGTTCAAGCCCCAGGACTGGCATAAACAAATAAATAAATATATGTACTTTGAAAATACATCAGATTATACAGTAAGGATAACATCTAATTGTCTCACTCTTTCTGTATAAAATCTATTCATGGACATTCTTCCATACAAATTTAACTCACTTTTACAAAGAATGGGTGGTGGTAGGGGTAAGGGTGGGGGTGGGGTAGGAGGCCTGTTCTGAGGCTTAAACTCAGGGCCTGGATGCTGTCTCTGAGCTTTCTTGATCAAGGCTGGTACTCTTAACACTTGAGCAACAGTTCTACTTCCAGCTTTTTAGTGGCTAAAAAAAGGATAAGAGTCTCACAGACTTCCCTGCGCAGGCCAGCTTTGAACTACAGAGCTCAGCCTCCCAAGTAGCTAAGATTATAGGTGTGAGCCAATGGTAATATATATATTTTTAATATAAAGGTGTTATATTTTAATATAAATATATATCTATAAATATGCATGTTTATATATTTAACAGTATGTTATGTATACTATGTAATATATACTACATAACAATATAGCATGTATACATGTATTTATTACTTGTAATATAGTATATATGTTTATCCTATATAAAACATGTATAAGAAATATATAATCTTTCCAGGAAAAGGTGAATAGCAACTTTTATTAGCCATTTGGGAACCCATGATTTATATGACCTCTCATCACTAAGATTTCATGGGAAAGTCTAGAGTATCCTGAGCACCTGCACATATACCTTTCATTACTATCTCTTACATGTTTCAAAAGATACTTAGAAATGTCCTTAATATACCTTAGGTGAAAAGTCAGATAGAATCTACATGTTACATGAGCATATATCTGTATTCTCTTTCACTTGTTCCCTATAACAGCGACTTATTCTTTAGAACACAGACTTGAAATAATCTTAATATCATAAACATAAACATGATAATTTATGTATATGCTGTTTTTTCCCTGGGAAAGGGTTTATAACTTTCCATAATACAAAATGGTTAAAAGATAGTTAAAGTGGGGCACTTGTGGCCACACCTGTAATTCTAGCTACTCAGGAGGCTGAGATCTGAGGATTGCAATTCAAAGCCAGCTTGGGCAGGAAAGTACATGATGCTCATCTCCAATTAACTACTAGAAAACTGGAAGTAGTACTATGGCTGAAAGTGGTACAGCACTAGCCTTAGGCAAAAGGTCTTGGAAACAGTGCCCAGGCCCTGAGTTTAAGCACCAGGACTAATAACAACAGTAACAAAAAGATAGTTAAGACAAATTTCTTAACTTTGCTTTAATCAATAATCTCATTATTAGTTTGTAAGTCCTTACAATGCTTTCCCTAGATTTTTCTTTTTCTTTTTTTTTTTTTGGGAGGGGGGTCCCATCATGGGGCCTGAACTCTGGACCTGGGCGCTGTCCCTCAGCTATTCAGCTCAAGGCTAGCGCTCTACCACTTGAGCCATAGCACCACTCCCGGCTTTTTTCTTTTTGCTTATGTGGTGCTGAGGAATTGAACCCAGGGCCTTATGCATGCAAGGCAAGCGCCCTACCACTGAGCCACCTTCCCAGCCCCTCCCAGATTTTTCTTTTCTGTGTATATGTGTGTCTAATATCTGATTTGCATTTGATAACTACATACATGAGTTTCCTTGTTTTCACTTTAGCAGTCTTATAATTAAAAAATACTCTGCTTTGTCAATTAGTTTTTTTGGGGGGGTTGGTATGCCTAATGTGTGTTATATGTATGTTAATGCCTGGATTTGTTTATCAGCTTTTATTTATTTATTTGATGCCAGTACTAGAGCCTGAACTCATGGCCCTGCCAACTAGTCTTTATAGAGAATTTTTTTAATCTTTTTTTTATTTTTGGAAGTACAGAAAGAAAAGAAGCTGAAAGGAGGCTCAGTGGTAGAGTGTTTGCCTTGCATGCGTGAGGCCCTGGGTTCAATTCCTCAATACCACATGAGCAGAAAAAGCCGGAAGTAGCACTGTGGCTCAAGTGGTAGAGCACTAGCCTTGAGCTGAAGAGCTGAGGGACAGCACCCAGGCCCAGAGTTCAGGCCCCACAACTTACAAAAGAAAGAAAAAGAGAGGGAGGGGAAAGGAAGGAAGGAAGGAAGGAAGGGAGGGAGGGAGGGAGGGAGGAAGGAAGGAAGGAAGGAAGGAAGGAAGGAAGGAAGGAAGGAAGGAAGGAAAGAAAAAGTAGAGAGTGATGCTACACTGAAACTAACAAGCAGGAAGACTGGGAGCTAGAGACAGTGAGACACACAGACACTGATAAAAGTCCCAAGGACAGACAGAATAGACAGGCAAAAGATATAAGAAACCTGGAAACACAAATGGAAAGACACAAGAACTGAGCAGACAGAAAAAAAGGATGTCAGAAAAATAGACTGGCAGAGAGAAAAAGAATAACTGACAGGCTGGCAGGATCATCAAGAAAAATGCAGAGGAGTAAACAGACAGGAGAAGATAGAAGAGAGAAGGCAGATAAAGGAAGAAATAATAAGGTAAAGAAGACAAAATGATAATAATGTTTTATATAACTAGTGCCTTATAATATGTAAAGTGCTATCACATACATTATTGCAGGCAAACAGGGAGAATCCAGCAGACAGATGGGGTGATGAAGAGATATAGGCCAATCAGACAGAAGAAAGAGGAGGCAGCCAATCAGAAAGAGAGGCTAGAATGTAGACCAAGACAGATAAGAGGAAAGACAGAATCAAGAAAAAAGAAGTGAGAGAGGCAAAGGGGAGAAACACGGAGACAGAGGCTCAGGAAGACAAGCAGTATAAAACAGAAATAAAAGAACAATGCAGTGTATGGAAGAGTTTTATCATCTTTCTCAAAGAGACCTGATCGGAGGCTGAGTCTTTGTCTCCCCCAAAGCATTATGTCTCTAAGATGGCATAGAAGAACGAAAAGGATGAAAGGGAAAAGTTTTAATAAGGAACAAAGCTTTTTAGATTAGGAGGCAGCCAAATTTTTTGGACAGGTCTAAGTCAAAAACCTAAAAGGATCTGGATTCACATGCCTTTATAGAATTTATGTAGAGCCAAGCACCAGGGCTCATGTTTCTAATCCTAGCACTTGGGAGATTGTGACAGGAGGATTGTGGATTTGAGGCCAGCCTGGGCTACATAGTAATACTGTTTAAAAAAAAAATCACACAGACTAAGTGTAAAGGCAGAGAAGCCTCTGTACTATTCCCTGTGCATGTAAACACAGTTTTCATGCGAATCTGCTTATATGCCTATGTATTTATTAAGTACTATGTATACTTATTGACTATATGTCTCCATCTATATGGTAATTTTCAGTACTTCCAATGCTTTCATGTCTTTTCTCAATTCATATATTTCACTGATGAAGAGAACAATAAGATTCTGCCATCATCAGGATAACTTGCCATGTAGAGTAAGGGAGGTGCAAGCCCTGCCTTAGTATTCTTTCAGTACTGATAGTAAAAACATGTAAGCACTAATCAGTCAATCAGAAAAGAGAAGTGCAAGCTCAGTGTTGGTGACTCACACCTGTAATCCTAACTACTCAGGAGGCTGAGATCTGAGGATCACTGTTCAAAGCCAGCCCAGGCACGAAAGTCTGTGAGACTCTTATCTCCAATTAACCACCAGAAAACTGGAAGTGGTGCTGTGGTTTAAAGTAGTAAAGTGCAAGCCTTGTGCAAAAAAGCTCAGGGACAGTGTCCAGGCCAAGTTCAAGCCCCCTGACCAGTAACAACAACAACAACAAAAACACGAATGCAGGCTGGGCAATGGGGGTTCACAACTGTAATCCTGTATTGAGGAGGCTGAGAGCTGGCCTAGGCAGAAGTGACTATAAGACTCTTATCTCCAATTAACTACTAAAAAGCTGGAAGTAATGGCTGAAGGTGTGGCTCAAATGGTAGAGCAATAGTCTTCAGGAAAAAAAAGTTCAGGGCAGTACCCAGGTCTTGAGTTACTTAGAACTGGCACCAAAAAAAAAGTAGAATCAGAAAGACCAGAGGTAAGAGGTGGCAAGCCTAGCAACTTTAGGAGGGAAAACTTGACAGATGGCAGAAGGAATGTCTAACAAACCTGAGAGAGAAGTATTAAGGAGTACAGCAAACACACACACACACACACACACACACACACTTGTGTGTGTGTGTGTGTGTGTGTGTGTGTATTATTCTCTGGAGAAGTATCCAAGAAATATGAAATAGTGGCTGTCTCTAGGGAGAGGAATTTCCTAGACTTGAGGGAGAAGGATAGGTGGGAGGCTTACTTTTCACAGAATATAGGTTTTACACATAAAAAATGTATACTATGTATATGTCTACTCCAAAGTTGACTGGTAAAAAAGCTAAAACAAAACAAGAAGGAAGAAAAACAAGCAGAGATGTGGACAGCAAGACACTGCCAAGCAGACAGCAAAAAGGCAGGAAAACAGTGAGAGACTGGGAAGATGGCAAAAAGACTGGGGGAAGGCAGACTAAGGAAGCAGGATAACAGGAAGAACTGAAATGGAGATAAATGTAAGAGAAGGCAGGGTAGGGGACATGGTATGAAGGTAGATGAGACTTTAGGACAAGGGGGTTACTGACAGCTCTAGGGAGAGAGACCATTGATGGAAAGGAAGCCAAAAAAGAGAAAGTTGATTCATAGGAAGAGTAGGGATAGTGGCATGAAAATGATGGGCAGACCCAAAGGGAGACAAGGAAAACTGATGAACTTAACCGAGGCAAGTAGGAAGAACAAGTAGAAGGGCAAGATAACAGGCGAACAATTATGGGATCCATGGCAGGGCCTGGAAGGTAGACAAACCAAGAGATGCAAGCTAAAAAAGTGATAGAGACAGGCAGGCGGGGAGACAGATGGCTAGAGAGTGTGGTGGGCAAACAGCCAGAGAAGCAGACAGACAACCAGAGAAAAAGAGGCTGCCAGCCAGTTAGGGAGTAGACATGCAGGCAGGCAGACACCATAACAGGAGCAAGCAGGTACAGAGGCAAGCAGAAACAAGGATAGAAGACAAATCAAGAGGTTAGTAGGGAAAAATCAGGGTAGGAGCGAGTACAGACAAGCAGAGGGGGAGATGGACAGGACAGAATCAGGAAAATTAACAAATCCATATGTTAAATGCACTTGAGAGAGGGAGAGGATAATGAGTCTGCACAGGGTTACCTTTAGCAACCCACACCTGCAGATCATGACACATGTGGCAGGCAGGCAGGCAGGCAGAAGTGCTCAGTGACACAGAGGGAGAAGGCACAAGGCAGAGACATCATGCATATGATGTGCAGTGTGGCTTTCACATATGTGGAGATACTCTTCCCAGACTCAATAAGACACACACACACACTCTCTCTCTCTCTCTCTCTCTCTCTCTCTCTCACTCAGAGCCAGGAAGAGGGGAAGTCAGACACACATGAGAAAGAGTTACACTCACAGACCTAGAAGTAAACAGAAACAGTGATGGAACTTGGATGTGATGGGACCTGAGAGTCAAAAGAGATGAGTAAGACTAAATCCGTGAAAAACACAGAAAGAAAGAAAGCGCCAAATACAGAAAAAAGACAGTCTACAGCCGAGATTGAGAGGGCAGCAACTACATTTAATGGGAGAGGAAGTTCAACTCAGTATAGGAATGATAGGGAGAGGCAAAGAGAACTCTAGAAACCACGTTTAAAAAACAAAAACAAAAAACAGATACAGGCAGTTTAAGTCTATAATCCTATCTACTCTGGAGGCTGAGATCTGAAGACCATGGTATCTCTAAATTAACCGGAAAAAAGCCAGAAGTGGAGGTGTGATTTAACTGCTAAGAGCACAAGCCTTGAGAGAAAAGGCTAAGTGAGAGCTCAGGCTCTGAGTTCAAGCCCCAGTATCAATGCATGTTCCCACACATGCATATACACAAGGAAACCATGTGGATACTGTGCATTTGTGTGTGCTTGAGGGGGAGAGCCTCAATAAAGCATGTTTTGGTTTTATAAACAAAAATTTGTATAGTGTTCCTTTATCACTAATACTTTCTGGCTGCAGCCTACCGGCCTCTCCCTGTTAGGGTGATCCTGAGCACTGTAGAAGCAGGGAGGCCAGCAGTTAAGAAAGAAATGGCCCAAGAGAGAGATGGCTCTACATACTTTGAAGCAAAGGAAAGGGCAAAGACAGATCAAAAGAATGGGAGGAAACCAGAATAAGAAAAGGGTGAGGTGCAAAAAAGGGTAGAACTGAGCTATTCACCTTCCTTTTCTTTGCTCTCTTGGCAAGTTTTATTTTATGTGTAGATCTCTCTGATCAAGTCTCTGCATGAGAAAGATACTTAGAGACTCCTTTTCAACTGTTCATCTGATCCCGGGTACCACGTTAAGATAAACACTGGACTACAGATGGAAACCATGGGTCAGCCAGTTAGATAAAAACACCTGAGTGTAATCCCTACCTCTTTCCTTTTCTCAGTTCCAGTTAACTTTTCTCTTTCCGGTTACTGTAGTTTCTTCTACTTTCCCAGTGTTGAAGATCATGGAAGAAGGGAAAAACACTGAAACAGGAGAAAAGAGAAAATATCCTAAAAATTTGTTCTGTTTACCTCCACATTAATTTCTCAAGTCTGATACATTTTACATGCAAGCAGTTGGGGGGAGGGGAGGGAGAGGAAGCCAAAAAGAATGAAAATAAAATGTACAATTATAAATCACTGAGGAGGCTGGGCAAAGGGGAGAATCAAACATGGACTCCTTTGGAAAAAAAAAACCCTCAATCATCATATCTATTCATATCTTTCCCCCCAAAGTCAGTAGCATTTGTCACTTTCTTAAAAGAAAGAAAGAAAAAAAAACCTTGTACACTTCTCATTTAAAAGATATGTACACAATTAAATGCATTTTGACTTCAATGAGATATGTAGAAACACAGTTATATATAAACATATATTTCATCTTTTTTCTTTTCAATGCCTGAAGGGGGAAAAAAAAACCCTTCACATCAAACCACTCCCTTCTGAAGTATTCAGAAAAAAAAAAAAAAAGCTTTTCTTTAGAGGAGGGAGGGGGGAGGAAGAGACTAGTAAAGAAAAGAAAAAAAATCCAATCTAGTTGGACTAGTATCTAACTAGTTAACCTTTAACAATTTATGCTGATGTCAGACTGAGCATGAGTACTGATTAATACCCCCCCAGATATTTTTTATAAGGGGGGGAGTTAGTCACAGCAGCCATTTTTGTTTTATGCAGAAATCTTTCATCCCCCCCCAACACACACACACACACACACACACACACACACACACTTCAGTACACAAGGAAAATATCTCTATTAATCTGTACACTAATCAGTTATGAAAAAAGGGAGAAATTTGTGGGTTTCTGGGTAGAGGCTTGTTGATGGGGTGTAACAGGGAAGAGAATGAGGGGGTGAAAAATGAAATATTAAGCCAGCCATTTTGTTTTAAAAGGGGATTTTCCCCCCTTTCTTATGGAGGGGGTGGCCTTGCTGAAGGGGGGGTTGTTTTAAAAATAATTTCAAGGCGGCCATCTTAGTGCCTCAGCTCTGAGAAATATTTCTGAGCGCCCCCCTCAGAATTTAAATATATTTAAAGCAATGGAGAGGGGGGCAAAGAGAAGTCGAAAACTTTTATATATGTATATATATAATTTAAAAAAATAATAATTCCCCCTTCTTGTTCTCTTGGGAGGAAAGTGGGGGGGGGAAGGGAAAGGGAAAAAAAAGTCTCAAAAAATTTTCCAAGAACATTTTTTGGGGGTGGTTCAGCCCCCCTCCTCAGACGCCGGCCCTGAGGGTGGGGGTTCTGGAGGGGGGTGGCCCGGGGGCTTGGGGGGCTGGGGGAGGCGGTAAGGAGGAGGACGCCGCCGCCGAGGAGGAGGAGGAGGAGGAGGAGGAGGAGGAGG
>NW_012267235.1:11544443-11558313 GCF_000151885.1 Dipodomys ordii | reverse complement strand
TAGGCAGGAAACGGCCGCGGCGAAGCCGGGGCCCCCTCCCTGGCCGCGCGAGGGACCGCGGAGACCCTGGAGACCGGACGGCGGCGTGGGGGAGGGGTGGGGGGAGGGGCGGCCGCGCAGCGCCCCCGGGGCGCCGGGCCCGGCGGGGGTCACTCGGAGGCAGAGTGGGGTTTCGGTGTGTGTCTCCCGCCGCGCGGCCCTGACACCCTTCGCTCTGGACTTGGCCGAGGGGGGACGGGGTCTGTGGGACCCCCCACCCGCCACCTGTGAGGACTTAGGTGCCCGCCAACTCGGGGGCGGGGGGTGGCGTTGATGTTTGTGGGCGGCTGATGACGGGGGGGGGGCAGGTGGCGACCACACTCCGCACAGACCACTTCCTGGAGTAAGACTTGAACCGACCTCCCACTCCCCCCCAGCTGGCGGTGGGGATCGCGAGTCACTTCAGACCGGGAAGGGGTAGGGGGGGGCAGAGGAGCCTGTCAGGGAAGCGAAATGCCCCCCTGATCCGCCCCCTTCATCTCTCCGGTGCTCCGGGCTCTTTTGTGTCAAGTGCGGCCCCCTCCCCCTTCGTGACCCCGTCAGACTGGGGTGGCCCAACTGCCCAGCTGTGACTCTCACGTGGCTGCCATTCACTGTCACTCACTTGCTGAAACCACACACACCCTGACCACACCGTGGTGGGGGGGGGGAAGCTGCCCACCCAGCTGCTTGGCAGCTTGGCCAACACTGGGCGCCCTCCTGCAGGATGACCAGTCACCCTGCACCCTGGGCCGCACAGGGCGGGGGGGGGGGCGACTGCTGCCTGCCCTGGGGTGCCCAGCAGCGCCCTCCCCTCCACGAGCCCGATGGAGGGACCTCATTCTTTAGATAGGTGGGGGGGGGAGGATCCGCATCTCCTAGGTGGGGACATCCACACCCCCAGGCCTCTGGCTGCCGAACAGACCCAATGCACCGAACTTCAAACTGCCTACCACCGAGCTCTTTGTAAAACTGTCATATTGATCCCTGTGGCTTCGGTGGCACATGTTCCTGTCTAGTTGACACAACCTTTGAGGAGAGGGTTAGCTGGGAGGCAGGTGGGGGGGGGGTTCCCCATGGGAGAGTAATATGTTCCGTGGAGACTGGGTTCCCCCCCCGCCCCCGGGCTTGTCTGAAAAGGGGAAAAGTTTTGGAAAAAGTTACCCAGACAGTCGCATGTCTCCCAGGGGGGGGGGGAAAGGAAGGAAGACTGGCAGGGAGAAGAGAGGGCTGTCTGCAGCAAGGTGCTATCAAGAGGGAAAGGGGTTGGCAAGGGGAGGTGGGGATCGATCCTGGCAGTGCTCCCCATCCGTATTGCGAAGTTGGAGTCTGGGGGTTCGGGTGGTTGTGGGAGGCTGGAGCCTGAAAGGTTGAGGTGGGTCTTTTGTGTCCTACTCCCTCCCTCCCCCCTTTCCCTCTTCGCTTTCGGAATCGAGGGGAAGTCAGCTGCTTTTACATTTTTATATTTGAAATGAAACCCCACCTCCTCCTTCCTAGTCAATGTTCTCTCCCTTTCAGCCCTCCAAGTCAAATAAGTGACCCAGATACACCCCCTCAGATGACTTTCTGAGGTAAAACTTGGGGAAAATATTTTTAGCCTGCTCATTAGCTCTGTCTTACCTAAGTGTGGGGCAAATAAGCCTTCTCTGCCTCTGGGGAGGTCTGGGCAGCCTGCCCTCCCTCTTCCTTTGGTAGAATATGAATTATACATATGAGAGCGAGCGTTCCATTGTTTTTCAGGCCCACTGCTTTGAATCTCACCATTTTGTTTTACATTCTTACGGAAAACCAGTTTTATCCCTTCCCCCTCGCTCCAGTCTCTTACATTGTTAAACGTTTAAAATAATAGCACTCGTGTTGGTGGGGGAAGGGAGCAGGAAGCCAAAAAAAAAAAAAGAACCCTCATTTCTTCTCCCTCCCCCTTCTGGCAAGTCTAGAGAAATAATATAACATAATATATAGATGCGATTCCTTGGCGTTGGGGGTGGGGAATGATTGTGGGTGGTGCGGAAAATTCTGGTAGTTTCTTTGCAAAAGGTCTGAAAATACAAACCCACCCCCTGCGTGTAGTACGCATGTGCAGCAGACCTATTATGGAGGTTCGTTGTGGGGGGAGGGAGGGGAATTTGAGAAAAAATAAATATATGTGTGAGAGATTGATGGTGAGATTAGAAGGAGAGAGGGGCGGGCCGGAGGCGAGGCTCTCTCCCAGGCTCCTCCCGCCAGCCGGGCTGCCAGGCTCCGCCCTCGCCCTCCCCGCCTTCCCGAGATCTGAGCCGGGTTGTGGTAGAGTCTGGGCTCCAGGCCAGCATTGAGTGGCTGCTGAGACAGAGGTTGGGACTTAGATTTGCTTTATTACCCTTCCTTGCCTTTCCTCGCCATTTGCCTTTGCCTTTGCCAGTCGCCGACGTCAGCCCAAGTTCGAGAACCTCCTGCAGGGCGGGGGAGTGGAGTTCACCGGCTCTGTGGCCCCTACTCCCAGCTGGGGGTGACCCAAGCCACTTCCCTCATCCTGAGCGAGTTGGCCTGCCCTTGCCACTGCCCCCGCATCCTCCTCATTTCCATGTTCGTGTTAACCCTAGTCCCTGGGGTTATGTGGGGCCTTGGAGCCGGCTGTTGGGCATGGCATCTAACTGACTATTATTACAGCCTCTACTCAGTTTTTACACCTGGCTTTGGCTAGGCAGCCCCCCTCCACTCCATAGTGCATCTTAAGAGTGTCTTCCTGCCCACGGGCACACAGGATGCTGGAGTTAGGAGAAAAGATAGCATGAAAGGAAAGATGTGTCCAGAGTTTGAGGAAACCTAGACCTGAGGTGTTAATTGTGGCTAATTTTCCCTTGGCTGTTGGAAGTAGGAATTGTATGTCCTAGAGCAAGGGGCTGGGCCAAGCCCATGCTTTCCCTATTGCTACAGCTGCCTCTGCATGGAACAAGACAGGTCTAGCTGGTTAGTTTAGTGCTGGGGGGGGGGAGGAGGAAGGGGGCGGGAGAACCAGGGCTCCATGTCAGTGTGGCATTAGTCTGTTGGCATGGTGTCTTTCTTCCTCTATGAGAAGTAGCTCTGGCCCTCAAGCCACAACAGACTGGCAGGGGTTAGGGAGAATGTTGTTGGGGGGTCATCAAGGGAAATCTATTGTGGGCCTTCTGACAGAGCTGTCTGGGGAGAAAGCCAGGGATCTGGCTGTGCTGCAAGTATGGACCAGTCCAGGCTTTGGATTTTCTGTTTTGAGTGTATGTGTATGTGAGTTTGACAATGCACATGCTGGGTATGTCTATGCCTATCTCTTATTTTGTTTTGGATCTCCTTTGCTGCGTATCTATATATCTGATATATATATATATATATATATATATATACATATATATGTATGCATCCATCTGATATATACATATGTATATATGTATGTATGTATGTGTATACCTGGGTTGGGATGTCTGGGACAAAAACATGCAGATGTAGGGTGAGACCCAGACATGGAGAGTATGACCCCAGAGTTCTCAGAGGAAACAGGAATATAGGAATCGATTTGGAGCAGATTCCAGGTTACTTTCAAGGATGAGGAGAACCATTTAGGCAATTGTGGAGACTTCCTTCTAGCAGATTAAGATGTGATAGGAGCAGACACTAATCCTATGGATAAGAAGTGAAAATGACTGGCTGAGGATTTCTTTTCTCCAGTACGGTGTTGGAGTGAGGAGATGCTAGTAATTATCTGAGGAAATGTAAATAGAGGCTTCCCTCTTGGTAAAAAAGGATGTCAAGGCCCCAGGGTGTTAGTGTGAGAACCCAGGTGTCCACCTTTGGCTCTCCCTTCTCAGCATCTGGCTTAGGAAGCTGCCAGCTTGTGTCTCCCCACTCCAAGTGCTGGGTCAGGCCAGGCCAGCAGCTGGGCATGGCTTCCCCAGATCCTAGGCAGGCTGCCAGCTGGCAAAGTAAGGGGGAAGGCAGGAGGAGCCCTGGCGGCGACTGAAAGGACCTGCCACAGTCAGAGCCCATGGCCTAGAGCCTGGTCCCTTGTTAGTAGAAGGGGAGAGTAGGGAGTGGTTTGGCTGCTCTTCTCTTCTGACCCCTGACCTCTCATTCAGAACCAAAGCATCCCAGAGTACTCGAAACACTGTTTTTATGCAGTGAAGGACAGCAACATTTGGAGGCCTTAATGCCCAGTTCCTAGAGAGTGGGACTGAGGTGGTAGGGGGGGAGTGATTGAGGGGCCTCTGAGACTGGGAACCTAGAGGCTTAGGTTATTCTGGTGCTCTTTGCTCCAAAGATAAGGATGACATTCGACTGCTGCCTTCCGGATTGGGTGTGAAGAAGAGAAAGCGAGGACCCAAGAAGCAGAAGGAGAATAAACCAGGCAAACCCCGGAAACGCAAGAAGCTTGTAAGTATCAAGAAGTCCTAACTCTGTGGGAAGGTTCAGGAGACACTTTTCCAGAGACCTACATTTTCTCCCATCCTGCCAGGGTAGAGGAATGTCCTAAAGTCAGGAAGGCTTGACACACTCTCCCTGTATTGCCCTATGCCCTATATTTCATGAATCAGGACCTCACTCCCTATAGCCTAATATAGGGAGCCTCGTTGTCAATGTGACTTGTCCTGGCGTCTGACAGAAGCAGTACAAGCTTGGATAATAAATACATGAATTCATAGCCCAGAAGTTTTCCTGAACAAGTTGCTTAGCTTTGTTTAGCCTCAGTTTCCTCTTCTGTAGATGAGCATAGATCAGTTACTAGCTGATGAGATTGTTGTGAAGGTAGAAAGAGATAAAGTATGTTAAGAACAGCTTCTGGCACATGGAAAGAATGGATAAACGTTATTCTTACTTATTTCTCTTCCTTAGGACAGTGAGGAGGAGTTTGGCTCAGAGCGAGATGAATACCGGGAGAAGTCAGAGAGTGGGGGCAGTGAATATGGAACTGGACCAGGTCGGAAACGGAGACGGAAGCACCGAGAAAAAAAGGAGAAGAAAACAAAGCGAAGGAAAAAGGGGGAGGCAGATGGGGGTCAAAAGGTGAGTAGACTTAGGGGAACTCTAAGGTGAGGAATCCACACAATAGGCAGGTATCAGAGGGAAGGAAGCCACTGAGCCTGTCATTGGTGAGGGGTAGAGATTGTAATGTAAGAAGGGAGTGTGAAATTGGAGGTTGGTGTATATTATGGCAGGAGCACCTACTTCACTGAATTCCCTCTTCCACATATACACAGCAGGTAGAACAGAAGTCATCAGCAACTCTGCTTCTGACGTGGGGCCTGGAGGACGTGGAGCATGTGTTCTCTGAGGAGGATTACCACACACTTACCAACTACAAAGCTTTCAGCCAATTCATGAGGTATGATGGGACTGGGAACTCTCTACAACAGGTACTTAATTTTAGCAGGGAGAGCCTCGACCCTTTCTGGACTCTGATGAAAGCTAAGAAACTAGAAAATCTCATAGCACATACACATGAAATTGCACATGTAATCTCAAGATATTGTTGGATTTCTTCGGATCTGAGGGTCCCAAGTTAAGAGTCCTTCACTGAGGACTCCTTATTTGAGGGAGTAGTGGGGCTGAGGTCATGATGCCAGGGCTGTGTTAGAGAACTCTGTTAGCAATACAACATAGTGAGGACAGAATATAATGAGCCCATGCTCTGATAGTTCCAGTTCTGTTTTCCCTTCATGGCCTTTCTAGACTAGACCTGGAAGATACCATCAGTGTTCTAGAATTTCCATTGCTTTTATCAACCACTGTTCCTTATTTTTTTGATACTGGGATTGGAACTCAGGGCCTCAAGCTAGCTGTGCAGTTACGTACCACTTGAGCCCTGTTTTTGCTTTAGTTATTGTTTTTAGATAGGGTCTTGAGCTTTTCCTGGGCTGACCTCAGACCATGATCTTTCTACCTATGCTTCCTGAGTAGCTGGGATTCCAGGTGTGAACCATCATACCCTGTGTCTATCCATTCCTCAGGTTCCAGTAACAACAGAGCATGTTTTATCGATGATGGGACCTGAGCTACATTGGCTCACAAGGTAGAAAACAGGGAAGATGTCTTTTGGGGAGGAAGCATTTCACATAGTAGTTCCGTGCCCTGAAGTGCTAAGGTTCAAGCCCCTCTTGGGCAAGTTATTTAATTTCTTTAAATGAATAGTTTTATTACTTTTTAAAATAAGAATAATAGTATATACCTTATAGAGGTCTATGAATTTAGTGGGATAATGAATTAAAGTGTACTACAGTTGGGATCTTGCCCCAAGAGAGTATTAGCTGATAGCTGTCCTTTGTAATGTTTCATCTACTTCACCGCTAAAGATGGTGCTTTTGTCAGCATTGAGGGTCACACATATCCTTGCAAGAGCTTAACACCCCACTCCAGAGGAGAACATTGCAGCCTATCTCTTTTAGGCCCTATGCCATGGGGACCTTCCTTCATGTCCCATGAAATTTAGTAAAATGTGAAGAATCGAAACAAGAGTGCTACTGTGAGGATGAGATAGGATGTACTGTAGATAGTGGTTAATGAACTGAAAAGTAGTTACTTTATAGCACTTATGTGGATGCTATTGTTTTTGTTTTATCCTTATTAAACTTTTTCCCTTTTTTTAAACATATGTACTTATTACAATGATATTTTTCTTTTTCTTTTTGTGTGTGTATGTGTGGGTGGGTGGAGGGTGGAGGAGGTGCCAGTCCTGGGCTTGAACTCAGGACCTAGGCATTGCCCCTAAGTTGTTTTGTTTCTGTCAGGGCTAATACTACCACTTCCAGCTTTTTTTAGTGATTAATTGGAGATTAGTGTTTCGTGGACTTTGCTGCACTGGCTGGCTTTGAACTAAATTCTCAGATCTTAGCCTTTTGAGTAGCTAGAATTACAGTCATGAACTCCCAGCACCTGATGTTTTTCTTTCTTTTTTTTTTTTTTGTCGGTTGTGGGGCTTGAACTCTGGGCTTGGGCTGTCCCTGAGCTCGTCAGCTCAAGGCTAGCACTCTGCCACTTGAGCCACAGTGCTACTTCCAGTTTTCTGGTGGTTTATTGGAGAGAAGAGTCTCATGGACTTTTCTGCTGGGGCTGGCTTTGAACCATGATCCTCAGATCTCAGCCTCCTTAGTAGCTAGGATTACAGGCGTGAGCCACCAGGGCCCGGCTTGATATTTTTGTTAATAGGACACATTCTTACCACCCAGGAATCCTAGCATATACATAGAATTAATTGATAAGAAGAGATGGCAGTACTTCTAAACCAATTTGTAAAAGGTCTGAGTTTTCTACTTCTGTATTTACAGGCCCCTAATTGCTAAGAAGAATCCTAAGATCCCAATGTCTAAAATGATGACCATCCTTGGAGCCAAATGGAGAGAGTTCAGCGCCAACAACCCCTTCAAGGGTTCAGCAGCTGCTGTGGCAGCGGCAGCAGCAGCAGCAGCCGCAGCTGTAGCTGAACAGGTGTCAGCTGCTGTCTCCTCAGCCACCCCCATAGCACCTTCCGGACCCCCTACCCTCCCGCCACCCCCCACTGTTGATATACAGCCCCCACCTATCCGAAGAGCCAAAACCAAAGAGGGCAAAGGTAAGAAACTCTCTTTTTCCAGCTACTGTCTCCTAACCCTCTAAGTTGTATATCTTAGAATTATAGTATCACTGTAGTTAGTACCTTTGCCTGCCCAAGTTGGGGTTTCTGGAGGAGAAACATTTTGTTAGAAAGAGGTCTAGGGGTCCCTGAGTCACAGCCTCTGGTTTGTCTCTCTTCATTCCCATCGTCATTCAGGTCCAGGCCATAAGAGGCGTAGTAAGAGCCCCCGAGTACCCGATGGACGTAAGAAGCTTAGGGGGAAGAAGATGGCACCGCTCAAAATCAAACTAGGTCTGCTGGGTGGCAAGAGGAAGAAGGGAGGCTCGGTGAGTTGTTCTTCCCTATTTGCTAAACTTACCTAGGTGTCAAGGGTTGGAGCCCAGGGCAATGGAGTCAGGGCAATGAGGGAAACTGGAACAGGAAGCCCAAGGCCCAGGGAGGGGAGTAGAAGCAAGTATGCCTCACTGACAACAATGGGCTATGGGCAGTATGTTTTTCAGAGTGATGAGGGTCCTGAACCAGAGGCTGAGGAGTCAGACCTGGACAGTGGCAGTGTCCACAGTGCCTCAGGCCGGCCTGAGGGCCCTGTTCGTGCCAAGAAACTAAAGAGAGGCCGACCGGGAAGGAAGAAGAAGAAGGGTAAGCTGTGTGTGAGCCTGTCAGTCTGCCTTCCTTTGCTATCTTTCTTATTACCAAGTTTGACTTCTCTATTCAACCCTTATCTCGCCTCTTGCCTCTCTCCTTGAATCCTTTTCTCTCTCTCTCTCTTGTTCTCTCTGTTCTTTTGCCTTCACTGGGGTATATGACAGTCCTGGGATGTCCTACAGTGGCCGGGGAGGAGGAGGTTGATGGCTACGAGACCGATCACCAGGATTACTGTGAGGTGTGCCAGCAGGGTGGGGAAATTATTCTGTGTGACACCTGCCCTCGTGCCTACCACCTCGTCTGCCTTGATCCAGAGCTTGACCGGGCTCCTGAGGGAAAATGGAGCTGCCCCCACTGTGTGAGTACCTGGTGCTCTCAGGGACTCTCCCATCTCTTTCCTTCTTGATTTCAGTTATCCTCTTCCTCCTTCTGATGCCTGGGCATCAGATGACTTAAGGCCTAGCATGCTATTTGGGCCCTATCCCCCATCCTTTTGCCTCTATAGTTAATGTTTCTGTAAATTGGGGTGTTCCTTTGTTTCTGTCAGTCTTCTCTGCATTTCTAGGATTCAGGCGTCCTGTCTTTGCCTCTATCTTCCAGTCTCGCTCCTTATCTCCTTTCTTCCATCTGTCTCTGTGTCTGTCCTTGGCCTCCCAGGAGAAGGAAGGAGTGCAATGGGAGGCCAAGGAGGAGGAGGAAGAATATGAAGAGGAAGGAGAGGAAGAAGGGGAAAAAGAGGAAGAGGATGACCATATGGAATACTGCCGGGTGTGCAAGGATGGCGGGGAGCTCCTATGCTGTGATGCTTGCATCTCCTCCTACCACATCCACTGTCTGAACCCTCCCCTGCCCGATATCCCCAATGGTGAATGGCTGTGTCCCCGCTGCACAGTGAGTAGATATACCTTTTCTCAGTATTACCCTTAGGCCACATCTGTTAGCCCCAAATGTCTAGTTCTTCCCCCCCCCCCCCGCAACTCCCTCTTGTGGCACCTTTGTTCTCCTACTTAATGAGGAACTCTTTCTGCCTCTTTCTTTCCTCATATATATCATCCTGAAGTGTCCTGTGCTGAAGGGTCGTGTGCAGAAGATCCTGCATTGGCGGTGGGGGGAGCCACCTGTGGCAGTTCCAGCCCCCCAACAGGCAGATGGGAATCCAGATGCTCCACCTCCCCGTCCTCTTCAAGGCAGATCAGAGCGAGAATTCTTTGTCAAGTGGGTGGGGCTGTCCTACTGGCACTGCTCCTGGGCCAAGGAACTTCAGGTATAAGGACCCTTTCTTTTCTTCTCCCCTGGGACTTTGACTTCTTAGCCCTCTGTTCTGCATGCTTCCATATCCATCCTTTGTTTTTGGGGTTTATTTTTTTTTGGGTCTGGTCGTGGGGCCTGAACTCTGGGCCTGGTCACTGTCCCTCAGCTCTTCAGCTCAAGGTTAGCGCTCTACCTCTTGAGCCACAGTGCCACTTCCGGCTTTTTATTTTTTGCTTATGTGGTGCTAAGGAATTGAACCCAGGGACTCAGGCATGCAAGGCAAGTGCTCTACCACTGAGCCACCTTCCCAGCCCCTCCATCCTTTGTTTTACCTCATTTTGGGCCTCTGGCCTCATGCCTTCCTTGATTTCTTGATTTCCATATGTGGTTTTCTTGATCTCCAGTTCTCTTTTTCTTTACTTTGTTTTGTTCTTTTTTTTTTTTTTTTTGTCTGTCAGTCATGGGGCATGAACTCAGGGACTGGGCATTGTTCCTTAGCTCTTTTGCTCAAGGCTAGTGTTCTACTTTGAGCCATACCTCCACTTCTGGCTTTTTGGTGGTTAGAGATAACAATCTCACGGATTTGTCTGTCAAGACTGGCTTTGAACCAGAATCCTCAAATCTCAGCCTCCTTAGTAGCTAGTAGTGAGGCATGAACCACTGGCTCCTGACTCATATTTTATTATTCTTCTCAGTCTTAATAGCTCTATTCCAGCTTCTTTTGCTCCTTATGGCTTCATCTATACACTGTCCTCTGATACTGTTCTGTTATTTTATTTGTTCTCCTGATTTGGCCTCACCCATTCTCTTTCATAGCTTTCTTTCCCCGTCCCATTTTCCTTGCTGACCACTTGTTGTTCTTTTCTGGATGTTGGAACTATCTTTCCTGGATGTTGGAATTATCTTTCCTCTGTGTCCCATCAGCTGGAAATCTTCCACTTGGTAATGTACCGAAACTACCAACGAAAGAATGACATGGATGAGCCCCCACCCCTGGACTATGGCTCTGGTGAGGATGATGGGAAGAGTGACAAGCGCAAGGTAAAAGATCCACACTATGCTGAAATGGAGGAGAAGTACTACCGTTTTGGCATCAAACCAGAGTGGATGACAGTCCACCGTATTATCAACCACAGGTAAGTGATTGGTCTGTGAGAAGCCCTACCTTAGATATGATGCTGTCTCTTTTTTTGTTGTTGTTGGTCGTGGGGCTTATACTTGGGGTCTGGGTACTGTCCCTGAGCTCTTTTTGTTCAAGGCTAGTGCTTTACCAGTTTGAGCCACAGTACCACTTCTATGACACTGCTTTTACTCTGAAGAGTGCCCCATGTTAACCAAATGACTGATTGAAACTTGCTGACTCCTCCTGCAGCTCCAGCTTCATTGATCTTGCTTCTTGTAGGGGGACTAGGGACACCAGAAGGAAAACCCAGCATTGCTTCACTTGACTTTGCCTCCTGTACTCTCCAGTAGCATAAGACATGTCACATGAGCCTAGAGTTAGGGCGTGAAAGGCAAACATGAGAAACATAATTGTCCAGACCATTATTTCAAGTGTTTATTTCTTTGTAGTACTCGCTGTTACCTAATATAAGCTCAGTATATTTCATTGCTGCCTTCCCCAATACAGTGTAGCCTCCATGACAAAATAGGGTTGTCCATTTCCTTTACTCTTCAACATAATGCCTGGCTAAGAGTAGGCACTAATAGTAGAGACTGACTGACTAGGTGAGTGAATGAGGTTGGAGGGCTCTCCAGAGATGTTATGTGATAGTTGATATTTAGGTGTCATCCTGAAAATGGTTGATGATACTTCAACCTTCTAAACTGCTTCTCTTCTTGGTCTTCTGCCCCACAGTGTGGATAAAAAAGGGAATTACCACTATCTGGTGAAATGGAGGGACTTGCCTTATGACCAGTCCACATGGGAAGAAGATGAAATGAATATCCCTGAATATGAAGACCAGAAACAAAACTACTGGAGACATCGGTGAGGGAAGCCAGGTTATGTATTGAGGGAGTCTGTAGTTGGAGTAGGAAAGCTAAACTGAGCAACCAAAAGGGACAGTCACAAGCTGAGTAGGGCAGTGGCATCCTGGGCTGGTTTGTTTGGGTGAGGTTGGTAAAAGGACAATATAAGGGGTAGAAGAAAGATGTGTCTAAGTAAATGAATAAGAAGATGCTTCAGCATAGGGAGAGTTGGCTCTCAAAGCCCAAGAGGGTGCAGGTAAAAAGCCAGAGGGAAATAAAATTTGAAAACAATCTAGGTTATAGGCAGTAGAGGTAGATCTGGAATGGATTCAGAAAAGTGGGAAGGGGTCCTAAGGAGTAGGCCTCATTTAGACCCATTCTTTCCTCAGAGAACTAATTATGGGGGAGGACCCTGCCCAGCCTCGCAAATACAAGAAGAAGAAGAAGGAGCTGCAAGGTGATGGACCTCCCAGTTCTCCTACTAATGATGTAAGTCCTCTTTCTTCGTCTGGAGCCATAGTGACTGATGATTTCCCTGCTGTCAACAGAACTTCCCAGGGTTTCAGCAGTCTCTGAATAGTTCTTACCTTAGCGCCCCATGGAGGGCGCTAAGAGTAAGAGAGCTATTAGAGGCAGCCTCCCAGTGTGACTCTTTCACAGCTAGCCCTTCCCTACTGTGCTGAGAGGGAGGGACCAGAGACAAGAAACTTTTGTTAAGTTCAGAAGTAGAAAAAATTGTAATCCAACTGATAGCAGTGCCAAGGAGGAAGGAGGAGGAGATCAAGACTTGTGGATCCCTCAACTGTTCCCTTTAGCTTTCTGACTTCTTGATGTTACAGCCTACAGTGAAATATGAGACTCAGCCACGGTTTATCACAGCCACTGGAGGCACGCTGCACATGTATCAGCTGGAAGGACTGAATTGGCTACGCTTCTCATGGGCCCAGGGCACTGACACGATTTTGGCTGATGAAATGGGGCTGGGCAAGACCATCCAAACCATTGTCTTCCTCTACTCACTCTATAAAGAGGTATGTATTGGATTCTAGGCCCCTGAGATGGGTGGCTGGGCTGAGACCTAGCATAGACTGGGAAAGGGGGATGGAGGTGTATAACAGACAGTCGAGTGGACTAATGGGTCTTCCACCTTACCTCCCAGGGCCATACAAAAGGTCCTTTCCTAGTGAGTGCTCCACTCTCTACCATCATTAACTGGGAGCGGGAGTTCCAAATGTGGGCACCCAAGTTCTATGTGGTGACATACACGGGTGACAAGGACAGCAGGGCCATCATTCGTGAGAACGAGTTCTCCTTTGAAGATAATGCCATCAAAGGTGGAAAGAAAGCTTTTAAGATGAAGGTAAGCCCCTTTGCCTCAGATTCCCCTCAGATCTGTCATTTCTTTGACCCAAGAGAAACTCAGCTCCTCTTGTTCCCTCTCCACCTTTCTCTTTGCTATTCTTCACCTGTTCTCATGCCTCTGAACTTCATAGCAAGTTCTCTCAGGGGTGTGAATGATGGAACTGTCAGTTTATTGGACAGGTGGAAGTTTGGGGCATGGTTAGTAATTGGTGCTTGGAGTTGAAGTTAGAGGACAGAATAATTCACTCCCTGAGGTAGTCATAGTCAGGGCAGGATGTCTTGGAGAAGGATGGGGGATGGAGATGTCATTGTGTGGATGTCAGATGGCAGCCCAGCAAGCAATATGATTGTGTTGGCAGAGGGAAGCACAAGTGAAATTCCACGTTCTCCTAACATCATATGAGCTGATCACTATCGATCAGGCAGCACTTGGCTCTATCCGCTGGGCCTGTCTCGTGGTAGATGAAGCTCATCGACTTAAGAACAACCAGTCCAAGGTGAGTGAGATCCCCACATTTGAGAACATTGGAGTGTGGGCTACCACTTGCTCTTGTCCTAACAAAACAAACCCTTGAAAGCCCAAGTTGGGTACCAGTGGCTCACATCTGTAATCCTAGCTACTCAAGAGGCTGAGATCTGAGGATCATGGTTCAAAGCCATCCTGAGCAGAGACTCTTACCTTTGATTGACCACAAAACAAAAGAACAACAACAAAAAAAAAAAACCCACCAGAAGTTGAGCTGTGGCTCAAGTGGTAGGGTGCTAGCCTTGAGCAAAAAAAGCTGAAGGACAAGACCCAGTCCCTGAGCTAAAGCCTCAGGACTAGCGCGCACACACACACACACACACACACACACAGAGAAACAAAACACAAATTAAAAAACAAAAACAGCCGGGTGTTGGTGGCTCACGCCTGTAATTCTAGCTACTCAGGAGGCTGAGATCTGAGGATCGTGGTTCAAAGGCAGCCCGGGCAGGAGAGACCATGAGACTCCTATCTCCAATAAACCACCAGAAAACCGGAAGTGGCGCTGTAGCTCAAGTGGTAGAGCACTCGCCTTGAGC
>NW_012267235.1:11526409-11544175 GCF_000151885.1 Dipodomys ordii | reverse complement strand
AAAAAAAAAAAAACAGGGCTGGGAAGATGGCTTAGTGGTAGAGTGCTTGCCTTGCATGCATGAGGCCCTGGGTTTGATTCCTCAGCCCCACATAAGTAGAAAAAGCCGAAAGTGGCACTGTGGTTCAAGTGGTAGGGTGCTAGCTAGCCTTGAGCTGAAGAGCTGAGGGATAGCGCCCAGGCCCAGAGTTCAGGCCCCATGACCAACATTAAAAAAAAACAACTAGTGCTGGGGATTTTTTGCAGCCTGGGAGGCAGAGTTCCTGGAAACTTCTGGGCAGAGATCCAGGCTGGAAGCGGGAGAGGACTAGGGATTCAGGACCTTTTACCCAGGAGGAAATGGGAGCTGAAGGACAGGGGACGTCGATGGAGTATAGCTATTGATAAGTCTTTTCTCTTGCTGTCTTTGCCTTATCTTCTAGTTTTTCAGGGTCCTCAATGGCTACAAGATAGATCATAAATTGTTGCTCACGGGGACCCCACTGCAGAATAATCTGGAGGAACTCTTCCATCTGTTAAACTTCCTCACTCCAGAACGGTTTAAGTAAGTTGCTTGCTAAGGATAGTTTAAAGAGAGGAGAGACAGAGGACACAAAGTTGCTGACAGAATGACCTTAAGTGGAAAAGAGAGTCTGAAATCAAGGGTTAAGAATTTGACAAGTTGTCTTCTTCTGTATCTCCCCTTGCCTGTCAGCAACTTGGAAGGCTTCCTGGAGGAGTTTGCTGACATATCCAAAGAGGACCAGATTAAGAAACTGCATGATTTGCTTGGGCCACACATGCTTCGGAGACTCAAGGCAGATGTCTTTAAGAATATGCCAGCCAAGACAGAGCTTATTGTTCGAGTGGAGTTGAGCCCTATGCAGAAGTGAGATTTGGGAGAGGTTACCAAGACTTGGGGTTCAGGATTTAGTGGAAACTTTCCAAAGTTGGTGACCAAATGGCTTATTGTAATTGCCTCCTTTATTGTGTCTCTTATATACCCCTGCCTTGGCCTTTAGGAAATACTACAAGTATATCTTGACTCGAAATTTTGAGGCCTTGAATTCACGAGGTGGTGGGAACCAAGTGTCGCTGCTTAACATCATGATGGATCTTAAGAAGTGCTGCAACCACCCGTACCTCTTCCCTGTGGCTGCTATGGTAGATACAAAGAACAGAAAACTGATAAATGGCTAAATCTCTAGAAACTTGGGAGGGGCTCTGTTGAGCAGAGGGGTAGAATTGGGCCAAAGGTCACGGACCTGATCCTTGGAGGGGTAGAGTTGGATATAAGTTTCTGATTATTTCTACCTGACTTTCTAGAGTAGAAATAAGGGCATGTTTGTTGACCCTCTTCTCACCTTTCCTTTTCAGGAATCCCCAAAACTTCCCAGTGGGGCTTATGAGGGTGGGGCACTTATTAAGTCCTCAGGGAAGCTCATGCTGCTGCAGAAGATGCTGAGGAAGTTGAAAGAGCAAGGACACAGAGTGCTTATTTTTTCGCAGGTGATCCACCTTCTCTGCTCTGTTTTTTGTCAGTCATGGGGCTTGAACTCAGGGCTTAGGCACTGTCTATGAGCTTTTTTGCTCAAGACTAGCCTTCTACCACTTTGAGCCACAGTGCCATTTCTGGTTTTCTGGTGGTTATTTGGAGATAAGTCTCATGGACTTTCCTGCCTGGGCTTGGCTTCAAACCTTGATTCTCAGATCTCAGCCTCCTGAGTCACTATTTTAGATCTGTTTTTTCTTCCCTCATCTCACCAGCTAGACATTAATTCTTAACCTCTTTCCTATGGCTGCTGTAGTATAACAGATTGGGAGATCTTACCTCTAAGTGTCTTGACACAGCTGGCTGTGGTTGTACACACCTTTAACTCTAGCACTTTGGAGGCTGAGGCAGTAGGATCTAGAGTTCAAGGCTAGCCTGGGGCTACAAGTGAGACCCTGTCTCAAAATGAACAAAAAATGAACTGGGGATGTGGCTCAGTAGTGAAGTGCTTACCTTACATGCATGAGGCCTTGGATTTGATCTGTAGCACTGACAAAACAAAAAATGTGGCAAGCTGACTAAGCCTTGATCTTGAAGTCTGGCTTCTTCTTAGCTGCATGGGGGCAGGTTAAGGTTGAGATCTGTTCTCCAGGGAGGCCTCTGGAACTAGTACTATTTCTTAGCTTTATCGGTGGGTGGTGTGTATAAGACACACACCTTTTAGAGTTCTGATGAAAACTATGCCTGCCCTCTCCACAAAACTGTAGCTTCAATACTATTAATCTTGTACACATTTCCAGAGGGTTCATAGATTTCTTTGAAGCCTTATCCTGGGTCTTAAGAACTTTTGTCTTATGAGAAATTATCTAATGTCAAAGGAGTGTGGCATAGAATGTGAAATGATGAAGAGCCCAGGATGGAGGGAGGGAATATATCTGGGAAGCTTAAGAAAGGGTGAGAATTCAAGTGTAAGGATTGTGGTTGAGTTTGTGTGTAAAGGGGTAGTTTAAACAGAGACACCTATCCTACTACTTTCACATTCCAGACTCCTTTCTTTTCCCTTGCTCTAGATGACCAAAATGTTAGACTTGCTAGAGGACTTCTTAGACTACGAAGGCTACAAGTATGAGCGCATCGATGGTGGCATCACTGGTGCCCTGAGACAGGAGGCCATTGATCGGTTTAATGGTGAGGGAGAGATGCCTTGGCTCCTGGTGGGCATGAGAGGCCTGAGAAACCTATGCTAAGTCAATGGGATGGAAGGGGGTTGCTGTGAGGGGATATTGGATATGTAGGCTTTGAGTTGGGGCCATAGTCATTTGTAGTCAGGGAATATCAAGCAGTAGATGGATAGAACTGCTAGGTACAAAGAAAACCCAGCCTTCTAATTCTCACCTCCTAGCTCCTGGGGCTCAACAATTCTGCTTCCTCCTGTCTACCCGAGCTGGGGGCCTGGGCATCAATCTGGCCACTGCTGACACTGTCATCATCTTCGATTCTGACTGGAACCCCCATAATGACATCCAGGTGAGACTCTGCATCATGGAGCCCCTGTACCACTATTCAGTAATGAGATGTGGGTTGCTAGAGGATTGTGTTTAAGAAGACTTTTCTCTACCAGCCTCCTTCACTGAGCATGTGACAGTTTTTCCCTGCTACTTTCCTGGCTTACCTCTAGTTTTTCACATCCCTATAGGCATTCAGCAGGGCTCATCGGATTGGCCAAGCCAACAAGGTGATGATCTACCGATTTGTAACCCGGGCATCTGTAGAAGAGAGGATTACACAGGTGGCCAAGAGAAAGATGATGTTGACACATCTGGTGGTAAGGCCGGGGCTGGGCTCCAAGGCCGGATCCATGTCTAAGCAGG
The DNA here is from genome assembly GCF_000151885.1 of Dipodomys ordii. NCBI lineage: Eukaryota > Metazoa > Chordata > Mammalia > Rodentia > Heteromyidae > Dipodomys > Dipodomys ordii. The sequence continues at coordinate 11,540,834 of NW_012267235.1, read as the reverse complement.
AGCTGGACGACATCCTCAAATTTGGCACTGAGGAGCTATTCAAGGATGAAAATGAGGGTGAGAAACCTGAAGGCAGCACCTGCTCTGAGTACTTCTTTTCTGTAGCTCCCTGGGAAAACACTGTTTCTCTGCAGCCTGAGAAGGAAGAAGAGCTTTCTCTCTTTTCTTTAGAGGATTGGCTTCCTAAACAAAACCACTCCTCAACATAGGTTCCCAGGAAAAGAGTCTTTCCTTCAGGGCCCCATGAGATAAAGCAAGTGGAGCCTTTCTTCCACACTTGCTGAGGTTATATTGAACTTCTGTTAGAGCCCCAAGTCCCCTTTTACTCCTTGCTTTTTCACTAGGGGAAAATAAAGAGGAGGACAGCAGTGTAATCCACTATGATAATGAGGCCATTGCTCGCCTACTGGACCGAAATCAGGATGCAACTGAGGACACAGATGTGCAGAACATGAACGAATATCTCAGCTCTTTCAAAGTAGCACAATATGTTGTTCGGGAAGAAGACAAGGTGAGAGACTTTGGGGCTTGATGCTATTTTAGGCTGTTTATTATTAAAGAGCAGTGTGTTTTCTGAACCTTGAAAGTAGTAGGGTCATCCTTTGCTCTTTGTGTTATTATTATTGTTGGTGGTGGTCATGGGGCTTGAATTCAGGGCCTGGGAACTGTGCCTGAGATTTTGTGCTCTATCACTTTGAGCCAAAGCTCCACTTCCAGTTTTTTAGTGGTGACTTGGAGGTAAGAGTGTCACGGGCCAGGCGCTGGTGGCTCATGCCTGTAATCCTAGCTACTTAGGAGGCTGAGATCTGAGGATCATGGTGCAAAGCCAGCCTGGGCAGGAAAAGTCTGTGAAACTCTTATCTCCAATTAACCACCAGAAAACTGGAAGTGATATTGTGGCTCAAGTGGTAGTACACTATCCTTGAGCTGAAGAGCTAAAGGACAGTGCCCAGGCCCAGAGTTCAGGCCCCTACCACCGACAATATATATACACACATATGTATATATGTATATATGTATATACGTATACACACACACACACACACACACACGCACGCACGCACGCGCACACACACACACGCATATGAGCTGCCGGGAGCTGGTGGCTCACATCTGTAATCCTAGATACTCAGGTTGAGGTCTAAAGATGGTGGTTGGAAGTGAGCTCAGGCAGGGTAGTCCATAAGATTTTTTTTTTTTTTTTTTGGTCAGTCATGGGACTTGAACTCTGGGCTTGCCACTTCTGGCTTTTTTTCTGCTTATGTGGTACTGAGGAATCAAACCCAGGGTCTCTTGCATGCAAGGCAAGCACTCTACTACTGGACCACCTTCCCAGCCCCAGCTTTTACATTTTACTTGCTCTTTCACCTTAGTTCCCAGCAAAGAGCAATAGGCAACCTCAAACAACTTCTTAGTGTTAATAGGTGAAACTGGACTTTAGAAAGGGAATTAGGCACAGATTGTTCTGAACACAGAGGGCTATCAGTGAGAGGAAGGTAAAGGGAAGCAGATGAAAGATTTAGAAAAAGAGATCAAAGAATTAGGAGGGGGAAAAAAAAGTACATGGAGGGTAAGTGATAGTAAGAGAAATATACAATGTTTAGAAATGGGGTGCAGACCTGAGAAGGGGTTCCATCAGTATGAACAGGATTTGGCTGAGGCTTGGGAGCAGTGATTTGATGGGGCTAGATGGGGTGAGGAAGGAGACTGCCAGCCTTTACTTGGTTGCCTTTCAGATTGAGGAGATTGAGCGAGAAATCATCAAGCAGGAGGAGAATGTGGATCCTGACTACTGGGAGAAGCTGCTGAGGCATCACTATGAACAGCAGCAGGAAGACCTAGCCCGGAACCTGGGCAAGGGCAAGCGAGTTCGCAAACAAGTTAACTACAACGATGCTGCTCAGGAGGACCAAGGTGAGGACTACCCCAGAAAGTGGAGAGATTGGTTGGGAAGACATGGAGGCTAGGGTTACTTAGAGGGAAATTGAGGCCAAAGCATAAGAGCTTTCCCCTACTCGGGAAGTGGTTAGGAAGGGTCATGAATTACCCCCAAGGCTTGGTGGGTTTGCCAGTGATTTATCTCCCTGAGAATTTCAGGGGAATCCGGTGGACCCCAAGGGGTTACTGTTTTGGCAGTACCTTTGGAAAGAGTCAAAGCGACAGAGTAGGAGGTGTGCAAATACTGAAGGTGCTACAGAGAACAAATGATTGATGCTACATGGCCCTGAGTTAGCCTATGGCTATGTCCCAGCTTTCCCAGAGGGTCAAGACCAAGGTGAAGGTGGAAAAGTCTACAAGGAGAGGAATCTAAGCAAAAAGGGCTCTGGCGTGGCTTATGTAGTAGTAGTCACCATTGACCCTGAACCCTCTGTATCCTTACAGATAACCAGTCAGAATACTCAGTGGGATCAGAAGAAGAAGATGAAGACTTTGATGAGCGTCCTGAAGGTGGGCTAACCTGCCAGTGTGGCTTGAACTCATGGCCTAATACCCTAATTCTGCTTTTTTTTTTTTTATTCATGGCTGACACACTACTATATGAGCCACATTCAGTTCTGGCTGTGTGTGTGTGTGTGTGTGTGTGTGTGTGTGTATGTGTATGCACGTGCATGTGCATGCATACATGCAAGTGCACTGATACTGGTGCTTGAATTCAGAGCCTCTTGCTCTATCTTGGCTTTTTCACTCAAGGCTGATGCTCTACCACCACCTACACCTCCACTTCCAGCTTTTTTCTGGTTAACTGGACAGACGATTCTCTTGGATTTGTCCTCCCTGAATGTCTTTGAACTCTCAAATAAAAATGCTTTTAGGGGGCAGGGGCAGATATGGTGGTATATTCCTATAATCCCACCACTCAGTAGGCTGAGGCAGAAGGATCATAAATTTAAGGCTAACCTGGGGTACATAGTGAGGCCTTCCTAAAAACAAACGGTGGAAAAACTAAAGATTGAAGCCAAGGAGAAAGGAAGAAATGGCTGTAATTTCTCTACTGTTAACATTTGGAATATAATAATTACATAGGCTTAGATCAAGAAATGTAGCAATGTATGGTGGTCTCACTGATAGTCCCAGCTAGTTGAAAAGCTGAGAAAGGAGGATCACGTGAGCCCATGAGGTAAAGGCCAGCCTAGGCAACACAATGGGACCTCATTGCAAAAAAAATACCAGGAAGATTACGTGGTTTTGCCTTCCCACCAGTAATATTGTCAAATAATTGCGAGGAATTTCTAAATATGACTTTATTCTTTTAGACTCATTGGGGTGATAGTGCTGAAAGTTCTTGGAATAAAATTAGAAGTTAGCATGACAGTCTGTTCCTGTTTTCTCTGTCTTGTGGAAATGGGGTCTGGAGGCGGACTGAGGCTTAGAAGAGTTGGAAGATCTACTAACTGGTGTCACCCCTCCACCCTCAGGGCGTCGACAATCAAAGAGGCAACTCCGAAATGAAAAGGACAAACCATTGCCTCCACTGCTGGCTCGAGTTGGTGGTAACATTGAGGTGAAGACTTGGGCCCAGGCCCTCATACATTCTCAAAGAAAGAATACTTGGAGGATCCTTTGGAAACTGACATCAGAATCAATGTGGGTAGAAAGAACTAAGGCCCAAGACCCCTGAGCAGTCATAGCCCATGTCTCCTTGCCCCACTTCAGGTGCTGGGATTCAATACTCGTCAGAGGAAGGCTTTCCTCAATGCCGTGATGCGCTGGGGGATGCCACCACAAGATGCCTTCACTACTCAGTGGCTGGTGCGGGATCTCAGGGGCAAGACTGAGAAGGAATTTAAGTAAGTGTGGGTGACTCAGGGCTAACAATGGGGTTAGAGCTTTGGGTGTTTCTCTCTTCCTGTTGGCCACCATGTGATGTAACCTTACTCAACTGATCACCATCTCCCTGCCTTAGAATACCCCCGGGCTTGGTTTCCTGGGAGGTAGGCTCAGCCTATTCTACCTCTCCTCAGCCAAGCCTAGAATAGAGGGTCCAGGCTTCCTTCTTTATGGAAGAGGCATTGGAGGAAGGAGCCTCATCTGGGCTGGCCTGGCCTTACATTTACTTAGCCATGTTAACCTGGCAGGAGGAGCTGGTGGACAGGATGAAGAACTGACTGATGGGGCCCAGGAGGTACAAGGGCACAGATATCAGGGAGAGGATATAGAGGGCTAGAAGAATGAGAGGTCCAGGGAAGAAGTTCTGGAGGCACTTGGGAAGTCAAGTTCAGGAATTCAGTAATCTCTGTGCTCTTACTCGCCTGTACCCATTCTAAGGCTCCCTAACCTTCCTCCAATCCTCATGCTCCCTAGGGCCTATGTGTCATTGTTCATGCGCCATCTGTGTGAGCCTGGGGCAGATGGCTCTGAAACCTTTGCTGATGGGGTCCCTCGGGAGGGATTGAGTCGCCAGCAGGTGTTGACCCGCATTGGAGTCATGTCTCTTGTCAAGAAGAAGGTATGAGTCTCCTCTCATCCTGAAAGTCAGTCCAATCACTTAGTTTCTGTCCTCTCTCTGCCTTCCATCCCTAAATTCTGTCTTTCAGGTAATGCAACTCAGAGGGGATTAGAGCTGTCTACATGTTCAATGTCAATAGCTGATCCCTTTTCCACAATGCCTCCCCTCTTCCTCAGGTACAAGAATTTGAGCACATCAATGGGCGTTGGTCAATGCCAGAGCTGATGCCTGACCCCAGTGCTGACTCCAAGCGCTCATCCAGGGCCTCCTCTCCTACCAAAACAACTCCCACCACTCCTGAGGCCTCTGCTGCCAACAGTCCTTGTACCTCTAAACCTGGTAATCAGGAGTCAGAATGATGGGACAGACAGAAATGGGATCAAGAGTCAAGATGGGAAAAACCCCTGTCTTCATTACTTTATTACTCTGTTTGCATGACTATAATGAGATAATTTGAGGCTGAGTAACTTTATAAAGAAGTGGACTTATTTTGGCTCCAGGTTCTGGAATTGAAAGATTAAGGGGTCACATCTGGTGATAGCATTCTTGCTGGCAGAGTCTTAATGATGGTGCAAGATATCACATAGTCAGAGAGAGGGAGTTCTCAAAGTATATTCTGGTCTTAGTCTTCTTGGTATTTTGGTGTTAGTTTATTACTATTATTATTGTTGTTATTATTTGCAGTACTTGAAATTGAACCAGAACCTTAAGTGCTATACCACTGAGCTACATCCTCAGCTCTTACTTTGTTTTGATTTTTTTTATGATGGGTCTTGAACTCAGAGCCTTGTGTTCTTACTTGTCTATTTTGCTTAGACTGGTGTATACCTCCAGTTCTATCTCTCCCTCTTTTTAAAAGCCAACAGGAGCCAGGCGCCAGTGGCTCACACCTATAATCCTAGCTACTTAGGAGGCTGAGATCCAAGAATGTTGGTTCAAAGCCAGCCCAGGAAGGAAAGTCCGTGAGATGATTTTTTTTTTTTTATCTCCAATTAACCATCAGAAACCAGTGCTGTTGCTCAAGTGGTAGAGTGCTTGCCTTGGGCTGAAGAGCTAAGGGACAGTGCCCAGGCCCAGAGTTCAAGCCCCATGACCAACCAAAAAAGCCAACAGGATTCAGTCACAGGGGCTCCACCCTAACGAATCCTAACCAGTTCCCCCAAAGCCCTGCCTCTAAACACAGGAGTCAGATTAAATGTCAATCTACCCTTTTAGAAATGCCTTCTGGTGGACATTTTCAAATATATGAGCTCCTGGAGGATACCTCAACCATTTCCAAACCATAGCACCTACTCTGCCTTCCCCTACAGCTACTCCTGCTCCAAATGATAAAGGGGATGGCGTAAGGACACCTCTTGAGAAGGATGATGCTGAAAACATAGAGGAGAAGCCAGAGAAAAACAGCAAAATTGAGAAGATGGAGTCAGAGGTGTGTGGTCACCTGACTTCCTCTGAGGAAAGGGAGTGGAGGGGTCTGGACGGGTTTTGACAGCCAGGTTTCCAGAGCCTTCTGGCTCATTTTTTTCCCTCTACTGTCCTCTAGGCTGATGCCCCCAGCCCCACACCATCACTTGGGGAGCAGTTAGAGCCAAGGAAGATTCCACTAGAGGAGGACGTGCCAGGAGTACCTGGAGAGATGGAGCCTGAGCCTGGGTATCGAATAGACAGAGAGAAGTCAGGTAAGTATATGGCCTTAGGGATGATAGGGGTATTAGAATACTGAGAATTCCCTCTTCTGGGATCAGGGGATGAGGGTGACATCCTCCCTTCCTATCCCCTGCCCCCTCCCACAGCCTCAGAACCGGCGCCAGGAGAAAGGGGGGAGGAGAAGCCGTTGGATGGACAGGAACACAGGGAGAGGCCGGAGGGGGAAACTGGGGATTTGGGCAAGAGAGGTAATGGGTGGAAGGACTGGACACTTGGGTCCCTGAGGGAATCAGGGGAGGTGGAGTCTGGGAAGCTGAATGTTTGGGTCCTGGGGGGAACTGTTGGAAAGGCTAGCACAGTACAGGTAGTAAGTAGTCTTGGGACCTAGAAGGAGGCTGTGCTGAGGTGTAAGCTTTGTCCCATCTGCCCTCGCAGAAGATGTGAAAGGGGACCGAGAACTTCGAACTGGGCCTCGAGATGAGCTGCGGTCCAATGGGCGCCGTGAGGAGAAAGTGGAGAAGCCTCGGTTCATGTTTAATATTGCTGATGGTGGTTTCACAGGTAGGGGCGGTTCTTACTGCTATCTGGTCTCCACTGGAATCTGCCCATCCTCCAGTTTGTGATTTAGCCTGAGGCCACCTGCTACCTTTAACTCTGATGTCTGACTCCAGTGCTGACTCCAAGCACTCCTCCAGGGCCTTTTCTCTACCCAAACAACTCTCATCATTTCTAATGAAATGGTGCATGCTAACAATGATCATTGCTGTAAATCTTCTTTAAGTGCATCACCTATCTTCACAGCTGTCTCTAAGACCACATTTTGTTTCAATCCTAATTGGAAATTTGGTTTTTACCTACCTTAATTCCTCACCACTAACCTAGCCTTACCTACTCCTCTGAAGGAACTTTTAGTGCTCTTGGGTTTCTCTCTGTACCTACCTGTTGGGTCTGGATAGGGTTCACAAACCCCTGATGCCTCTGCTGTCTCCTGCGCTCTTTGTAGAGCTTCACACTTTGTGGCAGAATGAGGAACGGGCAGCTATTTCCTCAGGGAAACTCAATGAGATCTGGCACCGAAGACATGACTATTGGCTTCTGGCAGGGATCGTCCTGTATCCTTTGGTACAAATGCAAGAGGATTCTCTCAGGAAAGAGGGGAACTACAGGGAAGATGAGTCCACACCCACAGAAGGGAGCTTATGCCACACTTTGGGGTAATCTGGCTAAAAGGAAAAAGTATTCTCAGACAAGCCCATCTGTTAAGTTCCTTGATGGTCCTCTTTCCTTGATTGGCAGCCATGGCTACGCACGGTGGCAAGACATCCAGAATGATGCTCAGTTTGCCATTATCAATGAACCATTTAAAACTGAAGCCAATAAGGGGAACTTTCTGGAGATGAAAAATAAGTTCCTAGCCCGGAGGTTCAAGGTAGGGTTGAGGGAGGAAAGGTGGAGGACTGAAGAGGGGCTGGGTCAGGAGTGGGCAGTTAACACCTTGAGGGTTGAGGCAATCCTTAAGACCAAGACCAAAGTGTTGGGGACCATGGTCTAGATCACGGTTTCCGGGATCTAGGGTTTGTGGGTCTAGAAGGCCTAGGCCAGTGACATGGCCAGGATGGATCTGCCGTACCATGTCTGGTCTTCTCACTCACTTCCTTGTGGCTTGCTGAGCTCCTTGTTCACCTTGTGCATTCAGCTCCTGGAGCAGGCGCTGGTGATAGAGGAGCAGCTGCGGCGGGCGGCCTACCTGAACCTGTCGCAGGAGCCGGCGCACCCCGCCATGGCCCTCCACGCCCGCTTCGCCGAGGCCGAGTGCCTGGCTGAGAGCCACCAGCACCTCTCCAAGGAGTCGTTGGCAGGGAACAAGCCAGCCAACGCCGTCCTGCACAAGGGTAAGGGCCGCGGCGGCCCCGCGCGGGGGAGGGCCCACAACGCTGCGTAAGTCTTCACCCCGCACCCCTCAAAATCTTCCCATCTCCCTGACCCCTTTTACCCTCTGAACCAACCCTCTCTGACCTCTAACCCCACCTCTGGCCCGCTTGACACCTCCTTGGATTTTAGCTTTTAGCCTTCCCTCGTCCATTCCTGATAGTGTTTATATCAGTGCCCAGTAGGGGGACCTCTTCCCCAGTATGTGCCCGCCACAGTGGCACCTCTTCCCTGGCAGTGGACTGCACATTGCACTGCTTACACTGCTAATGTCGCTCCATTCAAGGCCTGTATGTATACACAAACATTCTTAGCTCTGTCCCAACAGATCACATTCCCTTACATGTCTGCCTCTGTGAGGTAGAAACTACCACCTTTCTGATCTTCCCCCAAGAAACTTCCCATTTACCTTCAACCCTTCCCACACTGAGTTTTACCTTACTGGTGTGGTGACTGACTGTTCTGGCCCCTTTAACACCTGTCCTAAATTTCTTGGATCTGTAATGCTGATCCTCTAACCTCCCTCTCCCTTTTTCACATTAAAACCTTGATTCCTTAAATCTGACCACCTCCATGCCTCCTGACTATTTCCTCCCCATCATCCCCAACCCCCAAATCTTGCTCTTCCAGTATGGGATGTTCTGACAACTCCCCACTCCTGTGTCTTCCAATGTCTTCCCCTCTCCCCCTTTTCTCCATATTCCCTTTTATTATTTCTCTGTCCATCTGTCTGCTGTCCATCTGTCTGGTGATCTGGTCTCTGTCTCTTTCCTGAAACTTTCTTCTCCCCTGGGTCACACTTTTTCTGTCTGCTTTCTGTTCCTTTCTTATGTTGCTTCTGTCACTTGGTCTCTGGTTCTTTGATGTCTGTGTCTTTCTCTTCTTCTGACTATACCTATCCATCTGACTTCTTGTCACTTTTTCTGGCTCCATCTCTCTCTTTTCCTATCCTTTTCTTGTCCTTCTTTCTCCGTGGCCCGGGCCCCAGTTCTAAACCAGCTGGAGGAGTTGCTGAGCGACATGAAGGCGGACGTGACCCGCCTGCCAGCCACGCTGTCCCGAATACCCCCCATCGCAGCCCGCCTTCAGATGTCCGAGCGCAGCATCCTCAGCCGGCTGGCCAGCAAGGGCACGGAGCCTCACCCCACACCGGTAACCCTCTTTCTCCCTAACTCATTTTCCCTGTTGTTGCTACTCCTGCACGCACACATTCACTTCTATCAGAATCCTATACCATATGGAAAAACAACTTGCAAGACCACAGTCTTCACCCTTGAGTGAATCTCCCTTGCCTGGGTCATACCCCTCAGCAGTTCTGAAGTGTGGCTCATGTTCCTGTACAGCTTCTGTCCTCAGACTGTGAACTGACTAACCAACCTCAGCTCACTCTTTATTCCAGGCATTCCCCCCAGGTCCCTACGCCACACCTCCGGGGTACGGGGCGGCCTTCAGCGCCACACCCGTAGGGGCTCTGGCCGCCGCAGGCGCCAATTACAGCCAGATGCCTGCCGGGTCCTTCATCACAGGTCAGCTGGTAGTTTCCAACTCCCTGCTTCTCTCTTTCTTCCTTGGCTAAGCTTCACTCCTGCTCAGCACCCTTGCCCTATTCCAGCTCATCTCATTTCTGTGGAAGTAACCTGTGTTTTAGGGAATAGAGTTGTTTGAGGCTTTGTACTACTCATCCTTTCTGGTTCCCTTGTCTGTCCTCATGGTCAGAAACCTCACCAGGGTTTCAGTGGTTCTGTGGCTTGGTATTTCCCACTTTGCCTTCTCTACCTGAGGGACCTCAAGGGAAAGTGAATATGAATTCAGAAGGGGTAGAATGAGGGTTGGAACCTGAGGTTAAATCGTGTGATACAAGGGAAATCTCAGGAAGAGGTCTTCTCACCCTTACCCAGGAAAACTGGAAGTGACCTAGAAGTGAGGATTATGTTGTTGTCATGGGGTGTGATATTTGGCGCTGTGTAGGGATTGACCTTTCCTTACCCCCTTCCCAAACAGCCACCAACGGCCCTCCAGTGCTGGTGAAGAAGGAGAAGGAAATGGTGGGGGCATTGGTGTCAGACGGGCTGGATCGGAAGGAGCCCCGAACCGGGGAGGTGATCTGTATAGACGACTGACTGGATCCCAGGCCTGCCCTTCACCCAGGCCCCGTCCCCGGAGCCGACCCCATGCTCAGGCCTTGGGGCCTGCTGCCAACCTTCCGCCTTCCCCATCCACTGGGTCACCGCTGGGCTAAGAGCCCCTTTGCCCCTTTATAAATCCTCTCTCCAAGAAAGGGCCCCTTGACCTTCTCCACTTCCAGGTACCTTTCCCGCCAAGCTTTGAAAACTGTGCTGGTGTGAAGAGGTCTGGGTGGGAGATGGTTAGCAGAGTCTTCTAAGTACCTTTATCCCCCACCGCCAAATATACAGTTTCCTAATAAATGATTCTGGGGAGGAAAGAGGTGGAGCCTCCAGTCTCTTTTCCTGCAATATCAGCTCCACCTCTTGCAGAGATGGGGGTCTTGCCTGGCCTTTAGGAGTTTTTCTGGGGAGAAGAGCTTCAAAGAGAGGAAGGGCACTTTTAGAGAGGAATGAAAATGAGACCCAGGAGGGAGAAGGGAAGAGGATGGGTGGCTGCATGTTACCTCCCTGCCTCGCCCCAAATGGAGGGTGGAACAGTTACAAGGGAGGAAGTCAGTTACTGTTCGACTTCAGAATAAAGGCATCACTCACTGGCTCAGTTACCTCCTGTGTACTGGCATCTTGTATTGGGAAGTATCTCTCCCTTTCTAGGGACCAAGGACTACCCCCACAGAGTAATGGTTGGGTGAAAACTCCCTCAAGCCAAAGAGGAGCTCCCCAACCTGTTCTAGGATCCCAGATAGCCTAGAAAGGGTGGGAGAGAATACAACAGGCCAAACATGGGGGCAGCCCCCCACCTCCCCACTCTGGGGCTCAGGTTCATTGGGGACTTCTACCCTCCCTTCTAAGGCCTAGGTACAGACTTTAGTGTGAGTGGGTCAGGCCAGGAGCCTAGTCAGGGGACGGCCTTGTTTGTGGGACCAGAACAACATAGTGAAGGGCAGGAGGGGGTGTAGATACACACCCTTTCCAAGGAAGGGGGGACAGGGAGTGGTAGTTTGCATGGCAAACCCCCCACTTGCTCTGCTGCCCCTTCACTTTCTTGCTGCCCCTTTCCCAGTCTCTCCACACCCACTCCTGATCTGTCCCAATCCCCTCTTCTGTATCAGGTTTATTGGTTGTACATATAAATTATACTTTCCTTTCTGTGTGCTGTTATTTTTGGCTGGGGAAATTTCTTGTGGGGAGGAGGGATGAGAAAGATGATTGCTTTCTGCCATCTCATCTTTATCCATCTCTCTCTGTATCTCTTAACCTTGTGACTTTTCCTTTCCTCATTTTGATCTCAAGTCATTCATTAAAATTAAAACTCTTTTCCCAATGCCAGCCAATGATAAGCTCAGAGTAAAGATGGAGGATAAGCAGCAGGAACCTGAAGGCAGTGGTGGGGTGCAGAGGGAATTGGGCTTCCTGGACAAGAGTGCAGCAGGAATACGTGGCATATTTCAAAACTGCCTTCTAGTTGTACTTTTGACCATCCTTTCTACCTCATGTTACTAGTTTCTGTAAGAGTCAGTAGAGGTCACTGTAGCTCCAGAGGTTCAACTCCAGTATGAAACAGGAGAGGCGCCAGGTCTTTGTTTTTGTGGTGGTGGTTGGTTTTGTTTTTAGAGGTGGCTGGGGGAGGGAGACAGACCTGCATAGTTTGCCAAAGGTCTGCTAGGCAGTTCACTGTCCTGTATTATTCACCACAGGAACCCCTGAGGTTGAGGTGAGGCCACATACTATTCTTGTGACTATTACATTAAAAAATCAGAGGTAGCTGGGTGCTAGTGGCTCATGCATGTAATCAATCCTAGCAACTCAGGAGGCAGAGATGTGAGGATCACAGTTGGACGCCAACCCGGGCAGAAAAGTCACCAATTAATGACTCAAAAACGGGAAGTGGCCCTGTGGCTCAAGTAGTAGAGCACTAGTCTTCAACACAAAGAGGCTCAGGGTCAGCACCCAGGCCCTGAGTTCAAGCCCCACAACCAACCAAAAAAGAAAAATCAGAGATAAGTACAACAAACATTTATTGAGTATGTACTATATGTACATTAACACTGCTGCTGACTTTGGAGATAATCCCATAAAATTTATACTCTGGAGAACACATCAAACATGAAATACAAAATAGAGTAAGGCTTTATGTTACAGAGAGAGTGGAGAAGCTCCCCAAAAGAAGGAATATTTAACTTACAACTTAAGGCTAGGGGAAAATGCCAAAATATATTTTAAGAGGGACAGTAAAACACCATAAATGGACACATTCAAGAAGTCAATTTTAAAAAATTAATTAAAAAAAACAGCAAGCTTTAAAAAATATTGAGATCTATACTTAAGTTCACCTTTTTTTTCCTTTTTTTTTTTTTGCTAGTCCTGGGGCTTGAACTCAGGGCTTGGGCACTGTCCCTGAGCTTCTTTTGCTCAAGGCTAGCACTCTACCACTTGAGTCACAGCACCACTTCCAGCTTTTTCTGTTTATGTGATATTAAGGAATCAAACCCAGGGTTTCATGCATACTAGGCAAGCACTCTTATCTCTAAGCCTCACTCCCAGTCTCTAAGTTCACATTTTTAACTCAGAAAAATGGATGTTTTCTTCAACAGTAGAATGTTTTCTTAGACATTCACTTCAGAACACTCACAGGTAGTGACATTCTAAAATGTCTAGGATTTAGACCAATATTTTTTTCTTTGGTCAGTCATGGGCCTGACTCTGGGCCTGAGTGCCGTCCCTCAGCTCTTCAAATCAAGACTAGCTCTCTACCACTTGAGCCATAGCGCCATTTCTGGCTTCTTCTGCTATGTGGTGCTGAGGAATCGAACCCAGGGTCTCATGCCTGCAAAGCAAGCACTCTACCACTGAGCCACCTTCCCAGCCCCTAGACCAATGCTTTTTATGTACACATCTATCACCTGGGATTGTGAAACGAGTTTGGTTCAGTAAATTTGGAGTCAAATCCTGAGATTCTGTACTCCCAACAAATTGTGTCACTCCCAGGTGACATAAACCCTATTGGTCCCTGACAATGGTTATAGTTACAAGACTTTAAAATAGAATTCAACAAATGATGTCCCATTATGGGACACAAGTTTAAAGTTATTTGAGCACGTTTTTCTCCAGTAGTCCCCGGGTGCCCCTGTGACTAATAATAACAAAAAAAGTTAGATTTTGATGTCTTTACCAAATGGCTCTCATCCTTGATAAGCCCCAAGTGCCTCAAATAAATGTCCTAAGTTGAGACTATATATAAAGTAAGGCTCTTAAAGACAAGGAGGCATCTCTTAAGTTCTGGAACACAGAACTGGCAGTGAGCAGACAGTAGGCTTATGAACTAACTTTCTTACATGCCAGAGAAGAAATTATTGTGACTTGAAAATCAGTCTATTTTCTCCTGCTTCGTCTTTCCAAAAAAAAAAAAAAAATCCAATCACTGACAACTGCTAAAATGGGATCTGTTGTTCCCATACACCACAGTCCCTTTGGACAAAAAGTCAAAGCCACAGCTAAGAAAAAGTCTGCCCGTCTCCTCCCCCCCCACACACCCTCCATAACTTGGACTTTGTTGATATCCCCAGTCCATTCTGAAAATGTAATGAAGTCAGAGAGAGGATGAAGGTGAGTTCTGTCTGGACCTTCCCCATCTCAGACTCAGCATCTCCTGCTGGGTGGAGGGGGTGAAGCGGGCACTCTCTCCAGCCCTGGGTTCTACTCCCTCATCCTCATCGTCTGCCAACCCTCCAAGACCTAGGAGGGTAGTGTTGCCTTGGCCCCTTGTACTAAAACCACGCCAAACCATGCGGCTTCCATCTTCTTCCTTCCGCCACAGCTCGCAGGTTCCCTCGGTTACAGCGTGCACCCGGTCATGTGGGCAATGTCTTTGATCTCTGGGCAGTACAGCACTGGGGAAAAGAAGAAGGGTTAGTGGCCGCGGGAGGAGGCCGCTCAAGTCCAGCGGCCCACCCCGAGGCCCCCTCCTCACCGTTGCTAGGCAGCGGACGCCGCCCAGTGCGCGAGGGCGCCAGGACCCGGCCCCAGAGCCTCCGCAGCGCGCGCCACCCCGCGCCTCGCGGCCCCGCCCCCTCTTCGCACTCCTCCTCCTCCTCCTCCTCCACGCCGTCGGCCTCGCCATCCGCGTCGCCGCTCTCCTTGGCCGGGTTCGCCGCCTCACCATCTCGTTCGCGCTCGGCTCGTGCTTTTTCCTCCAGCCGGGACCACAAGGCCGAGTCGAGAGCCACCTCCGCGACGCCGCCACGCGGAAGCGGGGTGGGCGCGCGGCAGAAGGGGCACG
>NW_012267235.1:11505334-11526304 GCF_000151885.1 Dipodomys ordii | reverse complement strand
GCCGTGCCGGGTAGGCGGCGGGGCGCGCGGCTGCCGAGGTTAAAGGGCCGGTAGCAGATGTTACAGTCCAACTCGCCCCGCTCCGGAAGAGAGGGCACCCTCATCAGGAGCTGCATCGCACCCACGGCGGACTCTCACGACCGCGTCGCACGCGCGGCCGAGGTCGGATCCTGGGGCCGGCGCCGCGGCTCCGCGGGCCTTTTATGAGTGCGGCCGCGCCCTGGGGGCGTCACGCGGCGTCGCATCCGGCCGCTCCCCGCGGCGGCACGTGTGGGGGAGGCGGAGGCGCGAGGCCTGGTATGCCAGCGCGCCTGCGCGGAGGTGCCTAGGCGTAGCCAGGGCTGCCTAGGTCGCGCGGGGGCGGGGGGGGGCCCACACTCCACCCAGTGCCTCCTTCTTGAACTCCCTCCCCGCACAGCGCCGGGGGGCGGGGGGGTCGTTAAATCTACCTCTTGCACATCCCCGGGTCCCTTCTTGCATTCAACCCTCAGATACTGACACAGGTCCGAATCCCTCCTTGACCTATTGACAGATGCTCACACTTGTCACCATCCATCCAGACAAGACTTCCTAAGCCATTTAGACTGTCTGTTCTGCCCAACCTTCAGTCGGCTCCTGCACATTTAAACGGGTCCTGCTCAGTAGTGATTCTACTCTGCCCTCAGTTCTATTGTACATGACCTTCTGTTTACTTGTAAGGCTAGATCCCCAAATCCCATTCTTCCCAAAGTATTCAAGTCTATCAGATGTCTCAGCCTAAGGAGGGACTTAGATTCCAGGCCATGGCCTTAGGAATGCTGACAATCATTTCCTTCCGGAGTATCCAGGCCTAGACACCCACACGATATGATGGTTGCAACAAAGCAGCCCGGCATGACTTTTGACTCAGGGGTCTGAGTTGCCCCACTGGTAAACAAGACGTAGTATTCACCGTCCACATTCTCTCATGGTGTGGCATACACACCCAGTTGTCTCCTCACCCCCCTCTCCTCGACCTGTAGCCCAAGTTTTGTTGTGGAGGTTAATAATAACACAGTTTCGGCTCAGCTGACTTGAATACAAATCCTAACCTTCACCAAGCAATTGTGAAATTACAAGCAAGTTTCTTAATTTCTCTGGGCCTTGATTGCCTCTTCCACACAATGTAGATAATAATAGTAGCGTTTGGTGCCTGGTACACAGTAAACACTAGATAGGTGTTATCTATTTCATCATGCTCTTTGCCAGCCTACATTGTATCTACTTTAACCTCTCAGAATTCAAAATTTCCAACACATATTTTAGATAATACAAGACTATGTTCCTCTATATCCATTGCATTTACTGGCTTATCATAGGTAAGATAGAGATGTTTTGTTTTTCAACTGCATTATTAAAACCTGGGGGATAATCTTGTGTAGAGAGACATACCATTATATTTAAGCAAACATTTCAGAACATTGATATCATATTATCTTTATGGCCACTTGGACGAACCTATTCACTTACTGCAGTGACTCTGTCATAATCCAAAAGTTTTTAGGAACTTCTCTTTAGAAAAGATGTGCCTCACATTTTAAAGTATCTTCGACTAGGGGTAAAGCTTAATCTTTTAAGGTAATTTTATTATATAAATGTCTCCAAGGTGTTTGATAGCTAAGGGTCCCCTATAAGCTCTAGATCTGTGTATTTCCTTTTTTTTTTTTTTTTAAGGTCTGAGACTGGGACTGGAGCTCTGTTTTTCACTTGGCTAGCACTCTACCAACTGACCCAACACCTAGGTCTGTATCTCTCATCACACACTCTACAGTATCTTCAAAAGCCCAAATAGATTCTGTGTCCAAACCAGAATTTTATTCAATGCTTGCTACCCATTCCTTTGTCCAATTCCAGAAACCCTAGATCTTATCCCAGGCACCCCTCTTCTTTCTGTTTCTTTGCTGACCCATCACTAAGTCTGGCTTATTTTATCTCTTTAAACCACCTACTTATCCCCACCTTTTGTCCACAACCTTAGTCCAAGCTCCCAACAAGAGTCTCCTAACCAGTCTATCCAATTGGCACTCTGGCCTTCTTCAGGCCTTTCTCTGTGTTGTTTATAAAGACCTTCCCCAATGCCAACCTAATCATGTCCATCTAAAACCTATGCAATGTAGCTTGATACTTTTCCCATCAAGAATTAGAGTCTTAGCTGGGTGCTGGTGGCTCACGCCTATAATCCTAGCTACTCAGGAGGCTGAGATCTGAGGCTCACGGTTCAAAGCCAGCCCATGCAGGAAAGTCCATGAAACTCTTATCTCCAATAAACCTCCAGAAAACCATAAGTGGCGCTGTAGCTCAAGTGGTAGAGTGCTAGCCTTGAACTGAAGAGCTGAGGGACAGCGCTCAGGCCCAGAGTTCAAGCCCCACAAGCGACAAAAAAAAAAAAAAAAAAAAAGGATTAGAGTCTTAGCTGGACACTAGTGTAACCCTAACTACTTAGGAGGCTGAGATCTGAGGATTGTGGTTTGAAGCCAGCCCAGGCAGGAAAGACCACAAGCCTCTTATCTCTAGAAAAAAAGCCAGAAATGGAGGCATGGTTCAAGTGATAGAGTGCCAGTCTTGAGTTTAAAAGCTCAGGGGACAGTTCCCAGGCCCTAAGTTCAAGCCTCAGGACCAACAACAACAACAATGAAAGAAAGAAAAGGAAGAGAAAAAGGAAGAAAGAAAATAAATGGAATTTTGTTGGTGGGGGAGAGGTGCAAATCTATAATCCTAGCACTCAAGAGGCTAAGACTGGATGATTGTGAGGGCTTGCCTCAAAAGCCAAAACAACAACAACAAAAATCCTGAGCAATTTGGGGAGGGAATCTGAGCTAGCTTTGTGACCAGTAGTATGAAACAGAGGTGATGTGTGAAACCAATCCTTTAGAGACCTTGCAGCATTTGCTTTTATCCCTTGGAAGGCTGGCTTGAGATCACTATGTAAGGAATCAGAGACACCCCAGACAAAGGCCAGTGTGAACTTGCAGAAGCTAACTTGGGTGTTTCTGCATAGCCAACCTGAATGTAGTCAGAGGAATGAGCTCTGGTGAAAACAGCAGAGAGACTCCCAGCCAATTCTCAGAATCATGGAAGAGAAAAAAGCAAAGTCAGGATCATGCCTCTAACCCTAGCACTCAGGAGGCTGAGATCTGAGGATCAAGATTCAAAACCAGCCTGGGCAGGAAAGTCTATGAGACTCTTATTTCCAGTAGCTCAAAATGGTAGAGCATTAGCCTTGAGCACAAAAGCTGAGGGACAGTGCCCAGGCTCTGAGTTAAAGCCTTAGGTATAACACCAAAAAAAGTTAAAAAGTTATTTAAGTCACCACTTTTTTTTTTTTTACCTGTCCTTTGCCTGGAACTCTGGACCTGGGTGCTGTCCCTAAGCTGTTCCTGGGCCTTGAAATCTGGACTTGGGCTCTGTCCCTAAGCTGCTTTTGCTCAAGGTTAACACTCTACCACTTAAGCTACCACACCACATCTGGCTTTTTCTGTGATTAATTGCAGGTAAGAGTCTCACAGACTTTCCCGAGTAGGCTGGCTTCAAACTGAGATCCTCAAATCTTAGCCTCCTAACTAGGATTACAGGCATGAGCCACCAGTGCCTTAAATTACCACATTTTGAAATTATTTCCTGTGTGTTAATACATAACATATATAGCAACTGTCTTTCTGCCTTTGGCACACTGTTATATAGCTCCCTGAAGGATATGTGTTCTGACTTTATCATGCTTTGAATTCTCTTCTTAGACACAGTGGCTTTGAAGACCTTTTGAATCTTAAATTTCCTCCAATGGCCAAGTGTTGAAGGATTGGTCCTCAGATAGTGGAGGTGGGTGCAGGGCAGGGCTCTAGGAAGTGGGGTCTAGTGAGAGGAAGTTATGTCATTGGCACTTGCCCTTGAAGAGAATATTGGGACCCAGCAGTTACTGTGAGGTGATAGGTCTCCTCTGCCACGAGTGTTTACATGTTGCTTGGCCTTTCCACAGGCCCTAAAGCAGTTGAACAACCAGGTACTAAATATCTCTAAAAACCTTGAGCTAGAATTAATCTTTCTTCCTTTTAAGTGGTTAAAGTGTATTTTGTCTCAGCATCAGATAGCTGACTAATACAGATTACATGTTCCCCTCGGCCACAAGGTCTTTGTATAGCTATTCTCCTTACCTGGTGAAAGCAAGAGGATTAACACCTATTCATCCTCCTCCTATTCAGAATGCAGCCTTACTATGCCAAATACCTATTAAAAATGCCCTTAATACCATATGCTTTCCTCCGGGCTTTGGTCAACTGAAGTTTGTATTTGATTGTGATTATCTCCCCCTTCAGTGAACTATATAAAGCTTCTCCTCAGTCTGTCTGGTGTTGTTCGTCATTGTATTTCTGTGCAGTACCATTATAGAATTCAATAAATACTTGTTAAATTCATGAAGGAAGTGAGTGAGAAATGTGGCAAATGTTTATATAAAAAGGAGATCTGCCAATATGTACTGTATTAATTGTACTCTTGGTATGATTAATATACACTGAAATGAAACAAGTAGTCAAATAAATACAGGTAATAAAAAAGGCTCTGCTAGGAAGTGGGTATCAGAGGGAGTAATGGAGAGGGTGAATGAGGAAAAATATGGTTGGGGCAGTTTATTTGCATATATGAAAATAGAACCATGACACTTACTGAAATTGTTTTAAAAAATTGGTGGAGGGAGCTGGGAAGTTGGCTCAGTGGTAGACTGCTTGCCTAGCATGCATGAAGCCCTGGGTTCGACTCCCCAGTACCACATAAACAGAAAAAGCTGGAAGGGCGCTGTGGCTCAAGTGGAAGAGTGCTAGCCTTGGGCAAAATAAACTCAGGGACAGTGCCCAAGCCCTGAGTTCAAGCCCCAGGACTGGCAATTAAAAAAAGGGTGGAGGAGTGATAGAGGAGTGAGTTTGATGGGGGAATACATTGTATACATGTATGGAAACCCTCACAATGAACCCCTATCCTTTATACAAATAATGTAAGTTTAAAAAGCAAACAAAAAAGAAAATGGGACAATAAAAGCTGTTGCCAGGGGCTTCCAAACTGCCTCAGGAAGTAATTCTGAGAAGAGTTTGTTTTTAAATGTCTTGAGTGGTGGGGGAGGCAGCATTGCCAGAAAGTTCATAGCCCTCCAGAAGAACTATTTAAAGAGAATACTATTTTGAATTGATAAATTCTTCTTGTATGTTTGTTACAGCAGAACTAATCATAGCTTAGTCATACATTTTACTTCTTTGTTTCCTCCACAGTCTTCCAAAATGAGTGGGAGATTATAGGGGCAGATGTAAGTATTCATTAGTTGATCCTGTTGGGTTGCTAATCCAGTAAATGGCATGCTGCTTGGGTTTCTCTTTTGGAAATTTGTCTTACTCTGTGCTCCCAGCATCAGGATCAAGGCAGGATGAGGAGGGGTAGAAGGGAGATGGTGAGGTTGTATTTAAGGAAGGCATAGCTTATCCTCCCCTGCTTTGTGATCTTTGAAGGTTATTACTTCACACCCACTTTCTGCCTTCTGGGAATCAGAGTCCTTCAAGGGAAGAATTTAGGGGCTAATATCTGATCTAACTCCATTTGATTCTGTTCAGCTACCTTCACATCTGATCTTTTCTGGTTGTTTTTCTTTTTGTTCTTTTAAAATAATGACCCCTTTTCCTTTTTTCTGTATCCCCTCCACCAGACATGTCTGCACTTCACCTCTCCTTCACCAGATCACCAGTTCACAGTGGCCTATTCTACTCTGCCATGACAAAACTACTCAGTTCCTTGGCACATGTGGAGATCTCTCCCAAGGGACAAAGAAGTATGGCAAATATAACTTCTAAAACATACAAAAAGGGCTGGGAAGTTGACTCAGTGGTAGAATGCTTGCCTCATATGCATGAGGGCCTGGGTTTGATTCCTCAGCATCACATAAGCAGAAAACAACCAGAAGTGGTGGTGTGGCTCAAGTGGTAGGATGCTAGCCTTGAGCTGAAGAGCTAAGGGACAGTGCCCAGGCCTAGAGTTCAGGCCCCACGACTGACAAACAAAAGCAAAACAAAAACAAAAAAGGCAAGAGTGTCAGACAGCTGTGAGTCTTTCATAAAATGACAAGCAACAAAATTAGGAAACCAGATCACTAGTATAAAGGAAGAAAGGGAAAAGACTCATGCTGTGAGTCTAGGTCCTTGATGAGAAATCAGACCAGGAGTCTCATGTCTGTGACCAATAATAGGGAGCCCAGTGCTAGGCCACATAAACATGACTGTAATCTAAACCTCCCAAACTCCTACAATGACAGACACGGTGAGGATCAAGCTGAGATTTTATTTACAGTTCCCTGGGAAATCTTACAGAAGAGGGGCCATCATTATTGCTTTATGGTTATTGCCAGGAGGAAAACTGCACTCTTCCACTGTCAGGTAGGAAGTTCATCTCAAAGCTCAAAATTCTGTCTTCATAGATCTGCCCGTCAGTCCCATGTCTGTGCTGGTAACCTAAAGGTTGACTAATTTGTGCAACTTTTTCCCCCCAAGGGTCATCCTATGACTTTGCCAGACCATTCTATACATCATATTTCTCTCTACCTTTGGTCAGTAGCGGATCTCTGTCCTCCCCAGGCTCACCCCCTCTCTGCAAGCATAAAATATGACACTAGTGCTAGATTTAAGTCTTCCTCCACCTCTTGGCTGGGAGGCAGAGTTTTGGCTTCTTAACATTTCTTGCCAGGACCAGCCTGGCTTCCTTTTGTACCACTAACATAAAGCTCCATTTCCTATGCCCCAGATGACTTCACAACTCGGTAAATTCTTAACCCCTGATGACACTTCAAGGGCCACTTTTGAGGTACTCTGCATATTGCTTGTATCTGCTGGGTGTTTTCCGAGCCTCGGCTCTAAGGAGAAGAAAGGAGCGAGACCAAATGGCAGAGAGGGGACAGCTCCTTAGCTCATGCCCAGGATTAGCAAGAAGGCCTAGAAAGGACGCTGAAGAGGGCGGGAGGACTACTTTCTCTCTCAAGCTCCCACTGTGGAAGGATATGGCTTTATTCATGCGCGTCGCTACTCGAAGCCAGGACTCGTTAGCGGGCGGGGCTCCCCTGCGCGGCCGCTGCGTGGGGGTGGGGGGAAGGATAGGAGCGGAGCGGGCGGGGCGGCTGCGGGGAAGTGGGGGGGGAGCGGGTTTCGGGCTGGAGCAGCGACTCAGGATTGGGCTCCTGCGCCCCCAACGGACTACTTCTTGGAATGCGTTTTGTTGCCCAAGAGTCCGTCAATTTCCATCACTGTTTGTGGTGTCAGCTGGCTCAGCACCTGGAGGAGGATAGGTGGTGAAGGCAGTATGGGTTACTGAGGAAGGGGATGGAAAGGAAAGGGCGAGGACTTGGGGACGCCCCACAATGGGGTCGCCCCACAATGCGGTCTAAAGGCAAGGAAAATCACAGCTGTGCCCTTGGTTGTCGCCACTGGCCTCTTCCCTGCAAAGCCTCACAGGGACATTCTGGTTTAGCATGACCTTGACTTTTGAGGGAAGGACACAGAAAAACGCTCTGCTGGGTACCCAGCTCACCTGTAGGGCGCCCAGGTGTTCCATCAGCTGCTCTGCACTCGACACCCCTAGCAAGACTGAGCTGACCCCCTCATTGCGGAGACACCAGGCTGGAGCCAAAGGAGGGGGAGAGAAGAGAAAGCACTGACCAGGGAATGGTGAGCACACAGATTTCAAAAGTGTCAGAAGAGAGCCCTCCTAGCAATCATCAGCCTTAAGTAAGTTCATACGTTCAGAGCAGTAAACAGGGCCCCTGCAGCATCCAGGATTGGCAGTGTCTCACCTATAGCAAGCTGAGCCACAGTGCAGCCCAGCTGATGAGCAATAGGGAGAAGGTCCATGATTTTGGCTTGTTGCTTCTTGCCATCCTCACTCTGAACTTTGTCCTTGAGCCACTGGTAGCCCTGGAGGCCAAGAAAAATCAATAAAAGAGCTTGCCACTGCCACCATTCAGCTGCCCCTACAGCCAGTTCTACCAATCCTGAGCCCTCAAATCTCACCTTGATGGTGGGCCTGCAGGTATCTGGGACGCGTCCATCATACTTGCTAGTAATGAGTCCACAGGCTAGGGGAGACCAAGTGACTGAGCCAACACCTAAGAGCAAGAGGACTGGGTGTGGGAAAGAGACCTAAGCCATGAGTGAGGCCAAGGGAAAGGTAGGGATGAGAGGTTACACACCAATCTTGTGGTAGAGCTCAGGTATCAGCATCTCTACCTTCTCCCTCTGAAACAGGTGGTGCTCTGCTTGTTCACACACAGGAGGAATCAGATTGAACTGTCTGGCCATGGAATAGGCTTCCTGGGTTGGAACAGGGAGGATACAGCAATTAGAGCCCTCCTTTGCCCCTTTCTTCCAGTGTGATTGGGTTTAGAGGAGCTATGTGAAATAAGGAAGCTAGTTATGGGATGAGGGAAGTGAGGTCACACACTCACCATAATTTCTGCAGCACCCCATCGAGATGTCCCCCAGTATAAGGCCAGGCCCTGGTTGATGACATAGGTCATGGCTCTCACAATCTCTAGGCACACAGGAAAAGGAGAACCACACTGTCAAACCCCATCTACAAGACTGCCTGCCCCACCATGACTGGGTCAGAGCTGGCTTCCTGCTATAAAGGTTTTGAAGAAGTGCCTAGTTTTGCAAGACAATCAGGCTTGGGAGGGCAGCCTTTACCCTCCATGGGACTGTTGGGATCTGAGCGGTTGGCAAAGACGATATCCACATATCCCAGCTGGAGGCGTTCCAGGGATCCTCTTAAGCCTGCAGTTGGGGAGAAGGCAAGAACCTCAGATTTAATCTACTAAGAAATCAGACTTTACCCTTTTGCTATGGCCACTTAAATCCTCCTGTTGAGAGCTTCCGGAATGCTTCCAGCTCCTCTAGCTTCCATGCTCATCCAATTCATTTTCCCATTTGTTACCTTCAATGATGTGTTTGCGGCTTAATCCTCGTTCAGTTTCTGCCCTGTAGAAAAAGGTAAGTCGAAGATGGGGCATGGCAAAGATAGGAGACCAGAGCTAGTCTGGTGCCATGAGGAACTCAGATTATATGGGTCTACTTAGGACATAGACTTCAGATGGTAGGTATGAAACAGTGGTCTCCACCCCCATCCCATACACCATCATAAATTCTAAGTCTTCTCCCCAAACATAGCAGAGCAGCCACTTACTGTCCTCCCCAAAAAATCTTGGTGGTGATGACATAGCTTGATCTCCTGGAAGAGGAGAAATGACAATACCAGCAAGAAAAGAATTTTTGAATGATTATGTCTACAACAACCCTCCCCCCAGTCTCACCTCCAACCTTTGCTCTTGAGGATGTTGCCTAGAGTTCTTTCAGCCCTGGAATAAAAACAAGACAAAAGTAGTGACTCCTCCAAGGTGAATCAATACCTTTTCCTCCTCCCTACCCTTTCCTTTCTTACAAGGTAGAACAAAAGCCAGGAGCCCATTTGGTTTCTCAGCTCCATCCCAAACAAATAGAAGGGTCTTGGATCATATATTTTTCTTTCATTCAGCCAATAACCATTGTGTATCAATTATATACCAAGCCTTAGTGTAGATATTAATGGGATAAAATATGGGTTGTCCTTCCCCTTCTCTGCAAAATCTAACTCATATTTCTAAGCTCATAACATGTTCATTCTCCCCTCCCCCCCCACTCCTTTTGTAACAATACTGTTGCTTGAATTCAGGGCCTGCACACTGCTCTTTTGCCTTTTTATTTAAGGCTTTTACTCTACCATTTGAGCCACACCTCCACTACCAGCTTTTTGCTGGTTAATTGGAGATAAGAATCTCTTTAGTTATGTCTGCCAAAGATGGCTTTAAACCAAAATTGTCAGAATTTAGTAACTAGGATTGCAGGCATGAGGCACCAGCACCTGGCTTTGAAATATTTTTTTGATTGCTAGTTTATGGTCATTCCTTCCTGTCAGGTTCCATAGAATTTATTAAAATTTTTTGTCTGAATGTTTGAGATAAGATTTTACTACATAGCTCAAGCTGGCTTCTAGCAATTATCTTGACTCAGCATCCTGATTGCTGGTGTATACCACCATGCCCAGTTTAACATATAAATTCCTTAGTACAATATTATGAACTAACTTGTGACATTTCAAATTGTTGATGAACTATTTTTGAGACATTTTACTATTGTTTAAATTTTCATATTTCTTGTCATTTGTTGTTGTTTTGCTGGTACTGAGGCTTGAAATAGGGACTCACACTCTTGCTTAGTTTTTTGCTTCAAGGCTGAAACTCCACTTCCAGCTTTATGCTGGTTAATTGGAGATAAGGGTCCCTCAGATTTATCTGCCTGAGCTGGTTCCAAACTGGGTTCCTCAGATCTCAGCCTCCCGAGTAGCTAGGACTACAGACATGAGCCACTAGCACCTGGCTAGACTGTGTGCTTTTAAGGAGCTTGCTGATTTCATCCCAGAAGCAATGTCTGTTCTTAGCTAGGATATAAGAAGACTTTTTGGGAAGAGGAGGACAAACTCCATGGAGAAAGAAGCCTATGGTTTGAGCAGCAAAAACCAGTCATTAACTATGTGTCAGAAGGCAGTAGAAAGTACTTTAGAAGCTCATAAAGGGTTGTGATCAATTTTGGGGAGTTGGGCAAAGGTTTGTTTGGAGGAGCTGATATTTGGGTCAAGACTTGAGCCAAAACTACTTTCTATGCAGCCCATCCTAAGTTTTTGCTACTCCCAGTAGGAAGCCATGTGTATTGTATTTGAAAATCTAGCTTTGATGCCAATGGTCCACATCAGTAATCCCAGTTACTTTGGTGGATTGAGAAGATCGAGACTAGCCTAGGCAACAAGTTACTGAGACCACTTCAAACAAAAAGCTGTTATGTTAGCATGTGCCTGTGATCCCAGCATAGGTAGGAGAATCTGAGGCCAGCCCTGGACAAAAATGTGAGACCTTCCCAGAAAAATAATTTTAAAAAGCAAACAAAGAGATTGGGCTCAAGTGGTAAAGCATTAACTAGTCTAGCCATCATGAGGTACTGAGTACCCTTCCCAAATCTAGCTTTATAATTCTCAGGAAGCACTTATGTCCATGATGTATTTTGGTTTTATTTAATGTGAATGCACAGTAGTATGTTTATTGACCTCTAAGCCAAAGGGATTGATGTTAGAACTACAACTCCCATAATGCTCTGGGGGCCCATGAGCTAACTGGTTGGGCCTTTGTGTTCCCAGAATTCACAGGGTTCTTTAGAGGGAAACAAGAAGTCTGTAAGACTTATAAATGTAATTTAGCCCTTCACCCCAGTCCTTACTTTCCTGCTGCATATACTTCAGCTGTGTCAAACAGGTTTACACCATTCTCATAGGCTACTGTCAGTACATCCTCTGCTGTCTAAAGAAGCAAGAGAAAGAGTTGAAGATCAACCACTGTCCTCAGTTCCCTCTCTCATTGCACTCAAATGCATGACACCTCCGCCCTGGTTTCTGTACTTGTTCCCTTTTTTTCATCTGTCAGACAGTTCCCATGGTTGTCCAAACCCCTATCCAGTCCATTTCCCCCTTTTCTGATTCCCTTACCAAATCTACCCTTACTCTTTCTAGGTCCCATCACTTATACCTCATCTGAGATCTGAGAACCAAATGTGACCCAGGTACCTGCAAAAGAGAAGCCAAACATATCAGAAATGTGGGAGGTAGGCCATTAAGAAATATCCCCATTCACTTAATTCCTATTCTTACTCACCCAAGCCAAGACAGGACACTCGGAGACCCGACTTTCCTAGGTTCCTGTAGGACACAGAAGCAGTAGGAAAGGGTGAAGACTCCATTAAGGATCTAGATTATCGGGGGCTTTTACTTACAGACTAAGAAGCCCTCAGGGTGGCTCAGTACAAAAAAAAAAAAAAACACCTAATGGACCTTTGGGATTTGTATATTCCTATCTCTGTAGCAAAGACCCGAGGAATATTGTTGAAAGAACAAGTGAGCAAACAAGTAACAGTTCCTCCAGAGTTACTGTTCAATGCTTCCACTCCCTCCAATAGCACTGAAGAGGTGTTGTCTTGTTTGCCTTTCATCTGGGTGACATCTTGTCTGTGAATCTTCACTGGTATGAATGGAGTAGTGTGTTCCAGGAATTGTGGCTGGCTACTGTGACCCTTAGTCAGAGAATGCCACACTGAAGAGTGACATCGGGGTAGAAAAGTTGAGTTCAGACACTGAGACAAAGGTCCCTGCCTAGATTGGGTAGATGTGCCTCTAGCAAATAGGCACATAGGTAGTCTGGGGGAAAAGGATGAAAGAGAAGCCTAGTTCTCCCTCTTCTCCTCCATTGGCTTGTGAAGACAGTCTCTGGGGCAGCTTTCCCCCCTCCCATCCCCCCATTCCTCCAATAGCGCCCCAATCAAGTGGTTGGCTCAATTTCCTCATCAGCTCTGCCACATGGTGGGGATCAGATCCATGACCACAACTCATTCCCTTGCAAGAGACTCCGTCTTCCCTCTACTGTTTATTCGGAAAGCCTTCGCCCGCACACTTGGTCAACTTTCTGACCACCTTTTCCTTGTAGCTCCTATCATTCTGCACCAGGGGAGAAAGCATGTGTACTATCCTCCCCACAAGTCCCACGCTCCTAGCTGCCCCTCCCCCACGCCACCCTGAAAGGTCGAAAGAGATCGGCTCTCGGGGGCAGGTGGGGGCATTATTTGGGTCAGACACCGGGGAGCAGGCCAGAGTGAGAAGCATTTTCCTTCCCTCCTCTCCCCAGGACGCCGTCCCAAGGACACTCCGCTGGAGGCAGGTGCAGCCTAGAGATCCCTGGGGAGTGAGGCTCAGGGGACCGAAAGGGACTCTGTCAACCTTGGTTAAACTTGATCCTCTCACAGTCAGGGGTATCAGCGGAGACCAAGCGAGGGGCCAAGTAACGGAGAAATGGTGCCAGAAAGGAAAGGTGGAACTAGCGGGAACCTTGTTGGTGAAGTTTGAAGGGGTCTTGGCTGCCGCCCCAATAAACCTCAGGGGTCCCGAAAGGAGAGCGGACAGGCAAGCTGCCCGGCCACCCCGTACCTGTATTTCATGCCAGTGCTTCGGCCGGTGCTCTCTCGGAGGGCCCCAGCAGGCGCTGGGGGGCGCGGGACCAGTGCCGTTCGGGCCTTGGGGCCCGACCCTCCACCCCCTGGAGGATTCCCGTGCCCCCCTCCGGTTGGCCCGCCATTACCGCCCCCGGGGCCCGGCCGGGGTCCACACAGACGGTCCTCACTGCTCCGACTGCGAAGGTTCTGCTCCGTACACGCGATTGACACTTGCATGCTGGCCGGCCAGGGGGGTGGAGGGGGCTCCGAGGGGGCGGGGGATGGAGCAGGGGAGCCCCGGCGCAGGCACCCGGCGTTGTAGTGGGCTGATCCTCGGGAGAGCGGGAAAGCTGAGGAGGACGCGGTGGGATCCGCCACGCAGGATCGCGGCCGCGGGGGCGGTCTGCTGGAGGTCGCGGGGTTTGCGGCGGGAAGGGAGAAACGCGGGGGGCGCAGCAGTGGAGGAATTCGAACACTGAGGGCGCAAGTGCAGTGTGTAGGAGGGGGAAATGAGTAAGGATGAAGGTCGAGGCGGTCCTCAGAGGATAAAGAGCCAGGGAGGAAGGGTGAAGGGAGACAGATGCCACTTCAGTCCGAACCGCTGCGGGACCCGCGGGGCTCCAGCCGCGTCCGCAGCCTGCCCGGCTCATCAACATGCAGGCCCCGCCCCCTCATCTGCATAGGGCCTCCCGCCACCCACCCAAACTCGCCGCTGTCTGCATTAAGCCCCGCCTGCCAGGATGCTCTCCCGGCTTGAAAATTCTGTATTCTCAGAGATGAGATCAGCTCTTGGGAGCTAGGTTCTCACACCCTCTGGGTACGAGGCATGTCAGCCTTTCCCAGCCCAGTGATTCTCAGTTGGGACAGATTTTTATCCCTCAGTAGACAGGAGACTAGGTTTGGAGGCATTTTGATGGTCATGACTAGTAGTGAGGAGGGAAGTACTAAATCTCCAGAGTGGCAGCAAAGGTTGCTGCTAAAATCCTACAAAACACAACAAATAATTATCCAGGTAAAAATGTTAACAGTGCTGTTTGTTGAGAAACCCAAAGGCAAAAAAATCTCTGCAAGATTCAAGGGGTGTGTGAACTCCCCAGTTACTAGGCCTTGGTGTGGGGCAGGACCAGGAAAGCCCACTGAAATTGAGACACTGGGCTGCTGAAAAGTTTATTGTGTTTTCACAGCATCGAGTAAAGTATAAAACTGGAAAGAGAGGCTGGATTGCAGATATAGACTCCTGTGGTCTTCATTTTTGTGACTGGGGGGAGGGAGGTTAAGACGGAAGCCTGGGGAGGAGGGTAGATTGGTAGGGTTGACGGCGCCCCAAGTTAGAAGGGGCCCCATGCTGTCAAGGATTCTTCTCAGAGATGAAGTTGAGTATTTCACCCAGCTCGGGCGGAGAAGAAGGGCAGAGAGCGGACATAAGAGTCCAGCCGGGAGCGGAAGAGCTCACTTTGCACGGGTTGGCCCAGAGAGCACAGGGGATTCTTCACCACCAATTCCACATACAGCTGTGGAGCAGAAGAATGAAAGAACCAGGCTTTAGACTCTTTCCTTTTCAGCCCCAGACTTACTATAACCTTAAGACTGTATGAATGCACAAAAAACAGGGCTAGGAGGAAGATCTCTCTTAGGAGAAACTGGTAGTGGAGTGCGTAAGGACCTAAGATCCTACAGAAAATTGAGTTCAACAGAGGTGTAACACAATAGGATTAAGGCAAGAAACCTGAAGTACTCTTGGGCTCTGACTGTGGCTGCTAAGGGGATGTGGTGGAAGGATTGTTCCAGCTGACACTGACCGCACTGTAAATATGATGTAGCACATCTCGGATGGGTCCCACACCCAGGTCAGTATTCATGACAACTTTGATTCCAGTGGGCGTCTCGTAGTAATGGAGTTTGTAACGGCTAGTTTGGAAGGCCAGGAAGCCATCCTTCCTGCAGAAACAAGGAAAGTTAAAGATAACAGTGGAATCTCTCCCAAGAAATACTTCTGTCTCCTCAAAGTCTCTCCCAGATCGTCTAAACAGATGGTTGCAGGAGTCTGGTTAAGTAAAAACATCTCCCTCCCCCCTTTTTTTTTCAGTCGTGGGGCTTGAACTCAGGGCGTGAGTGCTGTCCCCGAGCTTTTGTGCTCAAGGCTAGGGATCCACCACTTTGAGTCACAGTTCTACTTCTGGTTTTTAGGTGGTTAACTGGATATACGAATCTCACGGACTTTCCTGCCCGGGCTGGCTTTGAACAGCAATCCTCAGATTTCAGCCTCCTGAGTAGCTATTAATATAGGAGTGAGCCACTAATGCTTTGGCTTCTCCCCTCAATTTTTGTCCCCGCCCTCAACTTCTTTACTTTCAGATCTCCCCTACGGCCACTCCTGCCAGCTTCAGGACTCCTCCTGCAATGGACTCAGCATAAGTCCCCTTATCCCTATCTGGGGACCAAAACCCCTTTTATTCCAGGAAATAACCCCTCTCCCCACAAAATCCTCCCCTTCCCCCAGACTAGCCGTCCTCTCAACATCTCCTCTTGACACGGCGTACATGTCTAGCGGGGACATCTTGCTGACAAAGGAGCGGATGGAGAAGAGCATCCCATACATCAGCTTGTACTCCTGGAGGGAGAGGGGGCAGAATTAGGTCTGGACAGTTGGGAGGCTATCCAGACGGGTTGGGGTGGGAACGAGCCGGGCTTTGGAGGAGGAGGGGCTGGTTTGGGACTGTGTGCGTTTGGAAGTGCGAGGTCACCCGCACTGCACTAGAGCCCTTCGGTCACCTCCTCCTTGGGGATCCCCGCTTGCTTCTTGCGATGCCACTCGCTGTAGTGCAGACACACGCCATTTCGGTCAAATAGGTACAGGTTGTGGACAGTCATCTGCAGAACACAGTGTGTGAACCTCGCTGTAAGCTCGTATTCTCCGATTCCAGATCCCTCCAACTAGACGGGGGACCCCCACGCTGCACTCACCGGAATTCCTCCGAATGCGGGTGAGAAGCTACTTCCGGTGTCTGAGCAAACCCGTCCCTCTGGAGTAGCCGAACTGCTAAGCCGGCGTATTGACCCCGCCCCAATATCACTGTCAAACTCCTTCCTCAACCAATCAGTGATCGCCAGAGCTGCGCACGCGCACCTAGGCTCCTGACGCCTGGGGGTTGCTACGAGCGTTGTCTCGCGGGCGGATGACGTCATCGAGGCGCGAGAGGCGGGGCTGCAGGAGGTGGGCTAGAAGCTGCCAACGGTTTTGAGTGGGGAGGGCTGCGGGCGGGTGGGGTCTTGATCTTTCCAGGCTCAGGGGAGTGGGGGTAGTTTCTCTCCCTTCCCTTGGCAAATTGGAGGCAGCAGACTCAAGGTGCGCCGAGGACGGTGGTGGGAGCGGGGCGGTCTCCTCAGGGTAGACGAGAGAGGGGTGCATTTTAGGGACGTTTGAGGATGTGACCGAGGGTTCTCCAGGGTTCTTTGGGGGAGGGGCGCAGGGAGGGAGATATTCCAGGGATCCCTGCTGTGGCGAGGTGAAGGGGGTCTATAAAAGAGCGGACTCTGGGTGGAACCAGTGGAGTGGGAGGAGGGGCGTGGCGTAAGGTCTGGCCTCTCCCGAGCCTGGGGCGAGCAGCTGAAGGACTGACTAGGCTAGGCCCCGGGTTAAATTGGGGTCCGTTCCCGTGTGCACGTTCTGGATGAGAGGACGAGTAAGACTAGGACGAGTAAGACTAGTTAACCCGAGAGAGCCCGTGCCGAAATTGACTTGCAGCGTCCAGCACTCTAGTTGCGAAGAGGAACTGCAGCCTTGCTGTTGCCTCAACAGGTCTTTTGTCCATATCCCCTCTGCTCCTCGCATCCCGTTTTCCACGGTTCCTAAGAGTTGAGGAAAAGGCATGCCTTTGCCTTCTACATGGCTTCTGGAGTTGGTGGAAACTTTATCCAGAAACTTTTGATATACTTATTCACCAAGGAGTCTTCCTCCCTTCTCTCAAACCTTCCTTCTCTGTGAACTTACTCCCCCCCTGGCCTTTCCCAAACCTGAACCAAAAGTTAGCAGTCTTTCTTCCCTGTACTCATGGCGACCTCCACTGCTAGTCCCAGTTCGCCTCTTCGAGCAGAAGATCTCCTGAGTGATTCATCAGAGCCCCCTGGGCTCAACCAAGTGTCCTCTGAGGTGACTTCCCAGCTCTATGCTTCTTTGCACCTCAGCCGGCAGGCCGAGGCTACTGCTAGAGCTCAGATGTATTTAGCCTCCTCTTCCCCACCTCCTCATGAGGCATTTGATGGCTTGGCTCAAGAGCTGAGTCGCAGCTTGTCAGTTGGATTGGAGAACAACTTGAAGAAAAAGGTGAGGGAGATGTGTCTTTGCGGACTTCTAGGGTACTAGACTCCAGGGTCTTGGGATTGCAAATTAGCTTTTCTGAGATTTAAACTATTGTTGGATGTCAGTTTCCTTTTAAAGCACACAGTTCTGCAGGCTTATTGCTGGGAGCAAATGTTTATGATGGGACAGAATGACCTGAAACAACGTAATTTGGGAAATTTAAACTTCCTGGTGTTTTTGTTTGTTTCATTTTTTGTTGTTATTGTCGTTTCTGCCATTGTCATCTGTACTGTGGGGTAGGTTGGTGTTCTGAGACTTGGGACCTGGGTAAGAGAGTGTGGATAAGGTTACTTGGTCCCAAGAGGGAACTAGGGATTTAAGTACAGCAGCAATATAGGATCTTTTAAGTTCAAAGCTGTTTTGAAAAAACAGCTTGCAAATAAAAAATTGGCTTGCAAATCATTACAACTGTATCATTTATGCAACCCAAGTGGTAGAGTGCCTATCTGAAAGCTCAAGGCCCTGAGCTGAAACCCCAGGATCACAAAAAAATGGTATGCAAATGATTAAAAACAGTATATCCCTGGGTGCTGGTGGCTCATGCCTGTAATCCTAGCTACCCAGGCTGAGATCTGAAGATTGCAGTTCAAATCCAGCCCAGGCAGGAAAGCCCACGAGACTCTTGTTTGTTTTTTTTTTTTGTCGGTTGTGGGGCTTGAATTCTGGGCTTGGGCACTGTCCCTGTGCTCTTCAGCTCAAGGCGAGCGCTCTACCACTTGAGCCACAGCCACTTCTAGTTTACTAGTGGTTTATTGGAGATAAAAATCCCACAGACTAGGCTGGGAAGGTGGCTCAGTGGTAGAGCACTTGCCTTGCATGCCTGAGGCCCTGGGTTCGATTCCTCAGCACCACATAAGCAAAAAGAAAAAAGCCGGAAGTGGCACTGTGGCTCAAGTGGTAGAGTGCTAGCCTTGAGCTGAAGAGCTGAGGGACAGCGCCCAGGCCCAGAGTTCAGGCCCCACGACCGGACCCCCAAAAAAAGAGAAGACTAGAAGAATCCCACGGACTTTCCTGCCCAGGCTGGCTTTGAACCGAATTCCTCAGATCTCAGCCTCCTGTGTAGCTAGGATAACAGGCGTGAGCCACCGGTGCCCAGCTTCCATGGGACTCTTATCTCTAGGTAACCACCATAAAACTGGAAGTGGAGCTGTTTCTCAAAGAGGTAGAGCTCTAGTTTTGAGCAAAAAAGCTCAGAAACAGTGTCCAGGCCTGAAGTTTAAGCCTCACAAATGGTAAAACAAAACAACAAAATGGCCAGTAGTAAAATCAATGGTAGAGAAGCCTGTTATTCATATTGGATAAGAGAAAGATCATCTCTGATCTGGGTGCTGAAGCAGTAGTGTTTGCCTGGTAAGTGTTCAATCCCTAGTTCAATCCCCAGTACTGCCAAAAAAAAGGAAGAATGAAGGATGGAAGGATGTTTAGGGGCTTCTTTAGTTGAATCTCCCTACCATTGCCTTTATGTGCCTACTTGATTCTTTTGCTCTCCATTCTGGCTTCTGTAGGCATTTGAAATTTTGGTTTAAAGTTAAACCATTCCTTATTGGATCCATTTTATTTTTTTTTACTTTCTCAGAGCCAGAATAAATATCCTACCCCTGCAGTAGGCAGAGCAAGGATGGTATAGGTTGCATCTGATTTCCAGGGGACTTTTTTTGTAGGATGGTTCCAAGCATATCTTCGAGATGGAAAGTGTTCGGGGTCAGCTCCAGACCATGCTCCAAACCTCACGTGATATGGCCTACCGTGAGTACGCCCCTTCCTAAGAGCTCTGAAGGAGAGCCTAGATGTAAGAGTGGGAGACAGTGGAGAAGGAAAGCAGGGAGGAAAACCTGGATTTCTGAGAGAAGAGACGTGAGAGGAAGGGAATGGAGGAAGTCCAAAGGAAGGACCTCTTCTCTCTTCTTCAAATGATCCCTGTTCCTGTCCTTACCTGACTCTGGATATGGGATCCCTTGGGCTGTGTGCAGGGGCTCCCCTCACTTCAGGAGCTGGCCCAGAAAGACGAGACGACGACTCCTTTGACAGTGAAAGCACAGCTACCTTGCTCAAGTGAGTTCTCCTTGGATTCTTAATGCATTCTCACTTGCTATCTTAGAAATCCACTTATTCTACTCCTTAGTGCTCTCCTGACTGTTTATTTACCTCTTAGGGAGCTAAGAAGGCTGTTGCTTAGCTTTCAGTTCTCATCTTTTTCTCTTTTGCTCTCTTCTAGAACCTATAGAGTGGCTTTTAAGTAGTACCTAGATTTTCTTACCATCAATCCTTCTTCACCTAGAAGAAGTTAGCTTGCTTCTGCTTAGTCTGTTAGAGCAGCATGGAAGAGGAAGAACATTGTAGAGTGAATCACAGGCCTAGTGTGCTGTTTATGGCTCTGTTACTACTTAACCTTATGATTTTGGGCAAATCTCTTGTCCCTTTGAGGTCCCAGTTTCCTCACTTGTAATACAACAGTAAGAATAGTGGCTCTTAAAGGCTTTCTCAACCCTAACATTCTCTCTACTTGATTTGCTCAGCACCCGGCCTCTGCAAGACTTATCTCCATCCAGCTCTGCCCAAGCTCTGGAGGAATTATTTCCCCGCTATACCAGCCTTCAAACAGGGCCCCCACTTAACCCACCAGATTTTCAAGGGCTGAGAGAGGCACTGGACTCAGAGCACACCCGTCGCAAGGTGAGATGCAAAGGCTTTCTTCTGGAAGCAGCCAAGATTAGAAATAGGGAACAGAGCGCTGGAAAGGGATAAGGGATAAGAACCTGAAAGCTCGGGAGGACTTGTGGCCATCCTGAAGTCATTTTCAATCCCTATATAATGTATCATGCTGATACATCTGGTTGATTCTCTCTTTAAAAAACAATTTAAACTCCCCTCCCCAAGGATCACTACTTTTACCCTAAGGTCTAGAATGTACATATAAGCATCCCATAAGTGTTTGTTGAATGAAACTTTCTGGCTTGTGCACCTTTACAGCTACTAGTGGTAAAATAATCCTTATCTCATGAGCATCAGCCTTTATATTTAAAGGGTAGACAAATGGACAAGGTCAAAGAAAAGTTGGAACTAGTGTTTGTCATTTTTGGCACCCTCTCTTCTCATATTTAAAACCGTTTGGACACGAAGACTTGTCTCTCTTATCTTTGCTGTGTTTAATCATTGTATCCAATGAGCTCCTTCAGGTAAGAGTAACAGTGTGAGCTACTGCCCTTATTGCAAAGGTTTATGGGAAGTTTTCTCAGGAGATTGACTTAAGGGAAGAACCCAGAAGCTAAGCATCTATTTCCTGAGATGGAAGAAGAATTTGTGTTTCTTGGGCCTCAAGGTTTCTGCCCCAGAATATGCTGATTGTCTTAACTCTCTAAACTGATTCTGTTCTTGGGACCCAGGCTCCCTTTCTGCAGCCTATTTCCCTCTAGAGGAGTTAGAAGGCTAGACACTGTGGTTGGATTATGGATGGGTAGCATCCATACTCTCTCTCTCTCTTTTTTTTTTTTTTGTTGATTGTGGGGCTTGAAC
>NW_012267235.1:11497340-11504569 GCF_000151885.1 Dipodomys ordii | reverse complement strand
TCCTTCCTTCCTTCCTTCCTTCCTTCCTTCCTTCCTTCCTTCCTTCCTTCCTTCTCCCTTCACTATTTCTATTGTTCGATTGGCATCCTTGATGACTTCCCAGTTTTTCCCACAACATGAAGTGTCTCATTTATTTGTTAGTCAGGAAGTATCAAGTTTGTTTGTTTATTTGTTTGTTTTGGCCAGTCCTTAGGTTTGAACTTAGGGTCTGGGAACTATTCCCGAGCTTCTTTTGTTCATGGCTAGCACCCTTAACACTTGAGCCAGAGCACCACTTCTGGCCTTTTCTGTTTATGTGGTACTGCAAGCACCTTACCACTGAACCACATTCCCAGCCCCAGGAAGTATCAAGTTTATGTTGTGAATTGTTTTTGAAGTAGAGTTATTTTTTCTCACTTCCTTTGTCCTGTGTTTCTCTCTCCTGAAAGACAGTAACCCGTCTAGAGCAAAGTCTTTCTGAAGCTATGGAGGCTCTGACTCGTGAACAGGAAGGAGCCAGACTACAGCATCGGGAGCAAGAGGCCCTGGTAAGAAGACAGAGATCACTGAGAATGAATCACTGGTAATTCCAGTGGCAGCTGTTAATCATTTCTAGACACCTATGGGCTATTGGTGGACAGTGGGCATTTATACATTTAGTGGCATCAGATAAGTTTTGAGAGGCTGAAAATGTCGACCTCAATAGAGTGATAGAACCATCTAGAAAATTATTTTAAAATATAAACTTCTGGAACCCACCCTTCAAAATTAAAGGTTTTTGTTGTTCGTGGTGGTGGTATTTTTTTATTTTATTTTTTGTGGTACTAGGGATGAAACCCAGGGTCTCATTCTAGGCAAGTATGTTACCATTGAGCTACACATCCCTAGCTCACCCAGATGTAAGTTTTGTTTGTTTGTTTGCATTTGGAAAAAGGGTTTAGCTATGTAACCCAGGCTGGCCTGTAATTTTCTTTTCTTTTTTTTTTGGGGGGGGGTCCGGTTATGGGGCCTGAACTCTGGGCCTGGGCGCTGTCTCTCAGCTCTTCAGCTCAAGGCTAGCGCTCTACCACTTGAGCCACAGCGCCACTTCCGGCTTTTTTCTTTTTGCTTATGTGGTGCTGAGGAATCGAACCCAGGGCCTCAGGCATGCAAGGCAAGCGCTCTACCACTGAGCCACCTTCCCAGCCCTGGCCCGCAATTTTCTATATGTAATGCAGACTAGTCTTGAACTGGCAGTCCTCTTGTCTTTCAAGTGCTTGGTACCCAGATGTTTTGATTCAGTACATGTATGTTGTTCAGCCCGTTTTAAG
Organism: Dipodomys ordii; assembly: GCF_000151885.1. Classification (NCBI taxonomy): domain Eukaryota; kingdom Metazoa; phylum Chordata; class Mammalia; order Rodentia; family Heteromyidae; genus Dipodomys; species Dipodomys ordii. The sequence goes on along the minus strand of NW_012267235.1, from coordinate 11,503,280 downwards.
AACTCTTCAGGTTTAGGGCATAGTCCCAAAAGGTATGGGTTGGGTGTGAGACTCAAGTTTCTTGGAGCTGAAGTGGCCAAATGATTATCTGTATGAGTTGTTAGCCAGGTTTGGAACTTGTTGCTTGTATGACATACGCTTGCTTCATGCAGGCTTACTTATAGTCTTAATAAGTAAGTCTGACTGCTAATGGAAGTGAATCCTTGTCTAGCTCCTGGCTATAGGTTGGATTTTCCAGTCTTTGCGGAATTTCTTTTGATAATGATGATAATAGTTATTGTGTATTGAGTACTTAGTATGTGCCAGACACTTCACTAACTGTATTTTCTATGCTTTTCACTTTAATCCTGAAAAGGCAGACCCTGTTACTTTACAGATAAAGAAATGTGCTTAAAAATACATAATAAGCTGGGCATGATGATACAGCCCTATAATCTCAGAACCTGGGAAGCTAAGGCAAAATGATAGTGAGATTGAGACCATCCCAGGCTACATATGGAGACCCTGATTCAAAAACAAAAACAAGAAAACCACAGCGTAAATGAATGACAGAACTAGGATTCAGACTGTAGTTTGAATCCTATCCATCTAACTCTAGGATAGGAGTTTTTTGTTGTTGTTTGGGTTTTGTTTTTTTTTTTTTTTTTGGTGCTGGTCTTGTGGTTTGAACTCAGGGCCTAAGCTCTGTCCGTAAATTTCTTTTGCTCAAGGCTAGCACTCTACCAGTAGAGCCACATTTCTACTTCTGGCTTTTTGTAATTAGTTGGAGATAAGAGGTTTATAGACTTTCCTGCCGGGGCAGGAAACTTTGGTCCTCAGATCTCAGCCTCCTGAATAGCTAGGATTACAAGCATGAGCCACCAGTGCCCAGCTTGGGTTAGGAATTCTTACCTACTCTATTATAATCTTCTATGTTTCTTCACTGTCATAAACCTCAGTGGGCATATTGTATAGGCGTGGTGGTAGTGAGTTGCTGATCTCTTGAATGCTTATTAAAAATTTGGAGTTTGGGAAGAGGGAGTCTGAGGGTATAGCTCAAGTAGTAGAGCACTGCCTAACAAGAATGAGTCTCAGTACCCTTAAGGGAGAGAAGAAGAAATCCTTGTTTTCTCTTGGTGCTTTAGGAGGAGGAAAGGCAAGCTCTGGCCCTGAGCTTGGAGGTAGAGCAGCAGCGGTGCCGTGCCCTGCAGGACGAACGGGATGAGGCTCGTGCTGGGCAGCTCAGTGAGCTCCGGAAGCTGGAGACTCTTCAGGTTACCCTAGAAGAAGAGCGGCAGGCTTGGGCCCAGCAAGAGCTCCAGCTAAAGGAACGCCACCAAGCACTGCAGGAAGAAAGCCAGGCTCAGCTGGAAAGGGAAAAGGTGAAAGTGGTGCTTTGAAGAGTTGGGAATGGGATGAGATATTAGAATATATGTATGATATAGAGAGAGTGAAGAGCTAAATAAAGGTGAGGGCGTATAGGTCTAGCTGGAAGGGATGGGGGTAATGTGTAACATTAAACCAGGATGGGAAAATATGATCTTTGGGACAAGAGAAAAAGGAAGCTTGGGTTTTATTTATGTCACCAGAGGATGCATTGAAGAACAGAGGTAACCAGGAGCTAGGAGGTGAGGCTTGCATTTATGTTTGCATTCTCTTTCTTAGGGGAACAGTCAGAGGGAGGCCCAGGCAGCCCGGGAGGTCCAGCAACAGTTGGCGCTGGTGCAGGCCGAGGTGCGGCGTCTGGAAGGAGAGCTGGACACAGCTCGGAGAGAAAGAGATGCTCTGCAGCTGGAAATGAGCTTGGTTCAGGTCAGCAGGCAGAGTACTCTTGGTTTTTTTTTTTCTGGTTGAGAAAAGCAGGGCTGAGGCAGTCACAGAAGATGATCCCATCTCAGGTATTCTGAGTTGATTCCATCAGTGGCTTCTGTGTGTTATTTGGTAATATTCTCTTGTAAACTCAATCATTTATCTCTAGGTAACAGTTTCCCACAATGCAGACTAATCTAGGGCAACCTTAAGAGTATATAGACTTAAATTGATTGAAGATAGCTCATGTTATTTTATTTTACTTGATTTTTAAAATCATTATTATCATTTGTGTGTGTATGAATATGTGTGTGTGTGTGATACTACGGTTTGAATTCAGGGCCTCACACTTGCTAGGCAGGTACTCTGACCTGTGAGCCATGTCACCAGCCTCATGTTAATTTAAAAGAGATGAGACTACACTTAATTGCATAGATTATATGAGCAGGTGAAGGTTTTAGTCAGAGACCTGATTCCAACAGTGACAGTCTGCTTTGTAACATTCATTAATGACTTGGGTTAAGTCCTCTATATAGGTTGGGGATCCAGGAAGGCACGATGATGTTCATAGCCTGGCATAGTATAGTGTTCAACATTGTTTTTAATATAGACTTAGGAAAACGTTTTCCATCTAAGTAAATCTCAAAGTCAAATTAGTTAGACCTCGGTCATGAAATAGAGCAGACAGTAGTTGTGGATGTACTCTGCTTATAAAGCAAAAGACACTGACATTTATGGACTTCATACTGGATTTCAAGTATTTTGCTAAGGATAACTACATAAGTTCTCTCAGACATATGATTTGATTACTTTGCCTAAACACATTTCCTTGGGCTGATATTTTGTCCCAAGTAGTTTTCACCTGTATGTACATATAAGGTATGTGTACATCATGGTTTAGTAAGAAAGAGGACTTAGGTTACAATTTTTACTCTTTATTCCTTAGGCAGATTCAGGGAATGTTAGTTGTGGTTCTGTCCATATTACATCCTCAGTCCTCTTCTCAGCCTAGACAGTACTGAACTGACTGCCATCCCAACCTCCTTCACTCCCAGGCCCGGTATGACAGCCAGCGGATCCAGATGGAGTCAGAGCTGTCTGTGCAGCTGGAGCAGCAGGTGACAGAGCGGCTGGCGCAGGTGCAGGAGAACAGCCTGCGGCAGGCAGCCTCCCTGAGGGAGCAACACAGGTACTTGGGACTTCTTAGGTTGCAGTGAGTATTGCCCACGTGTTCAAAGCCCTTTGCTATTTTCTAGCCACTTGCTCCCAGGGTATACTTTCACTCCCATCAGCCAGGACCTTAATCCCTCTTAGGAGTGCTGCCATCAGGTGCTCATGGAGAGCCAGATGTCCTGAGGATTTTCTTCCCACAGGAATAGCCTGTAACTGAGAACTGAAGGCTATAGGTCTATGGGGCCTCCAGTCCCTTGCTGAGGTGGAAGCGGAGCCATCTCTAGAGCTGCTCTGTGGGAGTAACCTTCCTGAAGTGCTCCTCTGTGCCCCTCCCCCCACATTCCTCACCACTTTCTGCAAATGCTTCTTTTTTTTTTTTTTTGCCAGTCATGGTGCCTGAACTCTGGGCCTGGGCCTGGGCACTGTCCCTGAGCTCTTCAGCTCAAGGCTAGTGCTCTACCACTTGAGCCACATCACCATTTCCAGCTTTTTCTGCTTATGTGGTGCTGAGGAGTCGAAGCCAGGGCCTCTGGCATGCAAGGCAAGCACTCTACCACTGAGCCACCTTCCCAGCCCCTGCTGCAAATGCTTCTTAAATAAGTCACTTTCCCTTAAGTCTTCATGTCATCTTAAGAAGTTCATCTTGAGACCCTAGCTTCGTTCTTACCTTTTGCTGTGCTGTGGCCAGACCAGAAGACTCACTGTTACCCCATCTCCTACACATTCTGTCTTCTCCTCACTGATTGCATCTTCTGTCTCCAATCTCAGTCCTCTTTATTCATCCATACCCTCCTAGGAAGCAGCTTCAAGAGCTCAATGGACAGCATCAGCAGGAACTGGCCACCCAATTGGCTCAGTTCAAGGTAGAAATGGCAGAACGAGAGGAACGGCAGCAGCAGGTGGCTCAGGACTATGAGCTCAGGTACTGGTCCCTGGAAGTCCCTAGTAGTCCTCAGCTTCTTCCATGGGTAGAGTCCAGACTAGGGTTGGTAAAGAGCTGCATCTTAGAAGATTTTTCCTCTTTCATATTGGCCAGCTTCTTTAGAACTTGAAAGGTCTGACTTTCCATCTTGGCTTTTCTTAACTTCCAAGTTTCTGCTTCATTTTATTTTTTATTTTTTTGTGGGACTACTGAGGCCTGAACTCAAGGACTTAAGATCTCATAGCTTGTTTTTCTTAAGGCTGACACTCTACTACTTCAGCCACGCTTCCATATCTGGATTTTTGCTGGTTAACTGCTGGAGATCACTCAGAGTTGTCTGCCTGGGTTGGCTTCAAATCAAGATCTTCAGATCTCAGCTTCCTATAGTAGTTAGGATTATATGCAGGAGTCATCAGGACCCAGCCTCTGTGCTTTAAAAGTCCTTACTTTTACCCTTCTCTTCAGACTGGCACGGGAGCAAGCTCGAGTTCGGGACCTACAGAGTGGGAACCAGCAGCTTGAAGAACAGCGGGTGGAGCTGGTAGAACGACTCCAAGCCATGCTTCAGGCCCACTGGGATGAGGCCAATCAGCTGCTCAGCACCACACTCTCATCTTCTAACTCGCAAGTATGCAATGCTTCAAAGAACTATCTCGCCAAAATAAACGTTTTTGTCATGGCCATAGCTCACCCAGACTGACCATATTCCATTGAACGTAACTTTTCTCCCAGACTCATAGGTGGTGAATAATATGCGATTCTAATTTAGTGAAATAACAGCAGACTAAATTATGGGAATCAAGGTTAAAAATTGTTGCTAAGTCCTGCTCTAGAGTAGAATATGGAGTCTTATTCCTAGCTAGCTCTTCTCATGTTGGCATCTTGCACATTCTTCTTATTTTTATTTTTTTGTTATAATGGTGGTGTACAGAGAGGTTAGAGTTACATAAGTCAGGTAAAGAGTACATTTCTAGCTGAGTACCAGTGGCTAGAAATGTACTCTAGTACTAGTAGCTAGTACTCCTAGCTACTCAGGAAGCTGAGATCTGAGGATCTCCGTTCAAAACCAGCCCAGGCAGGAAAGTCCATGAGACTCTTATCTCCAATTATCCACCAGAAAACTGGAAGTGGCACTGTGGTTCAAGTGGTAGAGCGCTATCCCTGAGCTCAAGAGCTCTCAGGGATAGCGCTCAGGCCCAGCGCTCAAGCCCCACAACTGACAAAAAAAAATTTGGGTTGAACTCTGGGCCTGGGCGCTGTCCCTCAGCTCTTCAGCTCAAGGCTAGCGCTTTACCACTTGAGCCACAGTGCCACTTCTGGCTTTTTTTCTGCTTATGTGGTGCTGAGGAATCGAACCCACGGCCTCATGCATGCGAGGCAAGCACTCTACCACTGAGCCAACTTCCCAGCCCAAAAAAGTACATTTCTTTTGGGACAATGTTACCATTCCTTTGCTTTCTCCCAGTTTTTCCTTCCCATCTCTACCTACAAGTTGTATAGTTCATTTCAACATAGTGTCCATTGAGTACCATAGCTGCATTTGTTCACCCTTTGTCCCTGTATTTCTGTGCCTGCCCTTATATTCCCAAAGATATATAAATGAACAAACAGAACAAAAAGAGAAGAAAACAGTAAAAGGGGAAAAAAAACCTCTTATTTCCATTTCTTGGAATTCATTTCGATAAATATTTTGTATGATCAGATGCATATAGGAATTGTGCCTTTCTCTTCTTCTCCTAAGAGTAGCCTCCTTGGGTCTCGCTGTATGTGAATGCCTAGAGACCTGTAACATTCTTCTTTTAATTATGAACTTGTTAGTATTAACTAACATGTTTTGTAAAATAAGTAATAATATGCACTGATAAAAAGGAAATCCTGAATATTAAGAGTTCACAGCAAATATTATCTCCTATCCCTGTGCCTTAGCCTCCCAATTTCTCGCCTTAGAAGTAAAAACAGCCTTATCTCCCCTCTCATCCATCCCACCCATATCCCAAATGTTCACCTTCTATCTACTGCCATATGCCTTTTTTTCAACTAAGTTTTTTTTTTTTTTT
>NW_012267235.1:11484717-11496875 GCF_000151885.1 Dipodomys ordii | reverse complement strand
CAAGGCTAGTACTCTACCACTTGAGCCACAGCGCCACTTCCGGCTTTTTTTCTTTTTGCTTATGTGGTGCTGAGGAATCGAACCCAGGGCCTCAGGCATACAAGGCAAGCACTCTACCACTGAGCCACCTTCCCAACCCAACACAATTTTTTTTTAAAGCTTAAAATGTAATGGTTTTTATCCATTGAATAATTGGTAGAGGTTACCCAACCTTCTTTTAAGAAAGTTGAGGTAATTTATAATCTCACTAAGTGTCTGTACCATGACTTCTATCTGAATACATTGGCCAGGTTCCTCCTGCTGAGCCCTCTAGCCCTGGGTCTTTGGAGCCAGAGAAGGGGGAGAGGAGAATGTGGAGTGTGCCTCCTGCAGCTGTGGCCCTGAAACCTGTGCTGCAGCAGAGCCGGGAAGCAAGGAGCGAGCTGCCTGGAATACCTCCTGCCCACTGCAGTTCCTCTCCTGATCTTAGTCTCCTGCTGGGGCACCCTTTCCAGAGCCAGAACTCCTTCCAGCCCCTAGAACCCAAACCTGATCTTGCTCCATCTTCAGGTAAGTGAGGGAAGAAGTCAGTGGGATTCCCCTTAGATGCATGTCTTCTAGCTTTCCTTTCAGGCAAAGGGTAGGAGAGCTCATGGAAATGGGATGCAGGTGGACTGTGGAATAGGGAACAGGGGTGTGGCTGGGAACAGCAGCAAAATATCCCTTCTCGCTTGGGCTCATACTTCCCATCCAGCATGCTTTCTCCTTTGTCTTGTTAGACCAGCGTTCTCTGTCACTCAAGGTCCTTGTTCCATGGTTTACACATGGATTTGACCAGCCATGACACTAACTCTAGCTCAGGCTTTAAACATTTATTGAATTTCTTAAGTCCAACTTAAATTAAGAGGTGATGTGGTAGATTGGCATACATCTACTGGACTGGCTGGCCTTGGTGGGTGGCCACCCCTGGCTTTGTCATATATGACTTAGGTGGATGCACATGTCCTATATGGCACAAATATGACAACCAGGGGAAAATTAAAGATGAAGGGCAAATTGCATTGCATTGCAAATTATGCAATAGTGCTAGGTGCCAGTGGCTCACACCTGTAATCCTAGCTACTCAGGAGGCTGAGATCTGAGGACTATGGTTTGAAGCCAGCCTGGGCAAGAAAGTCCATGAGATTTTTATCTCCAATTACCTACCCAAAAAGCTGGAAATGGAGCTGTGGCTCAAACTGAGGCCCTGAGTTAAAGCCCCAGGACTGGCACCAAAAAAAAGATTAGGGATATGTTCTGGTAAAGCAGCAGAACATATCTATCAACTATTTCCATTCTATAAGGAGTTATGGTATTATTGGTTTAGAGTCTTGAGCACCATTGCTTTCTTTTTCTCCATATACTTTTGTCTTAGAATTCAGCTGTGCCATTTCCTATGTTTGTTCTTTCTCCAGCTCTTAGGCTGGATATGTGGTTCAAGCAGTAGGACACTGGCCTAGCAAGTGCAGGGCCTTGAGTCCAAACCCAGTACTGACAAACAGCTTCTTCTTTTAGCTATGATATGTTTTACATGTAATAGTGCCATTTCCTTGGTCATTTGGCAAGTTAATTTGTTGAGAAACTGCCACCCCTACAAAAGCACTATTTCACTATAGCTGGGATCTTCTCGGCACTGGGGACCTTTGATGCTGATCAAAGGGCAGAACGGCCATTTCCTGAAGAAGATCCTGGATTGGATGGGGATGGTTTCCTAAAGCCAGCACTGCCACCTGCATCTCAGCTCCAGGGTCTTAAGAATTTTTTGCAGCAGGTAAGATTCCATGTAGACCATTTTTTTTCTGTGCTCTTTCTCATTTCCTCTTCCCACTTTTTTTTTTTTTAACTGATTCTAGGGCTTGAACTCAGGGCCTGGATACTTTCCCTGAGCTTTTTTGCTCAAGGCTGGTGCTCTATCACTTGAACTAAAGCTTTACTACATTTCTGGCTTTTTTGGTGGCTAATTGGAGATAAGATTGTCTTGCCCGGGCTGGCTGTGAACTGTGATCCTCAGATCTCAGCCTCCTGAGTAGCTAGGATTACAGGTGTGAGCCACCGGTGCCTGGCCATTTGCTTTGTTTTAAAACAGGTTTTCACTATGTAGCCCAGGCCGGCCTTAAACTCATGTTTCTTCTGCCTCAGATGCCTAATTGCTGGGATAATAGGCATTCGTCAGCAACCCCAGCTGGCTTCCTTTCCGTTTAGGACCAGTTCTTGTCTCAGCTCTGTGCCCTGTCTGTCCACATCATTCCTAGTACATCATTCTCTTTTGGAACTAGCCCTTTCTTTAGCACTCTACTCTCCTCAATACCATCAACTAGGAAACCTTACTGTGTTGTTTCCTTAGCTGCTGGAGACTGTACCCCAGAACAATGAGAGCTCTGTTGACCTGTTGCCCCCTAAGTCTGGTGAGTTTCAACTATGAACAAGATGGGCCCCTCAAATTTAATTGTTTAATTGAAATGCTTTATGTCTTAGCAAATAAGCAAATCTGAATTAGAAACAAAGCCACAGTAATAATCTATAGGGAGATTGTACATCCTTCATCTGAATCTGCATTCCACTTCTAAATCAATTTGTCACTATACCTGGCACTGTTACAATTACTTCTAGTATTCTGCAATATGAGATTGATAACAGCTAACAGCTAATTGCTGCTACCTGAGTAAAAAAGTATTTATATTAAAATGACAAGATAACTTGGCTGTCTAGTACATTATAACCATTGGGAATATTATACCTATTGTTCTTTTTATTTTATAGAAATCACAATATAGCAAGATTTTCTTGGAGTGGGCAGGGTTGCTGTTCATTTGTATGTCCTATTCTTCATTCTTGAATTGTTTTCCTCTTTGTTAGGTCCTCGAAGTGTCCCATCTTGGGAAGAAGTCCCTCAAGTGCCACGGCTTCCACCCCCGGTCCATAAAACTAAAGTTCCCTTAGCCATGGCATCTGGTCTCTTCCGGGTCCACGAGCTTCCCTCATCCCATTCCCAAGACAGTGGTCCCAGTACTGGTTCTCCAGAGAGAGGTAAGGAGACCGTCAGTTCACCAAGGAAAGAAGAATGGAAGAGCTTTAGGCCTTCTGGATTTCTAGAGAGAAATGAGGGCAGGAGGGTGTCTTAGAGCAATGACCTGTAGCAACATGTGTCTCAGGTGCAGAAATGCCTAACTCCCCAAGGCAGCTGATGGAGTTGTCTCAGCTATTACGACTGTACCAGGCCCGAGGTTGGGACACTGTGCCTTCTGAGGACCTGCTTCTCTCCCTGAAGAGGCTAGAGCACAGCAGGTACACACCTGGGGAGGAGGATGGAAGTGGAATCTGGATTAGGGAGAGGTACAGGACAGGGAAGACTGCAGCATGGCAATTGTTGAGAAGACTCCCTTTTTGTTGTTGTTTTTGGAAGGAAAGTAAACAATGTGCTTCTCCTCATTGTTCCCATCTCTCCTTGTCTCCATTTTTACTGTTTTTTTTTGGGTGGGGGCAGCATTGGGGCTTGAATTCAAGACCCTCATGTTCTTGCTTGGCTTTTTTGCTTACAGCAGATGTTCTACCACTTGATGATCTACCAAGCCAATTTTTGTTTGTTTGTTTTTGCTGGTTACTTGGAGATAAAAATCTCCTGAGTAGCCAGGAGTGAACTAATGGCATCTGGCTTGCTTTTTTTTCTTTATTTCCTCTTTCCTGTGCTCTGTGTGCTAGATTTTTTTCCTCTCTTCACCCTGAAGCTCAAAACTCAGAATCCTGAGATACTGACTTTTCTGAGTCATTGGACTCTATTGGCATCTCTTCCTATTGATCCCATTTGTTTCTGTTCTTTTTTAAAAAAATATAATACTTTTAAAAATTATAATCTTTGGGCTAGGAATGTGGCTTAGTGGTAGAGTGCTTGCCTAACATGCATGAAGCCCTGGGTTAGATTCTTCAGTACCACATAAAAAAAGCCAGAAGTGGCGCTGTGGCTCAAGTGGTAGAGTGCTAGTCTTGAGTGAAAAAAAGAAGCTCAGGAACAGTGCCCAGGCTCTGGTTCAAACCCTAGGACTGGTAAAGAAAAAAAAAATTATAATCTTTAAGTAATTGTACAAAGGACTTGCCATGCAACAAAGCAGCTTATGAATATAGTGCATCTTGATCAATGTAACTCCTTTTATTATTTTCCATCATTCTTCCAAACTCCACCCTTTGCTCAGTTTTCTTAATTTTGTAGTATATGCATTTAATTTTTTTTTTGGGGGTCCGGTCGTGGGGCCTGAAACTCTGGGCCTGAGCGCTGTCCCTCAGCTCTTCAACTCAAGGCTAGTGCTCTACCACTTGAGTCACAGCGCCACTTCCGGTTTTCTGGTGGATAATTGGAGATAAGAGTTTCACAGACTGTCTTGCCCAGGCTGGCTTTGAACCGTGATCCTCAGATCTCAGCCTCCTTAGTAGCTAAGATCACAGGTGTGAGCCACCAGAGTTGGGTAGGAATTATATCTTTTGAATTCTCCCTTACACTATTTGAGTTCTATCCTTGTTCTTTTTATGGGGGTAGGGGGCGGTGCTGGTCCTGGGGCTTGAACTCAGGGTCTGGGGCACTGTCCCTGAGCTTTTTTGCTCAAGGCTCTACTATTGAACCATAGCTCTACTTCTGGCTTTTTGTGGCTAATTGGAGATAAGAGTCTCACAGACTTTTTTTTTCTTGGGCTGGCTTTGAACTGTGATCCTCAGATCTCAGCCTTCTCAGTAGCTAGGATTGCAGGTGCTAAACACTGTGCTTGGCCCTTATTCTTATTCTTTTTAAAAAATTTTGTTTTATTGTTATTATAAAGGTGATGTACAGAGAGGTCTTGTTAAGAGACAGAATTGAGGAGCATTTTGTCTGTCCAGTGTTAGGTAGGGTTGGGGGATCGCTTCCCCATCTTCATACCCTTGATTTGTGTGGTAGGACTGATGGCCGAGGGGAGACTGTCCCCAGAAGGAACACAGACTCCCGCTTGGGTGAGATCCCCCGGAAAGAGGTGAGGGAAATGCAGGCAAGGACCAGGGGAGAACTGGGCTCTTCAGCTCTTTCCACTTCCTGGCTGCCCCACTGCCCCATTGCCCTGTTGCCCAGCTCTCCAATCCTAGTTCCTACTTGCTGGAGCATGGGCTTGCTTTCTCCTGTCATCACTGCTTTCTAGGCCTCTCCACAGTGTGCCCTTCCTCCATGGGGTTGAGGGATTGAGAGTATGTGATGCTGACTTTTTCATCTCTTTTCTCAACTCTCAGATCCCTTCCCAAGCTGTCTCTCGTCGTATTGCTACAGCCCCTAAGACTGAAAAAGCTCCTGCACGGAAGAAAATTGGGCACCCTGCCCCCAGTAGCGTGAGGAGTAGGGGTGGGGTCTGGAGATGAGCTCCTACCCTTTCTAAGGGCTTTCTTCTCCTCTTCCTCTTCTGCTTTTTATTTCAATAAATGGTTAGTATGTATTAGAGTCTCTGACTCAGAGGAATTTGGGAAATGGGGTTCTACAGGAAGGCTACTTTGTAAAAAAAAACAACAACCCTTTATTCTATTTCAGTATTTTGTATATGTTACATATTTATACGCTATTTTCTGTGGGAAAAGATCAATACTATGTAAGAATTCTATGAATTCTGGAAGTTGGAGTGAGCTGAAGTTCAGTGTTGGTATAGAGTAAAATCTATAGAGTGATTAGTGATTGGTACTAGAATTATGAATGACCCTTACTTTCTTTTTTATACATTTTTTGTACTTTATAAATTTTCTAAAACACATGTTATTTTAACAATCAGAGGGGAAAATTGTTAATAAAAGAATAAGCTGTTGTGTAAAAATTTATACAAAAATGTGGTTTTTGTGAAGGGGCTTTTTGTTTTGTTTTGTTTTGTTTTGCTGTTTTATTTTGTTTGTTCGTTTGGACTCAGACTTGAGCTTGCTGTATATTACTTGATTCATGCCAAAAACTCTTTTTGCTTTTATTTTTGAGATAGGATTTCATACTTTTGCCTAGACCTAGTCTTGGATCATGACATTCCTACCACTTCCTCCCATGTAGCTAGAAGTATAGTTAAATCCCATCTTGCCCAGCTTGTTTTTTGAGAAAGGGTCTTGACAACTTTTGCCTGAGCTAGGCTCAGTCTGTTCTCCTTCTGTCTTTACCTCCTAACTAGGTGGGTTATTGGCATAAGCCAGTGTGCCCAGTCAAAGTCTTGTATTTTAAGAACAGTTCATTCTTTCCAGTGCACTGGTGATTCAGACGGTAAATTCTGCTACTATGAGCAGACATATTATGCCTATTATCTTTAAAATGTGAACAATTAGAATGAAAAAGGCCATAATGGCAAACAATTTCCATCCTAATGCTCACCAAAATGAACATAGAAAAGCAATGTTAGGAAATGACATCTCCATGAAACTAATGCCCCCAACTTCAAGGTTCATACATCAAAAGCCACATGGTCTATTTTCAATTAAACTGAGTGTGCGTGGGACCATGCTTCCAGTACCCATGCACAATTCTTCTGGTCTGGATCATGGTGCAGATGGTGGTGATGGAGAGTGTAGTTCTGAAGATCCTGGTCCTGGTTGGTTTGCCAGAGTCTGAAATGGGCAATGCCCTTTGATTAAATCCAAAACAGAGAGCATCTAGATGATTATAGACTCAAACAATTCTTTTTTTTTCCGCCCCCCGCTGCCCCTCCCCCACTCCTCAAACAATTCTTCATATCAATAAACATTTAGGTTTTATTTTCTTCTACCTAAGCCTCCTGGAGAGGGAATGAGAAAGAAAAGATGAAGATGGATAACCAGAAATTGTGTGGGTTCTTCTCATCCGTGTTCAGGATCACTCCGTCCTCAGCCCACAGGTCAGGAATGCTCTGACTAACATGTAGAAGCAAAGAACCAAAACACAAATGGGTATAGAAGTGGCACACTCCTACTTACCACTTGAGCACACCTTCAGTTCTAGCTTTTTGCTGGTTAATAGGAGTTAAGAGTCCACAGATTTGTCTACTTGAGAACTGAGATTCTCATATCTCCTGAGTAGTTAGGATTATAAGCATGATTGACCACTACCTGGCTTGGAGGGGCTTTTTGAGCCCTGATTACCTATGACTGAAAATATTTGCATTTCTACTTTTTATTTAAAATGCCTTAAATTGACTTGATCAAACTGGTTTTATGGCATGTTACTTAGCAATATTGGTAAGAAATGATTTTATACCATTTTTAACACTGGTAAAATTAATACCCACTTCATTCTTCTTATGCCTGTATTCTAGCTAGCCACCATCAATCAGCATGCCCTACATTTCTCTCGATGTGAAGCACAGTCTGGAGAATAGTTTCTTAAACAACACTTTTCAAACAAAATCAGAAGAGAGCATAGTGCTGACTTAACCATTTTATGAAGTCATTATTACAAGACAACTTTTGTTTTTTTAAAATATGTATATATGGAGTCCACACTTAAAATCTGTTGGGTCACTGAAGATCACTCAAGAGGCTGAGGAGGGAAAGGAAACTGACAGACAAGTTACTTCCCACTTTTTTTGCAGACATTGTGCTCAAGACCTGGGCACTGTCCCATAGTTTTTTGCTCAAGGCTGGTGCTCTACCAATTTGCATTCTCTCTCTTTCTCTCCTCTCTCTCTTTCTCTCTCCTCTCTCTCTCTCTCTCTTTCTCTCTCTCTCTCTCTCTCTCTGTCTCCTCATATCTCCACCTCTTGAGTGTCTAGGATTACACATGTGAGCCACAGGCACCAGCTATATAATCATCTTTCTGTAACACACATACCAGTTGAAAAGAGCATCAAATGATATATTTAAAATCTGTGATATATTTAAGTGATACTAAATTTATGTTTATATTGTAAGTGATAAGTTACATAATGCTATGTTATCTGTTAGGTTAATTGGTCTATTAGATTTTGTTAAAAACATGTCTGTCTGGGGCCAGTTACTGGTAGCTCATGCCTGTCATTCTAGTTATTTAGGAGGCAGAAATCAAGAGAATCATGGTTCAAAGCCAGTCCCTGCGGAAACAGTTTTTGAGAATCCCATCTTAACAAATACAATAGCTGGTGTTACATACTTGTCATCCAAGCTATGGTAGAAAGTATAAAAGGTCCAGGCCAAAAGTGTGCCTCTATCTTAAAAATAACCAGAGCAAAAACAGGGAGAGGTCATGGGAGAGCTAGCAAGCACAAGCCTTGAGTTCAAACTCCAGTACCATAAAAAATACACATCAGTTCTTGCATAATCACAATAAATAGGTGTTGGATTAACAAAAGATTTAAGAAAAGAGGGAAGGCAACAAGGGCTTCATGGAGAAGAAATTCAAAAGAGCCAGTAAAAATTGGGAAAGGGGGTCAGCCTTGTTAGGGAAGAGGACAGTACAATCCCAGGAGGCTGAGATCCTAGGATTGCTGTTTGAAGCCAGCCCAATAGGAAAGTTCGTGACATTCTTCTCTCCAATTAACCAGCAAAAAGCTGGAAGTGGAGCCATAATTCCAGTGGGAGAGTGCTAGCCTTGAGAGAAATAGCTAAGGGACAGTGCCTAAGCCTCAAGTCTAAGCCCTAGTACCTGCACCAAAAAACAAACAAAAACCTATCATTTGGCAGAGAAGACTGGTAGCATTTTAAAAGTCTAAGCTCATTGTCTTCTGAGGATATGGAACAATAAAAAGCTCTACTTATGGTCACTGGCAAGAGAATCCGGAGAGGATAAGTAGATCATTTGGGGAAAGATTTTGGCTGTACATTACCTAGTAAATGTAAGGATGTCCATATTCTGCGATGCAGTGAAGCCATCCCTGGGGATGTGCCCTAGAAAAGCTTGCCCATGTGTGCCAGGAAACAAGTACAGGGGGTCACAGGAAAGCTTTAAATAATGGAATGTCCATCAACAGTGGTAGTTTCCCATCATGAAATACCACATAGCAGCACATATGCATGAGCTAAATAAAGTTCCATGCATTGACAAGTTCAGTGGAAAAAGCAGATTGCTGCAGAAACTATACAGCATTACTGCTTATGCAATGCTAAAAGTCAGCACAGCAAAGAGCCAGGTGAGGAGGAGAGCCACACAAGAGCTGGCCTGGCTCAAAGCTGAGGTACATCTACCTGGCAGAATGACCTGCTGAAGGGTCAGGACATGGACAAGATAAATCAGGAGTGAGGGCGGATATGGTAGGGATCGACACTCATAGCTGGATCATTCTAGTCTCTATCTCCAACATCACATAGCATTCTCCCTGTGTGTCTGGGTCCTCTGACATTCTTTTAAGGATATCACACTTATTGGATTTAGGGTCCACTCAAATCTACTATGACCTTATGCTAAATTTATATTGGAAAAAAATTTCCTATTGTAGTGGCTGGGAAGGTGGCTCAGTGGTAGAGCACTTGCCTTGCATGCATGAGGCCCTGGGTTCCATTCCTCTGCAACACATAAGCAAAAAGAAAAAAGCCAGAAGTGGCACTGTGGTTCAAGTGGTAGAGTGCTAGCCTTGAGCTGAAGAGCTTAGGGACAGCGCCCAGGTCCAGAGTTCAGGCCCCACGACCGGACCCCCCCCCAAAAAAATTTCCTATTATACATCTCCTTATAAATGGTTTCACTTTCTTTGGTTTCATTTCTCCATTATCGACTGCACTCTGCAAATACCCAGAAATAAAGTACCTTTTGTTGTATACTTTTAACATTTTTTAATTTTTTTTATTGTTGTTACAAAGGTGATGTACAGAAGGGTTAAAGTTATATAAGGTAATGAGTATATTTCTTTTTGAACAATGTCATCCCTTCCCTTGTGCTCTCCCAATTTTTCTCTTCTGCCCCCACCCACGAGTTGTATAGTTCATTTTCAACATAGTGTCTAGTAGGTACCATTGCTACATTTGTTCACCCTTTGTACCAGTACCTTTTTTTAAATGTTCCTGTTATTTAGATACAGGTGCTTAGCCTGCATCTCAGGCTGGCCTTAAACTCTGGGCTCAATTCATCCTCCTATGTCAACCTCCCAAGAAGCTGGGACCACAAGTGTGACTACTACATCCACCTCAACTATTATATACATCAAGTAATACCATATGCCATGATGATGCAGATACGTTCATAAATTAAAGATCTGATAAAGTACTCAGCCTATAATCCTAGAAACTCAGAGGCTGGGATCTGAGAAATGCAGTTTGAAGTCAAACCAGGCAGAAAAGCCTAAATATACTATCTCCAATTAAGCAGCAACTCTATCAGACGGGAGGTGTGCCTCCGGTGGTAGAGAGCTAATGTTGGTCAAAAAGGCCCAGCAAAAATACAAAGCCCAGAGTTCAAGTCCCAGTACCAGCACACAAACACAAAAGATTTTGTAAATACAGGCTACTTTCATACTTTTAAAAGAAAACCTATAGCCAAAGCAGATTGTCTGCAACTATGACAAGAGAATAATGCAACCTGCTGAAATTGTTTTGAGAGATGGGAAGAGGAGAAAGGAAAGTTCTGACAGAGGAAAAGGTGAGGATGATTGGAATATAGTTTAAACATGTATGGAAATGTAACAAAATTCCCCTCCCACTATAATTAATGTAAGCTAATAATAAATAGTTACAATGGCAAATAAACTAACCCTTGAGGAAGCATGTAGTTCACTTGCTCAGAATCCACCAGGCCCTGGGTTCCATCTCAAAAATTATAAAAACATAACATTTTTTTTCAAAATTTTGGTTAGGTGCTGATAGCTCATATCTGTAATCCTAGCTACTCAGGAAACAGATTTGAGGATTTCAGTTCAAAGCCAGCCCAGGCAGCAAAGTTCTTGAGACTCTTATCACCAATTAATCAGCAAAAAGCCAGAAGTAGAGCTGTTCAAGTGGTGGAGCTCTATCCTTGAGTGAAAGAACTAAGAAAGAACTAAGCTCTATCTTTGAGTGAAAGAACTAAGGGACAGCACCCAGGACCTGAAGGTTTAATCCCCAATACTGGCACAAAAATAAAATTAAAAAACATTTGAAAGATGTGGTTCAGTGGTAGAATACTTACTCAACATTCAAGGCCCTTTGTTCAATCTCCAGCACCATAAAAAGTAAAATAAAGTTTAACAATAAAATACATAAAGTAATAAAAACTGAGTAACTCATGTCTGTACAAAATACTACCTACAGTGATGGTGGTGGGGAGTAACTTTATAGAGGACTCGTGATGAACCTCCTAACCAAACCTTTCATCATTAAAGAATTAAATACAAGCTGCCTGATAAGAGACAGAGGAATCTGCAGAATCTGCTCCACATTCCCATTCAAGATCCATAAAATGGGTTTAGTGATGAAGACATCACTCACAAGCTGTGAGACAATCTTCAAGATTATTGGCCTGTAATTTTCTAAATTGTCACAGCCAGGAAAGGCAATTAGAGATGAAACGAAGTGTTCTTGATCAGAGTGATAAGAGATGTGAAGCCAGGCCAGATGACTCATGCCTGTAATCCTAGCTACCCAGGAAGCTAAGATCTGAATATCATGGTTCAAAGCCACCCAGACAGAAAGATCTGAAAGACTACATCTCCAATTAGGCAGCAAAATGCTAGACTAGAAGTATGGCTTAACTGGAAGAACAAGAGTACAGTGAACTCCTTGCCCAAAGACCGACCGCTACAATAATGGTTCTACACTGCGTATAATTTATGAATACATTACACCTATCATCCTGTATCGAACATTTCAGAGTAAGAAAAATACAGTGTGTGTGTGTGTTGCAAAAATAAACACTGTGAGGTATAGATGGCTCATGCCTGTAATCCTAGCTACTCAGGAAGCTGAGATCTGAGGGTTATGGTTCAAAGCCAGCCCAGGCAGGAAAGTTTTATCTCCAAACACTATATACATGGATATAAAACTATATATATATATATATATATATACACATACATACATATATATATATACATACATATATATATATATATATATATACACACACACAAAATAAAATCTTAGGAAAGATACTGAATAACAAACACAAAGCTTCCTAGACAAATATATGTTTGCATATATGTCAGATTTTATTTTTTTATTTTTTTGGGTCCGGTCATGGGGCCTGAACTCTCGGCCTGGGCGCTGTCCCTCAGCTCTTCAGCTCAAGGCTAGCGCTCTACCACTTGAGCCACAGC
>NW_012267235.1:11455037-11481442 GCF_000151885.1 Dipodomys ordii | reverse complement strand
TTTTTTCTTTTTGCTTATGTGATGCTGAGGAATCGAGCCCAGGGCCTCATGCATGCAAGGCAAGCACTCTACCACTGAGCCACCTTCCCAGCCCCTCAGAGAAATCTTGTAATGGGTGCAGTTTACCATGTGATGATTGGAACTGGAAGCTATGCTTGTAGATTCTTGTAAATTACAAGGCCACACTTGTATGGACCTGCCAGTGCCATGTCCATTTTCTGTCTACATAACCAGGCTGAGATCCCACCCCTAGATACCTTCTTATCCCAGTCACAAGCTTCTTCTTACCTACTTGTGATCTTTTTTTTTTTCCTTTGCCAGTCCTGGGTATTGAACTTAGGGCCTGGGTGCTGGCCTTGAGCCTCTTTGTGCTCAAGGCTAGTGCTCTACTACTTGAGCCACAGTGCCACTTCTGACTTTTTTTGAGTAGTTTATTGGAGGTCAGAGTTACATGGGGACTTTTCTGCATGGGCCGGCTTCAAATCATGATCCTTAGATCTCAGCCTCTTGAGTAGCTAGGATTACAGGTGTGAGCTACCAGCACACGACTTGTTATCTTTATGAAGGTGGTAGCATGAACAGGAGATGGTGGTGGTGGTAGCAGTAGCAACAAACAGGAGCATTTTGTAAAAGGCGGGTGAAGAGTTTTATAGACTCTTAAGTATAAAAATGTTGTAATTCAGGGTTTTTTCTCAAAGAATAAAGTGTTTGGTTTATATAAGCTAGGGAAAAAAAAAGATTCCATCTGGGAAGCGGTAGATCACACCTGTTATCCTAACTACATAGGGAACAGAGATTGTGGTTCAAAACTAGCTTGGGTGGGAAAGCCTGTGAAGTTCTTTTTTTTTTTCCCCTGGTTGTGGGGCTTGAATCTGGGCCTGGGCACTGTCTCTCAGCTCTTCAGCTTAAGGCTAGCACTCTACCACTTGAGCCATAGCATCACTTCTGGTTTTCTGGTGGTTAATTGGAGGTAAGAGTCTCACTAACTTTCCTGCCTGGGCTGGCTTTGAACTGGGATCCTTAGATCTCAGCCTCCTGAGTAGCTGGGATTATAGGCAGGAGCCACCAGTACTCAGCATAGATTCTTATCTCCAATAAACTACAAAAGAAAGCAGAAAGTAGAGCTGTGGCTCAAGTGGTAGAGTGCTAGCCTTAAGCAAAAGAAGCCAGCACCAGGACCAGCAAAAAAAAAAAAAAAAAAAAAATTCTAGAAAGTGATAGTGGGGCAGAGCTTGCCAAAAACTATGAAAGGCCACGAATAGGTGATGATGATTATAGGCTCTGGTCACAGGAAGAGTTCCAAGGATCTCTCATACCTTTAAAGGCCAAGAGTCCTTCCCCCCATGGCCCAAGGGTTGTAATACCAGCTGCTGTTAGTGGCTGTGGGTCCTGACATCCAAGGCTCAGAGGTTAGAATACTAACTGGTGCTGACTGCTGTTACTGTTAAGAGCTGAGGATTGTGCCAACTCTTGAGGGTTGGGCTGTTGACATTCAAAACCCCAGAGCAATAAGCCTCTAACCTGAGCATCTACAGCCATATGCCTCTAGCCTCTCAAAACTGAGTCATAAGCTTCTAGTTCTCAGGCTTTTGAGTCTGTTAGCCTAGCCTACAAGCCTTTGCCAAGCAAAGCCCAGAACTGCCTAAAATATGATTCCTCTTCACCAACTGTGGCCACCACAGTTCAGTACCTCACCCTCTGACCCCTCCCCCATTTCCTTTGATGAAACAAATTTTGATAATCACCTCTAACAAGAATAACATTCTCAAGTCAGGTACCAGTGGCTCATGCCTGTAATCCTAGCTACTCAGGAGGCTGAGATCTAAGGATCTCAGTTTAAATCAGTGGTGCTGTGGCTCAAAGTGGTAGAGTGCTAGCCTTGAGCAAAAAAGCTGGGGTACAGCATTCAGGCCCAGAGTTCAAGCCCCATGCCCCAAAACAAAAAATTTATATAGTAATCTCATGAATTCCCAGACACACAAAAATAAAATTCTAGAAATCAGAATATATTGTAACTTTGCCTTAACCATTTTTATCTTGCCCCTACCAAAGCTCACGTGTGAGCATAACCAATAATATTATTGGAAAAAATTGTAAAAATACATATAATTATTTCTATAAATGCACAAAGGGAAGTCTTCATTGAAATTCTTCCTAAAAGCAACAAAACGTCGCCTTGTTCGCATGACAAAAAGATCTATTGAAAACCAAAAGCCAAAATTACAGTTAATGGAGAAACATGAATTATTCCTCCTTAAAGTAGACAAGGGCATATTATCATTCATATTTAACCTGAGCCTAAAAAGAAATCTGACAAAGCTATTTGAGAAAAGAAGGTTATACATAAAGAAAAGAAGTAAAATCATCATGTCTTACAAATGAAGTGAAAATCACCTCCAAATTGCTAGAGACAAAAAATGGATGTTCCAGGAAAAGGAGACATACCACTAATTAACTTAGAAGGGTTTTCTTCTTTACATCAGTGCTTTTTAAATTTCTGTTAGTCTCTCCATTTATCCTTTTTTGTGCCTATGTATACCAGGCCTGGGGCTTGTACTCAGGGCCTGGGTGCTGTCCCTGAGCTTTTGTGATCAAGCCTAGTGCTCTACCACTTGAGCCACAGTTCTACTTCTGGATTTTTTGGTGGTTAATTAGATAATAAGAATCCCAGAAACTTTCCTACTGGGGCTGGCTTCGAACTGCTATCCTCAGATCTCAGCCTCCTGAGTAGCTAGGATTACAAGTGTGAGCCACCAGTGCCTGGCCTTATTTGTTTTTTAATTTCTTTTGAGACAAGATCTTGCTATGTTGTCTAGGCTGGTTTCAAACTTTTGGCCCCAAACTATCTTCCTGCCTCTACCCTCCAAGTCGCAGGTACTACAGATATAAAGTGCCTGGCTTCTCTTTTAAAATTGAGTTTTAAAAAATTTGTATTAAATTTATTTTGACCCGATATATAAAAATAATATATGATGGAGTAAATTTATACATTGTGTGATGTTATCTCCATTTTCTTCTTCTCTGCTAGTAGTGGAGCCTTTTCATTCCATGCTCTAACATTTTATCACTGGAGCCACAGCTTCACAGCCTACATTGTGCAATGTTTAAATAAGGTTGTACATATTTGTCACCAGCTGCTGAGGGTTCTTGGCAGTCATTTGGATGGAAATGGTGAATAGACAGCGTCCCCTCTTTTTGTCAGCTGCTCCAAGCTTGGCAAGCTGTAACACAAGTGTTAGAGCTTTGGGCTTTCGGTGCTAGTGGCCCACCACCCAGCAGCTAGTGTTACACATCTGAGCTTAGGTCGTCAGGACCCTTAGCTCCCGGTGTGACAGCTCTGGGCTGCTCCTTAGAAATGGAAACTCTCCCAATGGCCTGACTTGCAGCTGTCACATAGTCTCAGCCTTTCTGCAGTTTTAGCTTTCCGCAGCCCTTTGTCTCCACCATCTCTCACAGTCCTTGCTAGTCGCAGCCTCCCAGCTGCTCTCTCACGCCCTCCAGTGGTGGCCTGCCAGTCACGCAGCCTTCAGCCCGCTCCGTGACAAAAGACCCCAAGTAGGCAATAAAACCACGTAGCTGGGTCCTACGCTGCAGAAATGAGGCAGGGCACAGCAGAGAGGTCTCTCCGCTGCTGCCCAGAGAATGAAAGAGCTGTGAGGCGGTCGTGGTCCGCACTGGTGGTCGAGGATGGGAGCTGCTCCTCCCACTGCGGGGCGGGGCGATCCGCCGTGGCCGTAGACTTCTAAAGGTCCTCTGAGTGTCTTGGAGCAAAGCCTAGCCTGGGGCTGTGGCCATGACAGCTGTGGTGTTTTCCCCTGAAGTCTCTCTGGAGTGTCTGCAGCTGGGCTGCCGACTCCTCCAGGTGTCTGTGGGGTCGCCTCGCCCTCGCCTCAGCTGGCAGTGGTCCAGATGACAGCTGGAGGAGCCCCGAGGGAGCTGGCCACCAACAGCCATGGTCCTTCAGGGTCACAGCCATAGAGAAGGGACATGGGGGAGGGAGGGAGGAAACACAGGAACGGTGGCCAGGACAGTAGCTATTCCTGGGGTGGTTGCTCCATGAACTTCTGGCGACTGCTGGGCAGCCAGATGCTGTAAGAGGGTCTGACAGGTGTCAGTCAAACAGCCCATCTGTGTCCACCCACCAGCTCACAGCAAAGACTTAATACAATGACACAATACAATAACTTAATACAATAACACCTCAAAGCTTTTGTGGGGGTTTTTTTTGGGGGGGTAATCTGTCCTGGGGTTTGAGCTCAGGGCCTGGGTGCTGTCCCTGCAATTGTCCCCTCAAGGCTGGCATTCTATCCCTTGAGCTGCACTTGCACTTCCACTTTCTTGGTGGCTAATTGGGGACTCTTCTGCCAGGCTGGCTCCAAATTGCGATCCTCAGATCTCAGCCTCCGGAGTAGCTAGGATTACAGACATGAGCTACTGGTATACCTGGCTTACCTCAAAATTTCTTACTCCTGTCTAGCCCTTGCTCCTTATTACTGGCTGGTTAACCTTTTTCCTTTCCTCCCTCCTCATTTTTATTATCAAGTCGTCAGGTTTTTTTTTTTTTTATCAGTTGTGGGGCTTGAACTCAGGGCCTGGGCTTCTTTGTGCTTAAGGCTTAGTGCTCTACCACTTGAGTCACAATACCACTTCTGGTTAATTGGAGATAGGAAAAAGTTGCTGACTTCCTAGAAACTGACTTTTTACTCATTTCCAAACTTGTTTCTGAATAAGGTTGGATTTTTTTTTCCTCCTTAGAATCACATTTAAACATTTAGGTGAAGAGAGCAGAAGCAAACTTAGAAACAATTTCTTTTGCCTTTAGTTTACCAAAATGAGGGACACAAACATACAAAAAAAAGACAACTTGCACAGGATTCTTCAAAGAAACAGTGTTTTAAAAGGTGTCAGTGTGTTCTGTCGGTTGTTCAAATAAACAAAAACGGTGAAAATCCGGCCGCCACAGCCCAGAGGGTCCCAGGCAGAACAAGGGCTAGATGAATGGCACAGACAGTCAATCTTTGACTCAATTAGGCTGAATCAATCTTGTCACTGAGTTCCCAAGGAAATTCAATTACAGGTCAAGTGTAGGAAGCCCCATAATTGTGGCTTAAGCGGCAGAAATGACAGGGGATCGATAGCAGCCTGGGGATGAGGTTGACTTCAAAGCCCCTGACTGTGTAGTGAGAGAAACGACACAGAAGAGACTCACAGAGAACCAGCCATTCAGAAGTTTGCCTCAAGCTGGGGGACAGTGGTCAGAGTAGAGCCCTGTAAAGGGCACTTATTCAGATACTGGTCCTTACTGGGGTGACTTAAGGTGGGCAGGGGCCCCTTTTCTTTGCTGAGAGTCATGATAGTAACTGCTCCCTCTAGTGGTTACATCGAGTTTGCAAGGAAAACCAATTCCTCTACATTATCAAGCTTTTGTGTGGCAAAATATTTTTTAAAAATCATAAAGCCGGGCATTGGTGGCTCACGCCTGTAATCCTAGGCTACTCAGGAGATTGAGATCTGACGATCCAAGTTCAAAGCCAGCCCAGGCAGGAAAGTCCTTGAGATTTGTATCTCTCATAGACCACCAGAAAATCACAAGTGGCACTGTGGCTCAAGTGGTAGAGTGCTCTCCTTGAGCTGAAGAGCTAAGGGACAGCGCCCAGGCCCAGAGTTCAAACCTCATGACTGGCCAAAAAAAAAAAAGAAAAAAAGAAAAAAGACAAACATCATAAATGTATTATTGTCTCAAAGTATATTACCATTGAAGAAAGCTAGGTAGAGGGTACAGGAGATGAAATGCTATTTTTCCTCCAGTACATGGACTTATTCTTATCTCAAAATAAAAAGTCAAGTTAAAAATTAATAAAGTCAAAAGACTTATTGGGGTTGGGGAGAAGATAAAATCAAAACTTGTATCAATAACCAAAGTCCAGCTCTCTACAATAAAGAGCTTCTTAAATAATTCCAGTCAAATTAAAAAATGAGCAAATAACATGAAGAGATAGTTTACAAAATAAAATGAAATAGAGAACATCTGGCTTAGAATGTGGCTTAGTGAGAGAATGCTTGCCTAGCATGCATGAGGCCCTGGGTCCAATTCCTTTGTACCACATAATCAAAAAATAAATTAATTTTGGAACTGGGAAGGTGGCGCAGTGGTAGAGTGCTTGCCTTGCATGCATGAGGCCTTGGGTTCGATTCCTCAGCACCATATAAGCAAAAAGAAAAAAGCCGGAAGTGGCACTGTGGCTCAAGTGGTAGAGCGCTAGCCTTGAGCTGAAGAGCTGAGGGACAGCCCCACGACCGGACCCAAAAAATAAATAAATAAATAAAATAAAAATAAATTAATTTTAAAAATAATCTAAAAAAGAAATAAAGTCTGCAAACAGAGATTAAATGCAAACTAAAGAAAATACAAAAAATACAAAAAAAAAATACAGTGACACAATCTCTCCCCCATCCCAATCTAATAGACTGGTAAGAATCCCCAAACCCAAAAGTTAGGCAACATAATCTGTGGGTGAGCTTTTGGAAAACTCAGTGTTTGGATTCTTTGTTGTTGTTGGTGGTGGTGGGGCTTGAACTCTGGGCTTGAGCGCTGTCCCTGCACTCTTCAGCTCAAGGCGAGCACTCTACTACTTGAGCCACAGCATCACTTCCAGTTTTCTAGTCGTTTATTGGAAATAAGAGTCTCAGGGACTTTTCTTCCTAGGCTGGCTTCAAACTGAGATCCTCAGATCTCAAGCCTCCTGAGTAGCTAGGATTACAGGCGTGAGCCACCAAGGCCCGGCTAGTGTTTGGATTTTGTTTGGAGGCACTATCAATCCAAGCATCTAGTAAAAGTTGAATAAATTATGGTCTAAGCCAGACATGGACTAAATATAATGCACATTAAATAAATAACAATATAAATGAAATCCACATTTCAATTTCCTTCTTTTCATCTTTCTCTCTTTCATCTTTCTTTATTTCCCTTCCTTCCTTCCTTCCTTCCTTCCTTCCTTCCTTCCTTTCTTTCTTTCTTTCTTTCTTTCTTTCTTTCTTTCTTTCTTTCTTTCTGTCTTTCTTTCTGTCTTTCTTTCTGTCTTTCTTTCTGTCTTTCTTTCTTTCTTCTTGTGCTAGTACTAGGGCTTGAACTCAGGGCCTAAGGTGTCATCTCCTGATGTTTCCAATCAAGGCTGGTGCTCTACTACTTAAGCCTCACCTCCACTTCCAGCTTTTGGTGATTAATTAGAGATAAGAGTCTCACAGATTTCCCCCTGGGCTGGCTTCAAGCTGTGATCCTCAGATCTTAGCCTTTTGAGTAGCTAGGATTATAAATGTGAGCCACCAACATCTGGCTTTGGAAGATTTCTTTGTACTGCTAAAAAGTATTTGATTTATTATTATTAAGAAAACACTGCTCAGAAGAGTGTGGTGCATGCTGCTTCTTAAGAAAAAGAAAAAAAGGAGAGATCAGAATACACATTTATAAAAGCATTACTTCTAGTCCCTGGAGGACAAGGTATGTGAAGGAGACAAGAATGGGACTGAAGTTGCTCAGTGAGATCCTTTCATGCAGCACTACTCTTAATCCAGATCCATCGCTTATTTTTTTAAAATCCCCATGGAGCAATGCCTACGTGCCTGTGATCATGTAATATTTATCGAAATGAACTCAAGGATTCTTTTTGTTTTCTTTTCTTTTTATCTTGTTTGATTATTTTACCTGTCATTGGGAAGGTAAAGGAACCTAGAAATGAAGGGACAAAGGGTGAACAAATTCAGTGGAGGTACTCACTGGACACTATGTTGAAAATGAACTACACAACGTTGTGGGTGGGAACAGGAGGGAGAAACTGGAAGAGAACAAGAGATATGTACTCATGGGCTGAGAAGGTGGCTTAGTGGGAGAGTGCTTTGTCTAGCATGCATGAAGCCCTGGGTTTGAGTCCTCAGTACCACATACACAGAAAAAGACAGAAGTGGTGCTGTGGCTCCAGTGATACAGTGCTAGCCTTGAGCAAAAAAAGCTCAAGGACAATGTCCAGGTCTTGAGTTCAAGCCCTAGAACTGGCACACACACACACACACACACGCACACACACACACACATACACACACAAAAGGCTAAGGTGAAGATGAACTCACTAGCCTAAGGAGGATCACAGTGAGCAGTGTGCAAATACTCTGTGAAAAGGAGTCCAGAATGCTAGTTTCTGTGGATAATAGCTTTTTGGCAATGTGGTCACCACTGAAGAGGTGGTATAGGTTGGTAAGGAAAATGGATCTCTTTTCACTGGATGGGGAAGAATCATCCAGAAGCCATATTCTCTTCAGACAGTTGACAACACCACAGCACTGGGTACAGGGTCTGCATGAGATGTGACTCCAGCATCTTGTATTTCAGGACTGGTAGGAGTGTGGTTCTCAAGCAACTAAACACCCCGATGACAGAACATAGGACTGATTCTTCCAGAACCTGGCCAGGTTGGAGAGGCCTATAGGACAGCTCATACACTCAGGAGCAAAGGGACAGGGGCCACTCTTCAGGGAAGGAGGATAAAAAAGACTGATTAGATAACTAAGAATGATTCATTTCAAAGAATTCCTTTTTTTATGATGGTACTGGGGCTTGAACTCAGGGTCTGGGAACTGTCTCTTAGCTTTGTTTTTGCTCAAGGCTGGAGCTCTATCACTTGAACCATAGCTCACTTCTAGCTTTTTGATGGCTAATTGGAGATAAGAGTCTTACAGACTTTTCTGCCCAGACTGGGCAATCCTCAAATCTCAGCCTCCTAAGTAGTTAAGGTTATAGGCATGAGACACTGGCTTCTAGGTTCTTAACACCTATTTTGATAGAATGGTTTCTTTTTCTGTCCTGAAGGTTCAGAGCCCACGGATTAGAATTTAACTTTCCCAATGACTCAGTGCCATCATTATTAAAATGAATGAGCCTTGACTGTGACACTGGTTGGTCCCCTAGAGATTCCAGCATGAACGTGCAAACCTTTGTGTTTGTTACCCACTCAGATAGACAGCTTTTCTCTCTTCTCTCTGCATTTGTTTTTTATAGCCTGTCATTTATTTCGTCTGCCATCTCCCTAGGCTGCCAGTGCCAGAGTCTCAGGATTTGACAAAGGAGGAAGGCCCTTTTCTGTGCAAGACACCTTGTTTCATTTGTTTACTCTCACGCACTTTACTTATGCCAGTAATTGGGCTTGAACTCAGGGTCGCCCACTCTTGCTTGCCTTTCGTAACTCAAGGCTGGCGCTCTACCACTTGAGCCACACCTCCGTGTTTGGCTTTTTGTCAGATAGTTGGAGATAAAAGTCTCTTGGATTTGTCTGCCTGGACTGGCTTCAAACCATGATGCTCAGACCTCAGTCTCTGAATAGCTAGGATTATAGGCATGAGCCATGGGTACCTGGCCTCCCCCCCCCACC
Organism: Dipodomys ordii; assembly: GCF_000151885.1. Classification (NCBI taxonomy): domain Eukaryota; kingdom Metazoa; phylum Chordata; class Mammalia; order Rodentia; family Heteromyidae; genus Dipodomys; species Dipodomys ordii. The sequence goes on along the minus strand of NW_012267235.1, from coordinate 11,472,023 downwards.
ATCCCCCCCTCTCCAGCCAGTCTCAACAAATCTTCTGCATGCCTTCTGCTCATCACTTCCTGTCTTTGCTGCCATCATGGCTTGCTTGCAAAGAGCAGATGTAGGCCGATTCAGACACGGACTTGCTCTGCTGCCCTCTTCCACCTGCACCTGCGTCTCCAAAACCTTCATACTGTGGTCTCTGAAAGCCTAAGGTAAGCAAACTTCTCTGCATGGCTTTCTAAAACGAATTCTATATTTAGCCTAGTGAAGCATTCATCTAGTCAACATCATGATTTTGAGAGGTTCAGAAGGAAAAACAGTGCTCAATCACATCTCCCTCCTCTGCGGCGCCCACCCCCATCTCCAGAGGAGTCTCAGCTGCTGCTTCTGGTATTTTATTTATTCTTGATTTTATTCTTCAGGAATTGGCAGTTATTGCTGTTTTTAAGTTTTTCTTTTTTAGAAATCATCCATCGGCACACAGAATGAAATAACATGTGCACCATTCTTTTTCATTTTTTCCTTCCTTTCTTCTTTCCTTCTTCCTTCCTTCTTTTCTAATTAATTAAATTTTAGCCTGGGCTTTGAACTCAAGGCTTTGAGCTTACTCTGCTTGCTTGCTTGGTCAGTGTTCCACTAAATGAGCCCCACCTCCAGCCAGAGACCCTGTTCAAAAACCAAAAACATACAAAAACTAGAAAACAAAAAAATAACAAAAAATGTGATGAATGAAGTAGAAATGGGTAGAGTCATAATGAAGATTGAGGCACTCGTGCAAGTTGTTTCCCCAAGCTTAAGAGGCCCTAAACAAATCTGCTTAATTTATCCTGGTTTTTAGGACAAATTAAAAGAGACAGAAAGTAAACATTATAATGAGAAAGTTAGCCTTGAGTTGCTTGAGATACTCAAGGTGAGGACTTTTGAAATGCCTCAGTCTGACCCTTAGTCTGACCCTGGCCAGGAATCCAGGGGCAAGACGAGTCCTAACAGGCTATGGTTAGAGCTGGAAAATATAAGGATATAACAGTTGATGGGGTTCAGGTGAAAATTATGAGATTTCTAGCCAGGTGCTAGTGGCTTACACCTGTCATCCCAGCTACTTAGGATGCTGAAACCTGAGGCTCAGAGTTTCAAGCTAGCCTGGGCAGAGAAATTCAAGAGACTCTTATTGCCAATTAACCAGCAAAAAGCTAGAAAGGAGGTATAGCTCAAGTGGTAGAGTGCCATCCTTGAGTGAGAAAGCCAAGCAAGAGTGGGAAGCCCTGAGTTCAAGTCCCAGTACTGGGGGGGAGGGGTGGGAGAGAGAGAGAGAGAGAGAGAGAGAGACTTAATGTGAAGTAGTTTTTTCTCCTCTATTTGGGGAATGATAACCTGACTTAAAGATGTTTTTTTTTCTTTTTTTTTTATGGTCCTAGAGCTTGAACTCAGGGCTTAGGCACTGTCCCTGAGCCTCTCCATGCTAGTCCTTTACCACTTGAACCACAATGTCACTTCCAGCTTTTTCTGAGTGGTTAATTGGAGATAAGAGTCTCACAGACTATCCTGCATGGGCTGGATTTGTACATTGATCCTCAGATCTCAGCTTCCTGAGCAGATAGAGTAACTAGGATTACAGGTGTGAGCCACTGGTGCCCAACTGATACCTGCTTTATCTAGCTTTGCCAAGCAGAAGGCAGGCAAATCTGCCAGTGTTTAACCATGCTAAATGGAATGACCAATGAAATTGGCCACATAGCTTGTTAATGCAAAACAGTACAGAACACTGGTAGAGATGACTACTTTAATTAACTGTCATGATAGAAGCTAGAGTGCTTGTGTGGACAGTTTCTCTGTATAATGGCCCCTATAAATGCACTATCCAGCAAAGACCACTGGGATTTGGGACCAGAAACTTTCTCTTGGAGAGACAATTACTAGCTTATTCTTTGGACATTCATTGAAACTGGCACTGTGACTAACAGACATAAAATAATCTTGAAATCTAAAGTTAGGAGATGTATCATTACGGGTCAGAAAGTGCCCATAATAGTTCCATAGCAAAATAAAATGGGTTATATAAAAACTTCCTGTTAGGTGAATTTGAAAAGAGTTAACCACAAGCAATTATCTGCTCACCCCAGGGCTAACTTTGGAACCATCCAAGATGGACCCTGTAACCCTATAAACAGTCCTTTAATGATCCACAAAAAGCTTTTTTGAGTGGGTCTTGGGGCTTGAACTCAAGGCCTAGGAGCTGTCCATGAGCTTCTTCTACTCAAGGCTAGTGCTCTACCACTTGAGCCACAGCTCCATTTTCAGCTTTTTGTGTGTGATTAATTAGAGATAAGAGTCACACAAGATCTTTCTGCCTGGGCTAGCTTCCAATCACAATCCTCAGATCTCAGCCTCTTGTGTTGTTAGTATTAAAGGCTTGAGCCACCAGTACCGGTGAAAAAGCTTGTTTATTTATGGTGAACAGGTGACATCCTTTTTGGAAGCTCCCTCCCTCCCCCTAGTGTGGCTAAAGAAGGCTAAAACAGCATTGAAGGTGTGGCCCAAGAGATTGAGTGCCAGCCATGACAAACGAACTGAGTGACAGCCTGAGGCCTTGAGTTCAAGTCCAGGTAGCAGCACAAAAAGCTTTTTTTTTTTTAAATAAAAAAGGAAAAATCAGCTCAGTAAACGGAACTGCATCTGTGTTGACCGTATGCTTTTATTTTTTTTTCTTTTTTTATGTTTTTGGGTCCGGTCGTGGGGCCTGAACTCTGGGCCTGAGCGCTATCCCTCAGCTCTTCAGCTCAAGGCTAGCACTCTACCACTTGAGCCACAGCGTCACTTCCAGCTTTTTTTTTTCTTTCAGCTTATGTGGTGCTGAGGAATCAAACCCAGGGCCTCATGCATGCAAAGCAAGCGCTCTACCACTGAGCCACTTTCCCAGCCTTGACCTTATGCTTTTATTTTGACCAGCTCATGGGTAGTAGTTAAAGACCTGGCACAGACGGGGTGGGCAGAAGAACAATGGAAAGTGAACTATCACCATGGAAACCACTATGGGATTTAAAAGCTGTATTAAGACATACAAATGTTCATTAGAAGAAGCCCCTTCCAGGACTGGAAAGCTACCCTAGTATGGCCACCTGCGACCATGAAAGGAATGTCTAGGAGGAATCAACAGCAATGTGGAAGTACACTGAATCAAGACAGTTCTTGTGCCTCCCAGGCATGACATATCAACAAAATCAGCTCTGTCCATCACCAAGAAAAGCCAGAGACAGCAGTCAAGGCTGCAGAAGGCTGCTGTGGGGAGCACCCCACATATCACTGGTGTATTAGATCTACCCCAGGGAGGCTACAAATGGATGCTGAAAGGAATAGGCAGTCATTATAGACTAGCTCTGCAGGCTGGATGGATGGTAGATGTCAATGTTTAAAATACTGGAAGGGGGCTGAGACAGAAAATACCACACCAATTTAGCCTGTCAAGTTACATTGCTTCAGACCAAAGAATACATTTTCATCCTCAGAGTAATGGCTTGATAGGAATTTGAATGGGTAATTGGAACATGTGTTGTCTAAATGGGTAGGGGAGGGAGATAAAGACATGAAAGGCTGGTACATAATACCTTTTTTGTTTTTTTTGGTCAGTCATGGGGCCTGAACTGTGGGCCTGGGCGCTGTCCCTGATCTCTTCAGCTCAAGGCTAGCGCTTTACCACTTGAGCCATAGCACCATTTCTGCTTTTTCTGCTTATGTGGTGCTGAGGAATCGAAGCCAGGACCTCATTGCAAGCAAGGCAAGCACTTTACCACTGAGCCACTTTCTCAGACCCGTCTTGAGTCTTTGCTCACCCTCAATATGAGAGTGGCCAAGAGAGAGTCTCTACTTCTTGGGAGGATCTGATAAAGGGCAAGAGGGAATGCTGACACAATTACACAGGTTTTTTTCCCTCCCCTTTTCTCTCTTCTCTCCCTCCCTCCCTTTGTCCCTCCCTTCCTTCCTGTTTTCTCTCTCTCTCCTCTTTCTTCCTTCCTTCCTTCCTTCCTTTCTTTCACCAAGGTTTAAACTCAGGGCCTGATGCTTGGTAAGCAGGTGCTCAATCACTTGCGTCATGATCTCAAGAGACTGGGAAGGACCAAAAATTCTGCAATGTGTAGTATCCAAGGAGCCAGAACAGAGCCTAGTGGATCTATATGACAGCCTAAAGTTTCCATCAGCAACAGAAGAATAAAACAGGGTGTCCATGAGCTCTGTCTGGTCGGGTATTCCGGATGTGAGACTATTCCATCTGGACATCTGCTTGCATCCCCTCAAGCCCCCTGACCCAGGGGCTTTAGCTCCTTTCCTGCTGTCAATTGGCTAATCGAGAGGATAGATTTGCATGTGTCCCCTATCTTCTCATCAGTCAACAAGAATAAAGATCTTTCCTTTCCCAGAAGCCAGTGCCATAATATTGGCTTTTCTAGGTCTCAGGCAGCAAGCTCTTGCTCTAAAACAATCTCCATAAGCTGTTACCACCGACCTATCTCTAAGACTTGGCAATCTTGTGTAAACAGGTCTTTTCGTAAAATGGATATTGATCATCAAATGTGTTGGGGAAAGAAGTAGTTAATCATTAGCTAATTTCTATGTTACCATGATCTGAGATGCCTAAACCACATGGAGACACAGAGAAGTATAGGTATTCTCAGCTTCTGCTCCTGCTGAGCTATCTGGAAATAGTAACATGGCTGCCAGTCAAGGCCGTGAGCACCCTGGCTGCTCCAGCCAGAACCCCCAGTGAGCAAAAGAACTGCCCAAGGCTTTGTCCGATCATGAAATGATAGGACTCAGTTACATGCTTAGTCGTTGGAGCATTTGCTTGTCTAGCATATGCAAAGGCCCTGGGTTCCGTTCTAGCACCACACACACACACACACACACACACACACACACACACACAAAATGAACTGATAAATGGTCATTGCTTCAAGGTACAACATATTGAGATCCTTTACTTCTTAACAATAAACCAACAAAGGAACTGATATTTCCAGATCCTGAGGTTTCTAGGATGGGTTTGATGCTCATCAAACTTAGGTTTGCATCTGCTCTGTCAGTTTAGACATTACTCACCTATTCTTTCTGCTTTCCAGACTGCTAATTTCTCTTGTCTGTTCTCATTCCTTCTCTCTCCTTCATATTTTTTTTCTATTTTGGCTTACGTTTTCTTGTAATCCTTTCATTGTAATTTGAGTGACATTTCAGGGGAGAGAGGAGCTAGATCTATTTAATTCAAACTTTCTCTGATTCTTAACATTTTCACAGATTATCTGGCTCTGCTCCCAGACTGCACAAAGCCCACAATTTGAGACTTTGGAGTCAATCACCTCCATGTTCTCCAGGGCTTTTTCTTTTTTCTTTTCTTTTCTTTCTTTGTGTGTGTGTGTGTGTGTGTGTGTGTGTGTGTGTGTGTGTGTGTGTGTGTACTCATGGTTGCTAGGCAGATGTTCTATCACCTGAGGCTGGCCTTAGACCAGGATCCTCTACTTCTGCCTCTTGTGTATTTGGGATGATAGGCTTGAGCCACCATGCCCAGTTTATTGATTCAGATGAGGGAGGGTCTCAGTAACATTTTGCCTGGGCTAACCTTGAACCTTGTTCCTCCCAAGTAACTGGGATTACAGCCATGAGGCCCCACGGCCAGCCTCCTAAGTGCTTCTTTGAGGAGCATGCCATTTATCTCCTTCCCTCCTTCCCATTTCTGAGACCGGCCAGCCTCCATTGTCTGCTAAATGAAGCCTTTTATTCACAAGTAAGTTTCAGTTGACATCACTTAAAATTTTTTTGTATTGTTATTATAAAGGTGATGTGCAGAGGGATTCCTGTAACATAAGTCAGGTAAAGAGTACATTTCAATGTACAATAAACAGGGTCACCTCTTCCCTCGCTCTCTCCCAGTTTTTCTCTTTTGTCCCCATCCACCAGTTGTATAGCTCATTTTCAGTATAGTGTGTAGTGAGCACCACTGCTGCATTTGTTCATCCTTTGTTCCTCCATTTTTGCGCCTCCCCTTACCCTCCCAGAGACAGATAAACAAGCAAGATGAAAAGAAAAGAACACAAAAACAAAACAAAGGAAAAACCTATTGTTTCCCTTTCCTGGAGTTCATTTCGATACATATGATTTTATATGATTTTTACATTCGTGCTGTGCCTTTGTGTTCCTCCCTGAAAAGTGCAAACTGTTGTTCTGCTTTGTGGTGCCAGTATCGGGACTTGAACTCAAGGCCTGGATGCTGTCCCTTAGGTTTTTTTTGTTGTTGTTGTTGTTGTTTTTTGCTGGTTGTGGGGCCTGAACTCGGCCTGGGCGCTGTCCCTCAGCTCTTCAGCTTAAGGCTAGCGCTCTACCACTTGAGCCACAGCACCACTTCCAGCCTTTTCTGCTTACGTGGTACTCAGGAATTGAACCCAGGGCCTCATGCATGCAAGGCAAGCACTCTACCACTGAGCCACCTTCCCAGCCCTGTCCCTTAGGTTTTTGGTCAAGGGTGACAGTCTACCACTTGAGCCATACCCCAACTTCCAGCTTTTTGGTGGTTAATTGGAGATAAGAATCTCATGGAGTTTCCTGCTTAGGCTGGCTTTGAACATTACAGGCATAAGTCCCTGTGCCCAGAGAACATTCTGTTTGTTTGTTTGTTTAAATCACATCAGCTATTGGGCTTCTCATTCTTATCAATGCAGCCAATATTGCCACTTCTCTGTTGCCTGACCATCTATTCCTCTTCCAGGAATCACCTCCTCCAAGGACCAAATTCCACTTTGTCATCTTCTGGAACAGGCTGTCATATCTATGAAATTTCCACTGCAGACTGCTCTTCATCATTATGCAGGATGAGGGAGTCGCTTCTGTCTACAGCCTTTATCTCCTCACCTCCAAATGATCTCAGGCCATCTGTCTGTCTTCCCATGTTTTCTGAGGATGGCTCAGCATCCTTATATCTAATTTCCAGCGGCACAGCTTAGGGTTGGTTTGTTGGTGGTGTTGTTTGTGTGTATGTGTTTGGTTTGGGAGTTGTTTTGTTTAGTTGTTAGTACAGGGACTTGAACTCAGACCTCACATTCTCACTTGGCATTTTAGCTCATGGCTGATACTTTACAAGTTGAGTCTCACCTCTAATTTGGGCTTTTTGCAGGTTAATTGGAGATCAGAATCTCATGGACTTTCCTATCCAGGCTGGCTAGAACTGGGATCCTCTGGGCTGGGAAGGTGGCTCAGTGGTAGAGTGCTTGCCTTGCATGCCTGAGGCCCTGGGTTCGATTCCTTAGCACCACATAAGCAAAAAGAGAAAAAGCCGGAAGTGGTGCTGTGGCTCAAGTGGTAGAGTGCTAGCCTTGAGCTGAAGAGCTGAGGGACAGCACCCAGGCCCAGAGTTTAGGCCTCACAACTGGACCCCCCCCCCCGCAAAAAAAAAAAAAGAACTGGGGTCCTCTGTCAGCCTCCTGAGCAGCTAGAATTATAGGAATGAGCCACTACCACCTAGCTCAGAGCCTAGTTTGTGTCTGTTAGACCTCTCAGACCTTGTCATCTGGGTTATCTGGTGCTTCCTTCAACCCCATGTGGCCTAGGCCTTGCCAATCTACCACCTTTCCTGGTGACAGAGAGAAGCCTCTCTCTCAAAGGCAAGCCAATCAAGAGACTCAATTCTTAGGAAACTGGGCTCATTAGATTCAGTCTGGAATGCTGGGAGGCCAGAGTAGCCACTTTGCTACTATGAAAAGAGTGCCTATTGAACGATAAAGCCAATCCAAGGAGAAGAAAGCCTGAGGCCTGGGGTTGCTTACACCTGAATCCTGCTTTGCCTAAAATCAGCCCCATAGATCATTTTCAGTTACCAGAGCCCATTCAGGCTTTCGGCCTTGGCCTGATTGGTCGTGTGGCCCTCCCTGAATATGCTCAGAGGAGAGTAATGTTTTCAAATGGCATAAAGAGACACAAAGCAACACTTCTCTGAAAAACAAAAACATAAACCAAAACCACAAAATCTTCAGACATAGCCTACAGCACCCCCTGGTGGAAAGCATCATCTTAATTCCAGATAATAGGCCTTCATTTCAATCCACACGTGACCCAGTAATGTGCAGTCTATCTAGGTCAATTTAGAACATATTTCCTAGTTTATAAACTGTGTGGCTGCTGCTATATATATATCCTGATCACAACCCATTCCCGCAATCTGTTGTAGCTCAGGGGTACAATCCCAAACAAAATGTCCCCAAATTGTGCAGTGAATTTCAAGTGTGCATGAATATGAGGAATTAGTTTTCATACCAATCCAACGAAGAAAAGAAGCCCGCTGCAGGTGGGTCACACCTGTAATCCTAGCTACTGTGGAGACTGAGATCTGAGGATTGCAGTTCAAAGCCAGCTTGGGTTGAGAAGTCCCTGTGAGACTCTTAGTTTCAATTAACTACCAGAAAATCAGAAGTGGCACTGTGACTCAAGTGTTAGAGCGCTAGCCTTGAGCTGAAGAGCTCAGGGACGGTACCCAGACCCAGGGTTCAAGCCTGACAACTGACAAAAAGAAGGAAGGAAGGAAGGAAGGGAGGGAGGAAGGAAGGGAGGAAGGAAGAAAAGAGAGAGAGAAAGAAAAGAAAGAAAAGAAAAGAAAGAAAAGAAAGGAAAGAAAGAAAATGTGCTAGGCATTGGTGTTAGGCACCTGTAATCCTAGCAACTCAGGAGGCTGAGATCTGAGGATCACAGTTCAAAGCCATCCTGGGCAGGAAAGTTGTGAGATAATTGTCTCCAATGAACCACAAAAATGGCAGAAGTGGAGCTGTGGCTCAGTGGTTGAGTGCCAGCCACTAAGAGAAAGCTTCCAGGTCCAGTAACAGAACAACAACAAAAACAATGGGGTAAGCATCCTAGAAAAGGTAGACATAAGAGGACAATCATTAGAATAGAGCCCCAGACCTGAACTTAAGGAAATGAAAATGAGAGTTGGAGGCATGGCTCAAGTGGTAGAGTGCCTGCCTAGAAAGCACAAGGTCCCAAGTTCAAACCATAGTACCATTTACAAAAGAAAGAAATCCATATCCCCAATACTTGCGTTTGTATAAAAACAACTTGGAGTACAAAGTGTATATCCATACAATGAAATATTGTTTGGTACAAATTGGAATGAGAGGGCTGGAAACATGCCTCAAATGGTAGAGAACCTGCATAAAAGACCAATACTACAGAAAAATAAAAGTGAAAAGATTAAAAGTAGAAATTAGATTCTAACCATGTTAAAAGGATGAGCCTGTAAAATATTATGCTAAGTGAAATAAGCCAGACCTAGAATAGGCTAAGTCATAGAAAAGAAAGCAAGGTAGGCATTCCCTGAGTAGAGGGAGATGGAAACGTTACTGTTTAATGGAAACTGAATTTTTCTTGAGGAATTGTGGGGGTTTGGGGTGTCTATTGAGATGGTGGTTATCTAGAATTTTGACTTTCTTAAGTGTCGTCAAACTATACACTTACAATAGTAAGTTTTGCTATTTGTGTTTTGCCATGAAAGTACCATTTCCTCATCATTCCTTACCCACCCCTGCAATCAGTGTACAAAAAAAAAATTCATGGAACATAATATACTAGTTAAACAAAAACATTGAGTGGCTCATGCCTGTAATCCTAGCTAGTCAGGAGGCTGAGATCTAAGGATCATGGTTCAAAGCCAGCCCAGGCAGGAAAGTCCATGAGACTCTTATCTCCAATAAACCCCTAGAAAACCAGAAATGGCACTGTGGCTTAAGTGGTAGAGCGCTCGCCTTGAATTGAAGAGCTCAGGGACAGTGTTCAGGCCCAGAGTTCAAGCCCCATGACTGACAAAAAAAATAATAATAAAGTTGAGTACAAGTAGCTCACACCTGTAACCTTAGCCACTTAGAAACTGAGATCTGCGGATCATGGTTCAAAGCCAGCCTGGGCAGGAAAGTCTTTGAGACTCTTCTTTCCAACTAACTACCAAAAAAGCCAGAAGTAGAGCTCAAGTGATAGAGTCCTAGCTTTGAGCACAAAACCTTAGGAGCAGCACTAAGGTCCTGAGTTCAAGCTCCAGGATCAGCACACACACACACACACACACACACACACACACACACACACACACACACACAGAAGAGAGAAGTAGAGAATAAAATAAAATAGAATGAACTCTGTCTTAAAATCATTGTGATTTAGAAAGCCAGCCAAAGAACTCTCTTAGAAAACTTTGGAGGACTCTGCTTGAATTTCTAATTATTTCCATATTTAGTCAGTTCTATTTTCAAACAAGTCTGTGGTCTTAGTATAAAAAAAAGTCAGGCATCAACTCAAAAGTACAGAGAATATTTTATGGCATAAAAATAACATTTCTTTACCTCTCTTTCAAGCTGAGGGGCAAGAAGGAGAGGAAAGGAGAGATACAGCAGACACAAGCTGAGAGAAAGAACTCAACTCTGCTTCTCATCTGAACAGCACTCAAGTCCTTAGACCCTGGAGGGTATAAAAAGGAGGGTTTGCTGGTGTCGGTGGCTCATGCCTGTAATCCTAGCTACTCAGGAGGCTGAGATCTGAGGATTGCGTTTCAAAGCCAGCCCAGACAGGAAACTCCATGAGACTCTTATCTCCAATAAACCACTCAGAAAATCAGAAGTGGCATTATGGCTCAAGTGGTAGAGCGCTAGCCTTGAGCTGAAGAGTGGAGGAACAGCGCCCAGGCCCAGAGTTCAAGCCCCATGAACAACAAAAACAACAACAACAACAACAAAAAGGAGGGTTTATGGTTTGGATCTTAATGTCCTCCAAAGGCCATTGGTCATAGCTCATGGTACAACTGGGAAGTAGTTGAACCTCAATAGGTGGGGCCTAGTGGAAGGAATTTAGGTAATTGGAGGTATGTCCTTGAAGGAAGTATTATGATCCCAGCCTCTTCCTGTTTCTTTTCCTCTGCTTCCTGGCTACCATGAGGTGGGCATCCTCTTCAGTCATGCTACTATGACTCTCCACAGGCCCCAGAGTGACTGGAATAACATTGGACTGAAACTTTGGATACTTGATGCCATAAAAAGATTTTTTTTTCCTCCTCTAAGTTAATTTTCTCAATTATTTTGCCATAGCATTGGAAAGCTGACTAACAGAAGGGGAAATAAAGAGGTAGGGGAGAAATATCAGGCGTATATGTTAGTCTTCCTTCTTTGGAATTGATTTTTGGTATGGTGGAATCATCAGGTGGTATGGCCAAACCCATGGAACTAAGGAATGCTTCAAACTATTGAAGTCCCTTGATAGCTTGTTCAGCAAGAGCTAGAGCCAAAACACAGAAAAGGGAGGGGGGAAAGAAGAGCTAGACATAATCCACATGGTTCTTTATGTTGTAGTAGAATTCAGGACTCCAGGGCTCTCTGTGGGCACAATAGGGCAAAGGCTAATCTACTGAGAGACCCTTATCCAGCTCTGGTATGGAGTAGAGGAGTGGGTCATTGGTGACTAGCATCAGTGGGTGGACACTGTGCCATGTCCATCCAAGGACAGCTGGGACCTGTTGCTCTCCTACCAGTCCAGAGGCCAGATCTGCCACCTCCGGTCACTGGCCAGTTAGCACAAGGACAGCCATCCTCCTCCTACCATATCCAGATGGCACCATTAGAAAGGTGATGAGAAGAGGAAGAAGGACTCGCTGAATGAACTTGGAAATGATGGTGTATTTAGTTACTACTACGAGAACGTCAAATCTAGAAAAGATAAGGACCCCCCCCCCCGCAAACCACCCAGATAATGTACTTTCTCCTGTGGCTGGTGTGAGGAAGGAAGGAAAGATCAGCCTCAGACACAGAGTCTTCATCACAGGCATATTTAAGTGTTAAATAAGTTAATAACCCGGCTACCTAAACATGAACCAGAATCAACCACACCGTGAATGGCAAAACCAGGAACAATGGTGGGAAAGGAAACCAGCAAGATATGGTTAAGTCTCTACTGTGGTTCCTAAATGTTTGAACAACTTAATGCAACTGACAAGAATCATAGAAATGTAAAAATATTTTTTAATATTCTGGAGCTAAATACTAGAACCTAGACTCTTTCAACTAACCAGGCTACATTGATTGTTCAGATATTATGTCACAATAAATTTGATTCAATGGAGCTGGGAATATGGCTTAGTGTTAGAGTGCTTGCCTAGCATGCATGAAGCCTGGGTTCGATTCCTCAATACCACACAAACAGAAAAAGCTGGAAGTGGCACTGTGGCTCAAATGGTAGAGTGCTTGCCTTGAGCAAATGAAGCTCAGGGACAGTGCCCAGACCCTGAGTTCAAGCCCCAGGACTAGCTAAATAAATAAATTTGATTTAAAAAGGAAAATAAAAGTTTGGTGCCAGTGGTTCATGCCTGTAATCCTAGCTACTCAGGAGGCTACAATCTGAGGATTGTAGTTCAAAGCCAGCCTGGGCAGGAAAGTCCATAAGGCTCTTATTTCTAACCACCAAAAAAGCCAGAAGTAGAGCTAGCCTTGCGCACAAAAACTCAGGGACAATGCCCAGGCCCTGAGCTTATGTCCTAGGATTGGCAGAAGAAAAAGAAAGGAAGGAAGGAAGGAAGGAAGGAAGGAAGGAAGAGAGGAGGGAGGGAGGGAAGGAGGAAAGGAGAGAAGGGAAGGAAGGAAGAAGGGAAGGAAAGAAGGAAGGAAGAAAAGAAGCAAGAGGGAGGGAGGAATACAAATCTCTCTCTTTCTCTCTCTCTCTCTCTCATTATTTATGTGGTCTTTCACATGAGCTTTCTCTCAGTATGCAGCCTCAGGCATGTCTTGTCAGACTGCTTATGTTGGTGTAGTTTATGACCAAGGCCAAGAAATCACCTAACTTCATTTGTGCCATCTATACAGTCCCCAGATTCAAAAGAAGGGAGCAAAGATATTGCCTCTCAAGGAGGTGTGCCCAAGTCACATGGTAAGATGTGTATGTGTGACATGAGGGGTATTGTTAGGGCCATCTTTAAAAATATAATCTGCCACAGCCCACCCGCAAGCCACAATAATTCACATCCATCCCACATAAAAATACAAGCTCCATTCCAGTACGGCATTAACTCCAAGTCTAGGATTTCAGCAATCAAACCAGGTCCAGATGCAGACGAAGCTTCCCAGATGTGGGTCACTGATTTTTTTTTCCAGTTCTGTCCTGAATTAACAATGAGATTGTCCCAACCACTGCGGGTGGGGAAGAGCTTCTTCTGGAATGCATGCAGCCTCCTCACAGTCTGCCAGCACTCCCTGCACTCCTTCTGCATACCCAGTGCTGTGGGGCTGCGGGAGAGCTGGACAAATAAAGACCCAGAATCTGCCAACACAGGCTTTTGTCTTCTGTGGCGGCCACTGTGTAAGTTGGTTTCACGAACTGGATGTCATCCACCCTGGTGGAACTTCCTCATTCAGGATTCTCTGTCTCTGTCTCTGTCTTTATCTCTCTGTCTCTGTCTCACTGTCTCTCTCTGTCTCTCTGTTTCTGTCTGTCTGTCTGTCTGTTTTTTTTCTCTCTCTCTCTCTCTGGCCAGTCCTGGAGCTTGATTCAGGGCTTGGGCACTGTCCTTGAACTTTTCTGTTCTCAAGGCTAGCACGCTACCACTTGAGCCACAGTGCCACTTCCAGCTTTTTTTGTTGATGTGGTACTGAGGAATTGAACCCAGGGCTTCATGCATGCTAGGCAAGTACTCTATCACTAAGTCACATTCCCAGACCTCATTTAGGTTTCTTAACTTTAGAACATTGAACTTTGAAACCTTGTGGCTAACATTCCATGCAAGGATTCAGATTTTTTTTTCCCAATACTGATCCCTAGAAAACTGCTCTACCACTTGACCCAGAGCACACACAAGTGTTCCTCCCCCGACCCTCTGCCAATGACTGCTTTTTGTTTTTTGGTACTTTGTTTTTGAGATAAGTCTTGATAACTTTACCTGGGCTAGAGTCCAACTCAGGATTCTTCTACCTCCACTTCCTGAGTACCTGTAATTATAGTTATGCACCACCTGGCTTGGGATTCAGATATTTAAACATTAGCTCATAGCCAGGTGCCAGTGGCTCACACCTGTAATCCTAGCTACTCAGGAGGCTGAGATCTGAGGATTGTAGTTCAAAGCCAGCCGGGACAGGAAAGTCCATGAGTCTCTTATCTCCAATTCATCACCAGGAAACCAGAAGTGGTGCTGTGGCTCAGAATGGTAGAGCTCTAGCCTTGAGAGAAAAAGCTCAGGGACAGCACCCAGGCCCTCAGTTCAAACCCTCCCCTCCCCCCCCACAACAATGAAAAGGTGCTAAATCATTGGGATTTGCTACCAACATGCAACAGGACAGCACAACTGCTTAAATATGATCCTGCCCTTAATTCCTAGTGGACTTGTGCTGGCCCAAGTGAAGAGTCTACATTCAGAAAAAGCAGCCAGCCCATTATATGTTCAGACTCTCCAGAGAGAAATACACATTTCAGCTACAGCATGATACTTACCATGGCAGGTTTTTTGTTTGTTTTTCTAAGTATTAAAAAAAATCAAAAACACACTCTGGAGTTCAGCACTGCAGTATATACATATAATCATAGCACTTGGAATCAAAGGTAGGAGGCTTGTGAGTTTGAGGCCAGCCTGGAGTAGAGAGTAAGACGTGTCCCAAAAAAGAAAAGGAGCTGAGTAACGGTGGTTCACATCTGTAATCCTAGCTACTCAGGAGGCTGAGATCTGAGAATCATTATTTGGAGTCAGCCCAGACAGGAAAGTCCATGAGAGTCTTATCTTCAATAAACCACTCAGAAAAGTCCAGAAGTAGCTCTGTGACTCAAGTGGTAGAGTGCTAGCCTTGAGCAAAAGAAGTTTAGTGACAGCCTGGGCCCAGAGTTTAAGACCCATGACTGGCAAAACAAAAACTAACAGAAAACACACACTGTATCCAGCCTATGGGGAATGTGACACTCGCGTCATTGCAGGTGGGAGTATAAATTAGTATAATCCCAATTATGGAAAATTAGGTAACATCTTCTCAGATTGCAGTGCATTTACCCTAGCAATTCACCCTACAGATGTGTTCTACCCAGGACAAATGAGATTTGTATGAGGTGATTTGTTGGAGCAGTGTTGTTCATAGCAAAGTCTAATTAGTTAATCAAGTTACGATTGTTCCATTCAGTGTAACACTGTATTTTTTTTTGGGTGGGGGGGGTCCAGTCATGGGGCCTGAACTCTGGGCCTGGGCGCTGTCCCTCAGCTCTTCAGCTCAAGGCTAGTGCTCTACCACTTGAGCCACAGAGCCACTTCCGGCTTTTTTCTTTTTGCTTATGTGGTGTTGAGGAATCGAACCCAGAGCCTCAGGCCTGCAAGGCAAGCGCTCTACCACTGAGCCACCTTCCCAGCCCGGTAACACTGTATTTCTTTAATCCGCTTCCAAGGAAACAAGAAATAACACCCCCAAGATGTTGAAATGAAACAGCAAGATTCAGAACAGTATTACAGTATTTATGTAAAAACAGAATTATAAACAAATATATTCTCATTGGGTGTGGTAATGCACTAGTTACCCAGAAACAGAGGTAGGAGAGTCATTTCAAAGGCAGGCTGGGCAAAAATGTGAGACTCTATGAAAAACAAAGTGAAAAGCAAAGGGACTGGGACGGGGACAGGCTCAAGCTGTAGAGTCTTGGCTAAAAGTTTGAGAACCTGAGTTCAATCCCTAGTACTGCGGGGAGGGGGGGAGAGGGAGAGGGAGAGGGAGAGAGGGGGGGAAGGAGAGAGAGAGAGAGGGAGGGAGAGGGAGGGAGGGAGGGAAAGAGAGAGAGAGAGAGAAAGGGAGGGAGGGAGGGAGGGAGAGAGAATTCTTCTTTGTTTTGGTATGCAGAGGGACCTGCAAAAGATACACAAAATCAAACAGTGGCTTGCTCTTTTGGGAGAAAATGAGGTGATAGGGGATGAGGTGGAAATGAGACTTTTCTCTGTTGTGTTCTACTTTTTTTTTCCATTTTATTTGTGAGAATACTTGGCCCTGAATTCTGAGTCTTGTGTGTGTATGTATGTGTGTTGTGTGTGTTTTTTTTTTAATCAAGGCAGGTGTTCTACCACCTGAGCCATACCTTCACTTCTACCTTTTTTGCTGGTTAGTTGAGGATAAGAATCAGACTTATGCCTGGGCTGGCTTTGAAGCAGAATTCGTAGATCTCAGCCTCCTGAGTAGTTAGGATTACAGGTGTGAGTCCTCAGCCCTTTTTGGCTTAATTTTTCTAATTAGGTCTTCTGTTTATGCCCAGGCAGGACTGGAACCATATCCTCCTATTTATACTTCCTATGTGGCTCAGATGACAGGCACAGGCCTTTTTTATTAACTAAGATGGAATTTCATGAAATTTTTGCAGGTCTAGCTTTGAACTCTGATCTTCAGAATCTCTACTTCCTGAGTAACTAGGACTTAAAGCATGAGCCACCTCACCTGGCTCATATATACCTTTTTAAAAGCTACTAAAAGCCAGACACTGGTGGCTTACACCTTTAATCCTAGCTACTCAGGAGGCTGAGATCTGAGGATCATGGTTTGAAGCCAGTACAGGTAGAAAAGACCCC
This sequence comes from Dipodomys ordii, assembly GCF_000151885.1. Taxonomy (NCBI): domain Eukaryota; kingdom Metazoa; phylum Chordata; class Mammalia; order Rodentia; family Heteromyidae; genus Dipodomys; species Dipodomys ordii. Next base: position 11,455,465 of record NW_012267235.1, on the reverse strand, counting down.
GTGAGACTCCTATCTCCAACTAACCACTCAAAAACTGGAAGTGGTGCTGTGACTCAAATGGTAAAGCACTAGCCTTGAGCACAAAGAGGCTCAGGAACAGCACCCAGGCCCTGAGTTCAAGTCCCATAACCAACAAAAAAAATAATAAAGCTACTAACAAGCCAGGTGACAGTGGCTTATGCCTATAATTGTAACTACTTAGGAGGCTGAGATCTAAAAACTGTGGTTCAAAGCTATCCCGGGCAGGAAATTCCATGAGACACTTATCACCAAAAAGCTAGAAGTGGCTCAAGTAGTTGAGCACTAGCCTTGAGCAAAAATGTTCAGGGACACAAAGAAACATAGGTCCCATGGTTTCCCTTATTTGCAATATCTAGTATATGTATGAGTCAAGCGGAAAAGGTCAGATAATGTGATGTCAGGAAAAT
>NW_012267235.1:11448293-11454482 GCF_000151885.1 Dipodomys ordii | reverse complement strand
CACACACACACACACACACACACACACACACACACACACACACACACACACAAAGAGCAATTAAAAACCAGTTAGATGGTTAAAGCCTGGTAATTTTAGCTATTTGGGAGGCAAAATTGAGGGGGCAGGAGTTGACAGTTCAGGGCCAGCTTGGGGGGGGGCGGGGAATGTTTATAAAAGTCTATCTCAACCCAATGGCTAAGCTAAGTGCAGTGGCACACACCCGAAAAACCAATGTAAAAGGAAGCATAGAAGATCATATCCAGGTTGGCGAAAGCATAAAGCAAGACCCTAATTCAAAATAATCCACATGAAAAGTATCTGGTGGGTTGGCTTTAATAGTAGATGCCTGCCTGGCAAGTGTGTGGTTCTTAGTTCAAAACCCAGTATCACTAGGAAAAGTAAAAATCACTGCCACTGCTGGGCGCCGGTGGCTGACACCTGTAATCCTAGCTACTCAGGAGGCTGAGATCTGAGGATCGAGGTTCAAAGCCAACCCGGGCAGGAACATCCGTAGACTCTTATCTCCAATTAACCACTAGAAAACCGGAAGTGGCGCTGTGGCTCAAGCGGTAGAGTGCTCACCTTGAGCTGAAGAGTGAAGGGACGGTGCCCAAGCCCAGAGTTCAAGCCCCACGACCAACCCTCCCCCCCAAAAAAAAAATCACTGCCACTGTGGTTCAACAAACAGAGGCTAATTCCTCTGTCAATTCTTCCAAATTGTATGCTTTTATGGGAACCGAGGGAGGGACAAGAATACCCAAAGAAGGACATTTTGCTTTTACTTCTAAGAAAGACCTTCTTGAGTGGGAGCTTCACAGCTTCTCAGGCTATTCATAGTAGTCGGATTTAAATATAATTCTGCCCTCTGGTAACCCCAGCTGGCGGCTGCTTTAAGATTTGGCTCCACCCTTTGTATAAGAGGGTATATTTTGTTTCAGTACATTACAGACAATACAATTAACAGCAACAGATAAGAAACTTGAGGGGGCTGGAAATGTGGCTCAGTGGTAGAGTGCTTGCCTTGCTTTATGAAGCCTTGGGTTCAATTCCACAGCACCACATACACAGAAAAAACCAGAAGTAGTGCTGTGGCTCAAGAGTTAGAGCCAAAGAAGCTCAGGACAGTGCCCACGCCCTGAGTTCAAGCCCCAGGACTGGCAAAAGAAAAGAAAAAAGAATCTTGAGCAAACTCCTGCAGCTTCTGTAGAAAGGGAGGGTCAGTGTGGGAGCTGCTACTGGATGTGTAATTTTGGAATGAGGACAGAGACAAACTTAAAAATATTCTATACCTGAAATACAACTTGAAAATGGTGTAGCTACTATATTTAAAAAAAGCAGTATGCCAGTTCTTAAAACAATAAAAAATAGAATCATGATGTGATCCAAAAATTTCATTTTCAGTTCCCAAGGAAATGAAAGTAGAAATTTAAGAGAGATTTGTATGTTCATAGTAGTATTATTCTCAGTAGCCAAAAGGTAAAAGCTACCTGGGGTCCAAGGAGAGATGATTGGATACACAAAAATGTGGTATTTGCATACAATGGAATAGAATTGTTTTTTTAAGGAAAGGAAACTCTGATAACCTGAAAACTTGCCAAGTGAAAGAAAATGACAAAAAAAAAGAGACAACTTGTCACCAGTGGCTCATACCTGTAACCTTAGCTACTCAGGAGGCTGAGATCTGAGGATCGTGGTATGAAGCCAGCTCAAGCCAGGAAAGTCCCAGAGACTTCATGTGCAATTAACCAGTTAAAAAAAAGCTGGAGTGGAGGTATATCTCAAGTGGCACAGCACCAACCATGAGTAAGACAGGTAAGAAAGATTCAAGGTCCTGAACTGGAGTCTCAGTACCATCATGAGAAAATAACAAGGTATTTTCTTTTGTATGTCCTTGGTTATTAGAGGTTGAAAACTTGAGGCTGTTACATGTGATACCTAAAATAGCCAGACTCAGCCAGGAGGAAGAATGGTGGCTGTAGGAACTGGGGACAGGAGATATGGGGAACTAATGCTCAATGGAGAGAGATTCTGATGGGGAAGATAAATGGTGATACTGGCTTCACCCAGTGTGAATGCACTTAATGCCACTAAATTTAACACTGAAAAGCAGGCAAGATGGTATAATCCTAGTTATTCTGAAGGCAGAGATGTGAGGATCCTGGCTTGAAGCCAGTCTGGGCAGAAAAAAATACCGAGACTCTTATGTCCAATTAACCAACAAAAAGCCAGAAATGGGGGGCTGGGAAGGTGGCTCAGTGGTAGAACGCTTGCCTTGCATGCCTGAGACCCTGGGTTCGATTCCTCAGCACCACATAAGCAAAAAGTAAAAAGCCAGAAGTGGCGCTGTGGCTCAAGTGGTAGAGCGCTAGCCTTGAGCTGAAGAGCTGAGGGACAGCGCCCAGGCCCAGAGTTCAGGCCCCATGACTGGACCCCCCCAAAAAAGCTAGAAATGGAGTTCTGGCTCAAGTGGTATAGCTCCAGCCTTGAGTGAAAAGGTTAAGGGACATCACCCAGGCCTCAGTACCAGTCCCCCATTTTTTTTTTGCCCTTCATCTTTATCGATATCAGTGAAAGAGTTCTAGAGGATATTTGGGGAATTCCTGACTTAGCTAAATCAGCCTCTGAGTTCCATTTTCATCTGAGAAATGAAAGGATCGAGTAGTTTCCTTGAGTCCAAGAAGTTGTATGAGAAGAAGGGAGGTGTGGGAAAATGACCTTCATGGAAAATAGGAACAAAGGACTGACCAGGTGCTGGTGGCTCAGGCCTATAATCCTAGCTATTCAGGAGACTGAGATATGAGGGTTGTGGCTCAAAGCCAGGTTAGGCAGAAAGTCCATGAGACTCTATCTCTAATTAGCCAGAAAATGCTAGACTAGAAGCATGGCTCAAATGGTAAAGTACCAGCCATGAATGAAAAAGCCAAGCAAAAAAAGCTAAGTGAGAGGAAGATGCAAAAGCAATGTAAGACTATACAAGTGAACACTGACTCTACTACAGGTCAGATATTTACTTTTTTATTTAAAATAACTTTTTAGTTAAGAGATAAAATATTTCAAACATACAGAAAAATTCCTAATATGGCAACAATGTATCTCCATAACAGACCTTCATATTTTACTAGATATAGTGTGTGTGTTTAATTTTTAATTTTTAAATTTTAAATTTTTGTACCCATCCTGGAGCTTAAAATCAGCCTGGAGCCGTCCCTGTGAGTTTTTCCAGTTGATGTTCAAGGTTCTACCACTTGAGCCACAGCTCTATTTCCACGATATAGAATATATTTTTCCTTTTCATCTTGCTTATCATCTTTAACCTTCAGTAAGACAAGGACTTATGTGTGTGTGTGCATTGGTCCTGGTGCTGGAACTCAGGACTTAGACTCTGTCCCTGAGCTTTTTGTGCTTAAGGCTAGCATAACACTCTTCCACTTGAGTAACCATTTTCAGCTTTTTGGTGGAGATGGGAATCTCCATGGACTTTCCTGCCCTGATAGCTTTGAACTGGATCCACAGATCTCAGCCTCCTGTGTAACTACAATTACAGGTATGAGCTGCCTGTGCCTGACTTCTTTGTCCATTTTTAACACTTATGTATATTTTATAGAGCATAGCTATAGATCAACATAGACTTAGATAAGTAGAGAGAGAGAGATGTAGCTGGGCGTTGGTGGCTCATGCCTATAATCCTAGCTACTCAGGAGGCTGAGATCTAAGGATGGTGGTTCTAAGCCAGCCCAGGCAGGAAAGTCCATGAGACTCATCTCCAATTAACCACCAGAAACCCGGAAGTGGCACTGTAGCTCAAGTGGTAGTGTGCTAGCCTTGAGCTGAAGAGCTCAGGGACAGCATCAGGCCCAGAGTTCAAGACCCATGACTGACAAAAAAAAAAAAAGACAGATGTGCTCTGTTAGTAATTTACAAATGCCTTCCAGTATAGTTTTTCTTTGTTATGCGTTTTGGAGGACCAAGCATTTTTATTTTTTATTTACAGAAATTTACTAAAATTAAAATTTATGATGTATTTAAATTTCTATACCAGATCATCCATATTGATGCCTGCAATAAAGATGTCATTTTAAGCCACATTTATAGATTTCAACTTAAATGGCACTTGAAGAATAGAGAATACCAGATCTTTTATTGACATTTAAAATTTTAATGGTTAAAATGTATTAATATTTCTTCTTTACTTTATGTGTTTTAAAAACTCCTACCTTGGATTAATAAAGGCATCTATTTTTAAACTTTTTGTCACTTTTTATTTGGAAATAACTTCAAAGTTACAATGTTGCAAAAAATACATTCTGTTATGCTATTTACCCAGATTTGCTTATTAACATTTTTACCCATTTGCTTATTTGAAATTATTATATATACAACATACTATATATGCAATCTGTCACATATATCTTCTGAACCATTTGAGGATTACATACATCATGATGTTTAACACTATACTTGTGTATATTTCCTAAAATAAGAATAGTCGCTAAGCAAATTACAGAACAGTTATTAACTGCAAATTTATGCAGTTAATTTGTATCTTGGTAACTTTCATTCATACTCCAATTTTGTTGGTTGCCTTAATTTTTTGAGGTGTGGAGGAGAGAGGAAAAAGTTGAAGCAGGGTCTCTGTGTAGTCCACCATCTCCTACTTCAGCTTCCCAAGTGCTGAAATTACAGGTGCAAATAATCACATTGAACTTACGTTCATATTCTTTTTTTTTTTTTTTTGGTCAGTTCTGGGGCCTGAACTCTGGGCCTGGGCACTGTCCCTCAGCTCTTCAGCTCAAGGCTAGTGCTCTACCACTTGAGCCACAGCACCACTCCTGGCTTTTTCTGTTTGTGTGGTGCTGAGGAATAGAACCCAGGGCCTCATGCATGCAAGGCAAACACTCTACCACTGAGCCACCTTCCCAGCCCCATTCATATTCTTTATAAGTTTAACGTGCTGCATAATGAGTTAGAAGAGAGAGAGAGAAAAAGCAGTCATTATACAATGGAGAAATATGGAGACATTTGACCAGATGACCAAAATAAACCTATGAGGAAACAGATAGAAACTCTACACCTGCAGACAAGATGACCCAAGAAGGACACCAACCCACTCCCTCCCCCCACCAGAAACAACAACAACAACAACAACCCAGTAACCATACAATGGTTGCTCTCTTCCAACTCAGAAGTGACATGTAGGGAAATAATCTACCCACCGTTAGCATCTACAGATGAGTCTTATCTCTACCCTTTACCATGATAGTTGAGAAAAAATTCATTTAAAAAGTTTGGTTTTTTTCATGTGTATGTCTGTAGCCTGGAGTTGAGTGTGTATGTGGTGTGAGGAAGGGATCTGATTTTATTTTCCTCCCTTATGCAGTTAGCTAATCAGATCCAGGCTGGAAGCAAGACAGACCAAGAGGTGAACTAGGGGCTCCCATCCTCCACTGGCATGCCTCTCTCTGACTGATTAAGGGATCCTAATCAGCTTGGGGAGATTAAGGGCTCTGGCCGGCTGTTCCCACACCCCGCCCTGGGCTGGTCAGACGGAAGGGGGATCGACCTGTGACCCCTCACCCGGGCCCTGGGCCCAAGCCCTGGACTTTCTGGTGAGTGGCAAAGGCTTCTCTGCTGGGCCAGGTCTTAGGCCGGACTCAGAACTCAGGTGTGGTCTAGGCGCGAGGGTGTGTCCCGTTAGCTCCTGTCAGCATTGACATTGTTGACAGGAGAAAACGAGCTGGAACCAGAAGCAGGGGAGGGTGGAGGGTGCGTCCAGGTTTCGAGCTGCCCCCCCCCACTCCCCCGGGCCAATCTGATCGTCCAATTCTGCCTATGGGGGTGTTGTGGATGTGGAAATACCCCGTGGGTCCATGGGTGAAGTGGGATGTAAGAAACAGGCTTGCAGGTGTATATGGAGGGGATGAGGAGCCCTAAGGGAGGTCTGGGGGGAGGAGGGGGTCCTCGATCTCCCGGCCTGCGGCGTCTGTGTTCACAGGAGCCGGCGATGACCGTGTGCGCTGTCCCAGAGGGTGGCCTTCCCGACCCCTCCCTCGGTGCCTCGGCCCGGAGCCCCGAGTTTCCGAGCAGCCTCCTGCTCTTCCTGCTCTTCCTGCTTCTCTCACCCCACTCGGCCCTCTCCTCGGTGTTCAAAGTCGGGGTGCTGGGTCCTTGGGCTTGCGACCCCATCTT
>NW_012267235.1:11435082-11448083 GCF_000151885.1 Dipodomys ordii | reverse complement strand
CCCTGCCGCCTGCCGGCCGGCCGAGCTACTGGCCCAAGAGGCCGGGGTCGCGCTGGTGCCCTGGGGGTGCCCCGGGACGCGGGCGGTGGGCACCACGGCCCCCGCCGTGACCCCTGCGGCGGAGGCCATCTATGTCCTCCTTCGGGCTTTCCGCTGGGCGCGCGTGGCCCTGATCACCGCGCCCCAGGACCTGTGGGTGGAAGCGGGGCGTGCTCTGTCCGAGGCACTCAGGGCCCGGGGCCTGCCAGTCACCCTGGTGACCACCATGGAAACCTCGGACCTATCCGGAGCCCGCGAGGCCCTGAGGAGGGTCCAGGATGGGCCTCGGGTCAGAGGTAGGTTCCCCTGCAGGGTGGCCGCAGATTGCTGGGCGGGTCCTGCGGGCAACCGCGCAGCGCAGCGAGTCCCGTCTCTGTCCGCAGTAGTGATCATGGTCATGCACTCGGTGCTGCTGGGCGGCGAGGAGCAGCGCTACCTACTGGAGGCCGCCGAGGAGCTAGGCCTGGTTGATGGCTCCTTGGTCTTCCTGCCCTTCGACACACTCCACTATGCCTTGTCCCCAGGCCGGGAGGCCTTGGCTGCACTGGCCAACAGCTCCCAGCTTCGCCGGGCCCACGATGCAGTGCTCACCCTCACGCGCCACTGTCCTCCCGGCGGCAGCGTGCGGGACAGCCTGCGCAGAGCGCAGGAGCATCGGGAACTGCCTTCAGACCTGGATCTGCAGCAGGTAGATGGCCCCCAAGGAGCAGCGAAGAGGGAGCAGAGCCAGGAAAGTGGACAGGAGAGAAGGGTGGAGCCAGTGAGAAGCGGGAGGAGGCGGCCACTGAACAGGAGGGCGGGGCCAGTGAAGCCAGAACCTCAGCTCTTTCTGGAGTTTCCTTTTGTCTTGCTTGGTATTAGTGTATTGCACTTGCCTTGGAAGTATTTCCTATAGGCCCTCAATGTTTCCTCTGGTATCCAACAAAGACAATTGAAGATCAAGGCTTTGGCAGCTTGTAAGTGCCCAAAGGCCCTAGGTGAAGCAAGAGGCTCCCATGACCAAATCTAAAGATAATTTCCAATGTCTATCTAATATCCAGGATTCCCTACCTTTCCAGAAACTCAGATCAGACAATCTAGGCACAAAAGGGTAGGAGCTTGAAACAATGTAGAGAAGAATTTAGATACATGGGCAGAAAATTAGCCAACACAAAAGGTCATAATTTGAAAAGGGGACTATAGATCAAAGGAACTGAAATATCCTCCATCAATACCCTGGCTTTCCCCCCAAGAGGATTTAGGGTAGCCAATGGGGTGGAGAGAGAGAGAGAGAGAGAGAGAATGGGAATAGATTAGGATGGGAGGAAGGGTCAGACAGTGGAGAAAGAAGGGAAGAGAAGTGGAAAGAAACTCTCTTTAGTTGTCTGTAAAGACAGTGAAGTGAGTTGTGGCTAATACAACTTTCTACTAGTTACCCAAGTCAGACCCAAGATAGTCGCCCAAGTCAGACCCAAGATAGTCACCCTGATTCTTTCTACTTTGTCCTCCCACATCCAGACACCAAGCCCCATCACTTTTACTTCCTAAAGCTCATTTAAATCCATTCACTTTCTCCATCCTCAATGGCCCTAGTTTGGGCCATAGCATCTTTGACCCCTATCCCAGAGCATAATCTCCCAAATGGTCTCTGCTTCAATCCTCAGGCCTCTCCCATCTAACAACTAGATCAGGCTCTGGACACACTCCACACATCACAACCCAGTTGAAGCCTCCCAGTGGCTTCTGCATAGCTTATTTCAGCTTGGATTAGAGACCCTTGGTGCCCATATAGATGGAGGTCTCCTCACATGATTTATCAGGAGTTGAGTCTCTCTTCTCTTTTATGAACTTCAGCCAAATGGAGCTACTTCAAGTTCCCTAAAGTGCCCTTCTCTTTTGCCACTGAGCTTCTGGGGTGTGTTACTTTCTCTCTCTTGCTCAACTCTCTCCTGAATAGTTCTGCTTCATCCCCTAAAGGATGGTTACTTACTTCTGGAACTCTCCTCCTCCTCCTCCTCCTCTTCTTCTTAATTCTGTCACTGAAGCTCCATCACTTTCCCCTATCATTATTTATTGCACTACTTTAACTTCCTCATCTGTCTCCAACTAAATGAGAAGTTTTGAGACAGGTACTGTTTCAACATGTCTGTTACGTTACACATTGCTTGGCATGCTAACATAGTAGAGGCCCAATGAGGCTGTAAGGTACCATTTTGGTAAAAGGAAAAATAAGGGGGTGGGGTCGGGGGTTCCATAGAAAACAGAAGCTAACTAAAGGATTGATTAGAAAGGAAGCTTTTAGGTGAATAGCAGGTGGTAAGATCGTGTGTGTGTGTGTGTGTGTGTGTGTGTGTGTGTGTATGCAGGGCATCCAACTGGAAGGGAAAAAAACAGACTTCGAAGATGCAGTTAGAATCAACAACCTTGAGAGAAGAACTTAGGTCTGGAAAAGAGAGATTGGGGCGGAGGAGACGAGGGGGAATGACCAATAAGAGAAGCAAGAGTCAATGGGGAGAAAGGGAGTGATGGTCGATGGGAAGGGATGTGGGAAGTCGTTGACTAGTGGGAAGTCGTTGACTAGGAAGTGGTAACCGCCAGTAAGCACAAAGCTTGAAGGTTGTGTGAAGCACAATGAATACCATCAGCATATGGATTATAACTCTGGTCCCTGGGTTTGTACTACTTCTCCAGGTCTCCCCGCTGTTTGGCACCATCTATGATGCTGTCTTTCTATTGGCCTGGGGCATGGCAGGAGCACTGGCGGCTGCAGGTGGCGGCTGGGTGTCAGGAGCAGCAGTGGCCCGCCAGATCAGGGATGCTCAAGTCCCTGGCTTCTGCGGGACTCTGGGAGGAACCAAGGAACCTTCCTTTGTCCTACTTGACACAGACGCGGCAGGAGACAAGTTGTTTGCCACATACATGCTAGACCCCTCACGGGGGTCTCTCCACTCCGCGGGGACCCCAGTGCATTTCCCTTATGGTGGTCCAGGGCCTGGGCCGGATCCCTCCTGCTGGTTCGATCCGAATGTCATCTGCAATGGAGGTGAGGGAAAGCACTCCAGCTCTCACTGAGACCACTCAGAGCATTCACGAAGTGGTGAAAAATAAGGACCTCTTATCCTGTAGTTCTTCCAGATCTTTCTCTGTCATCTGACTTGCTCAAGATCCCTCTTGAGCAGTCCCAAAGGCCTCTGGAAAAATTTCCAGGCCTTCTCCCAAAGTACCCTCCCTCCTTCCCAACCCTTACCCCCATTTCCTGGAATCTCCTGGGATTGGTCTGACTTCATGCCTCCCTGGAAAGGGGTTCCTGAGAGTCTCTCCTCTCATTGTCTCTTCAGGGTTGGAGCCAGGTCTAGTCTTCCTTGGTTTCCTCCTGGTCATAGGGATGGGGCTGACTGGGGCCTTCCTGGCCCATTATATGAGGTGAGTGGGGGAGTGAGGGGAGTGGAGGGGGACCAAGGCTCTCTACATGTTAGAAAAGTAGAAAAGGAGGCTGGGAATGTGGCTTAGTGGTAGAGTGCTTGCTTAGCATGCATGAAGTCCTGGGTTTGATTCCTCAGTACCACATCAATAGAAAAAGCTGTGACACTGTGGCTCAAGTGGTAAGGTGCTAGCCTTGAGCAAAAGAAGCTCAGTGACAGTGCCCAGACCCTGAGTTCAAGCCCCAGAACTGGCAAAAAAAGAAAAAGGAAAGTAGAAGAGGGGCAAGACACCTGTGGATCATACCTGTAATCCTAATATCTGAGGAGCAGAGTTCAAAAACCAACCTGGTCAGGAAAATTCTTGAGATTCTTATCTCTAATTAACTACCAAAAATCTGGAAATGGGTTGTGGTTTGAGTGGTAGAGAGCCAACTTTGAGGGAAAAAAAAAAACAGCTAAGGGACAGTGCCCAGGCCTTGAGTTCAAGCACAAAAGGAAGTACCAGCACGAAAGGAAGGAAGAAAGGATGGACAGAAGGGAGGGAGAGGGAGAAAGAAAGGAAGGAAGGAAGGAAGGAAGGAAGGAAGGAAGGAAGGAAGGAAGGAAGGGAAGGAAGGAAGGAAGGAAAGAAAGAAAGAAAGAAGGAAAGAAAGAAAAAGAAAAAAGTGGAAAGTTTTCTTACAGAGGGGAGTAAGGATTCTGGAGAGCTGGCAGAGTTCAGGGGATGTCTACTTTGGGTCTAGCTACACTTTCTTGGAGCTAACAGTACTAACAGTACCCCTCCCCCCTATCCCTGGCTGGCCTCTTCTCACTGAACTTGGTCCTCTTTGTGGGGATGACTTCTGTTCCTCACCAGGCACCGGCTTCTTCATATCCAAATGATCTCCGGCCCCAACAAGATCATCTTGACTCTGGATGACATCACCTTCCTCCAACCACTGGGAGGCAGCTCTCGAAAGGTGAGGAAAACCAGGGGTCAGGACGCAGCTGTCTTCTCCCCATGTATTTGGTCCCTGGTCTGAGCCAGCCCTCACTCCAGTCCCCAGGTGCGAAGTCTAGGTTCTGCCTCCATCTCTGTCTCAGCTCTGAGCTCTGAGAACCTCAATATGTACAATGGGGATAACCGCCCTGCCCCTGACCGCTTTCCTGGGAGCAGTGTGAAAGTCTAAGACAATGAACCTTGGGTAAACTGTAAAGTGTTGTGTGCTTGGGGAGTAATGTCATTATCACCTTTTGTAACTGAGATTCCTTCATCTCCCATCTTTAATCCATAAAACTCAGCCTGACCTCAATCCAGGACTCTGACCTCAGAATACTTGTGATCCCTTGTATTGACCTCTGCCCTCCAGGTGGCCCAGGGGAGTCGATCAAGTCTAGCTACTCACAGTGTGTCAGACATTCGCAGTGTCCCCAGCCAGCCCCCGGACAGTACCAACATTGGCATCTATGAGGTGAGCTTGCCCTTGAGTTTGGCTTTGTTCTGCTCTGGGAGGATCAGAAGAAGGAGGAGGCACACTCTCAAGGAGAACAAACAGTCATATCGAACCCTGCAAACTCCAGATGGGGATAGAAACCCAGTCCAAGAATAGAGTGATGGGCCAGGTGCTGGTGGCTCACACCTGTAATCTTAGCTACTCAGGAGGCTAACAGCTAAGGATCATGGTTTAAAGGCAGCTCAGGCAGTGAAGTTAGTGAGACTCTTATCTCCAGTTAACCACCTGCAAACTGGAAGTGGAACTGTGGCTCAAACTGGTAGCTTGCTAGCCTTGGGCAAAGAAACTCAGATAGTGTGCAGGCCCTGAATTCAAGCCCCACGACCAACCAGAAAATGAAAAGGTGATGGATTCTGCATCCAGTCCTGATCCAGGTGAGGACTCCTCAAATGCTAGTCACACTGCCCTGGATGCTGGAGGTGCAATGAAGCATGCTGGGACCAGGCACAGTGCTATTCCACACAGCCACCAGGCCATTCTCCTGCCATGTTGGGAACCCTGACCCCGCCCCTCTGCATTTTCACTTGGACTAGGCTTAGAAACACAAGCATTAAAGCAGAAAAAGAACATCACAGAAGGGCATTAGGACACTGACTAGAGATGAGAGAGTGCAGCTACTTGAGAAGGAGGAACAGAACTCTTGATCTCCAGTTCAGGGAAAAATGTAGAAATGCACACTAGGTCACCTTCGGACGTTGTGATCCTTTGTCAGAGAGAACATTATTGTCATTTTGAGCAGGTTGTTCTGGCCTTATCCAAAACATGTAGTTTTGGGTGGCAATTAAAAATGTACCATTATTTCCAAATGCTTATTTGAAGTCAGTACTAAACTTTTATAACTCTCTTCTAGTCCATATCTCTTACCAATGAATAGGTCTGCCTGTGATTTGCAAAGGCAAAAGAAATCAGATCAAGTGGCTTCTTGGTCATTCTGATGACAGCAGTAGATCACTGAGCCAAGGTCAGGTCCTCTGCATGTTTGTACAGTTGACATGCCATGATCCTGCCAACAGCCAAGGACAATAAAGCCAGAAAGGAAACTGCCTATTGGTTTCTAATACCCAGACACCTAACACTAGCCCAGTATTCTCTTATTGCTGGGGATAGTGAGGAGGGCTTTGTCACCATTCACTTTTGCTGGCACCGATGGCTCATGCTTATAATCCTAGCTACTCAGGAGGCTGAGACCTGAGGATCATGGTTCGAAGCCAGCCAGGACAGACAAATTAAGAGACTCTGTTCTCCATTCAACCAGAAAAACACCAGAAATGGAGCTGTGGCTCAAGTGGTAAAGCACTAGCCTTGAGTGAGAAAGCTAAGGAACAGTGCAAGGCCCTGAATTTAAGCCCCCAAACAAAACAAAACAAAATTCACTCAGTGAGACTACTGGTGGCCATATCTTGTATGGCAGGGACTGCCCTTCAGGCTTTACACATCTGTGTCATGGAACTCCTCATTCCTGAGACTCTCTAATGGAAGACATATTCTGGGAAAGTGGAATGAGGAGATTCTAGAGTTCCTTGCATCATGGGGCTTCAAACATCTGAGTTCCTAATTCTATCCTCTCTGCTGCAGGGAGATTGGGTTTGGCTGAAGAAATTCCCAGGAGATCATCACAAAACTATCCGCCCAGCAACCAAAACAGTTTTTTCCAAGGTAAGAGTCAGACCCATGATGGAGGATGTGATAGCCATCAATTCCCCCCACTCCTTGACTTCTCTTCATAGTGGGGTATACAAGTGGGTTTCAATTATGTGTTCCCTCCATTCTACAGCAAGTTATCTGTCATTTTCTCCTTTTCATGGTCTAATCACAATTTAAATGTGATAAATCATGTGTTAACTAATCATATAAGCTATACGTTCATCTGTGGGCTGCCTTATTATTATTCTTTTTGGGGGGGGGGTCTTGTCGTGGGGCCTGAACTCTGGGCCTGGGTGCTGTCCCTCAGCTCTTCAGCTCAAGGCTAGCGCTCTACCACTTGAGCCACAGCGCCACTTCCAGCTTTTTTCTTTTTGCTTATGTGGTGCTGAGGGATCGAACCCAGGGCCTCAGGCATGCAAGGCAAGCGCTCTACCACTGAGCCACCTTCCCAGCCTCCTTATTATTATTCTTTACTTTGCTTCTCTCATGGACTTCAAGCTGAGTGAGGGCTTCCCTCTGGGCCCCCCCCCCTGTATTTCTAGCTTATTAGAGAGACCCAGTGGATATTTGCTGACTGTTGGGTGAATGATAGGAAAATTTAAAATGAGTGGGGCTGTGGCTCAAAGTAGTAGAGCACTAGCTTTGAGCACAAAAGTTCAGGGACAGCACCCAGGCCCCGAGTTCAAGCCCCAGGATTAGCACCAAAAAAAAAAAAAAGAAAAGAAAGTTAAAAGCGAGCTTCAAGTGCTGTCAGACTTTTTTGCACAGAATAATCCTAGGTGTATTGACCCAGGCTGAATAAAGTAGAAAACAGTTGCAAGGCAGCAATAGACTGGCTTATTTTAATCCTTTCAACCTTGATGTCCCTCTTCTTCCTAAACACTTGGCAGCCCTTTTTCCTGGCCTACTTCCCAGAGGCCTCTAAGGGAGCCCAAGGTCACTGCTTAGTATTGACTTCAGTGAACTGCCTATATGAGACTAAACCATTTAGTACCTGGTGTTTTAAATAAGAAGCCTTTTTCTGGTGATGTGGATCCAAGAAAAGCTAGAAAGAGCCTTAGTCAACTTCCAGGCCTGCCCCCCTCCCTTATTTACCAGCTTGGGAAGGCACTCTATCCTGACCAGTGCATGTGGCCTTACTCAGACTACTTACTCCTCAGACTGCTCATTCTCATCTTCCCTGATTTGGGGAGGGTGTGAGTCTCAGATGCACCTAACAATGATACCGGGAAGCAAAGCACCCCAGCCAAGTCCCCAGAATGCGCTCTGAAGATGGTCAGCCTCTTTCTGTTCTCCCTGAAAAGATTGTTACAATGCTGGGCACTGGTGGCTCATATAGTGCCTGACATTGTAGCTACTTTGGAGGTTGAGATCTGAGGATTATGATTCATAACCAGCCCAGGCAAACAAATCAATTAACCACAAAACAAAAATAGCCAGAAGTGGAGATGTGGGTCAAGTGGTAGAGTGCCAGCCTTGAGCAAAAAAGCCAAACAAGAGTACAAGACCCTGAATTCAAGCCCTAGTACCAGCATACACACACACACACACACACACACACACACACACACACACACATTGTTGCATCAGGTGGTGGTGTCAGGGAGTTCTTCCGGAGGCACTTTCCCCTAAGACTTGACTTTATTGTTAATGAAAGAGAACCAGCCTAGGTTCTGATCATCGTTCTGTGGTTTGTCTTTCCCTTATAACTTCAAGTTCACTACCTGATGGGTATGTGATCGGCCCTTGACTATATTGTATTTCCCAAAATACAGAAGTCCCCTCACCAACACACTAGATGCCCTAAAAACCATTTCATGCATCTTCAATCCCATGTTCCCAGTGTACACACTGGGGCAGTACTCAATAATGCCCCTTCCACACGTTGCCCCCTGTCAAATGCCTGTCAGCTTTTACCCCTTTCAGCTCCAAGAGCTCCGGCATGAGAATGTGGCCCTCTACCTGGGGCTTTTTCTGGCGGGGACAGCAGAAAGCCCCGCAGCTCCTGGGGAAGGCATCCTGGCTGTGGTCTCGGAGCACTGTGCGCGTGGCTCCCTGTACGATCTTCTTGCCCAGAGAGAAATAAAGCTGGACTGGATGTTCAAGTCTTCTCTCCTCCTGGACCTCATCAAGGTGAGTTGCGGGGCTGGAGGGTGTTAGGGAAGGGGAGGGAGGGGGGAGGAGAGGAAGGTGTTCTCACGGAAGAGAGGTGGAGAGGCGGGAAGACTGAGGCTACCTCTCATCCCGGTCCAAGGGAATGAGGTATCTGCACCACCGCGGCGTGGCGCACGGACGGCTTAAGTCCCGGAACTGCGTGGTGGACGGGAGGTTTGTGCTCAAGGTCACCGATCACGGCCACGGGAGACTGCTGGAGGCGCAGAGAGTGCTGCCGGAGCCTCCCAGCGCAGAGGGTACGAGCTCCCCTCTGCACTTCAGGGCTGCTCTGATTGGCGGTTTGACTGAGGGGGGCGGGGTCACTGCCTGGCTCGCGGGGCGTGGCCTGCTGGGGAGGGCGGGGTTTTCTCTGAGATGGCTTCGCTTTCCCGGGGACTACACTTGGGCTGGGGGCTAGAGTGTGTGGAGGTCATAAACCTGCGCTTTCTGGGTGCGGATGAGTCTGTGGCTAGCGCCGCCACGGTCCTCTGTGAGTTCACGCACCTTTCCCTTTTATCCCCAGATCAGCTCTGGACAGCCCCGGAGTTGCTTAGGGACCCAGCCCTGGAGCGCAGGGGCACTCTGGCCGGCGACATCTTCAGTCTGGGCATCATCATGCAGGAGGTCGTGTGCCGCAGCACCCCTTATGCCATGCTGGCGTTGACACCCGAGGGTAAGGAGAGTTCTGGCCAGGTTGGCACTCAAGTTAAGACAGAGCCAAGTCAGACCTAGGCTGGCTTTCCCCGCCTGATTCTTTTCATCAAAGCCCAGTGATGAAAATTAGATGGGAGCTCCCTTAAAGCTGAGGTCTCCTGGATCAAGGCAGGGGGAAGCCAAGTGTGGAGGAATGGGTGGATGGAAGCAGATCTGAAGGAGTTTTTCTTTCTTGAGCCTCTCCTGATCCTAGACTCAACCTACTCGTTCGTTGGACTGAGCAGACTTCTCTCTGCGTCTCAGAGGTCCAAAGGAGACTGTGGGCAGTTTGAGGGGTTAGGAGAGCAATCTTACCAGATTCAAAGCTACATTTACTAGCTGAGAAATCTACTTGATCACCCTAACCTTTCCTTATCATGTGTGCAATAAATGTTTATTAATGTCACCTCTTACTGAGAAGCCCTAGGTTGAGGGTCTTCTTATTGCTCCTAGAGATCCCTTTCCACATAGCACTGAAGTTCAGGAATAAGAGGACCCTTTGTCAGTCCCTCTCCTTAGGCGTCAACAACTAGGCCAGAATTAGAAGTAGCTTCTGGCCTGGGGTACCAGCCCTCACAGTCCCCTTATGCTTCTAGAAGTGGTACAAATGGTTCGGAGCCCTCCTCCATTGTGCCGGCCCACAGTGTCCATGGACCAGGCGCCCATGGAGTGCATCCAGCTGATGACACAGTGCTGGGCAGAGCAGCCGGAACTTCGGCCCTCCATAGACCGCACCTTTGACCTGGTCAGAGATTGGGATTGGGCAAGGACTTGGCTAGCCACTGGGATCCTAGATTTAGCTCCCTGGGAAGGCCACAGGCAGGCAGGATCTATGTCGGTCCAGGCTACCTTCTAAGGGACAACCTGAGGAACAGGAATTTGGTGGAGCAGATTTACAATAGGAGTGAGCTAGAATCGGGGCTATGGAGACCTTTGGGTGGACAGGCAGTCCTTAGGGTGGGAGAAATATTTAATTCAAGTAACACTAAATGAGAATCAAGTAGGAGTTTGGCTTACTGTGATAGAAAGTCCCTTGGCCTGGGAGTTCAAAGAGTCAACTGGCTCTAGTGCCCTGTCAATTCCTAGCTGAAAATGACTCTTAGGAACCCCCATTTCCCATGTGCCTCCCAATAATATCTGAAAACACATAGCCAGAACCTCCAGGTGTTTGATGAGAAGATGAATGGGGAAAGAGTGCTCAAGAACATAGCCCCAGAAGAGGGCTTACAAGACAGGGCATGGCAGCTTTACCAAATTCTCCTCCTCCTCCTCCACCTAGTTCAAGAGCATCAACAAGGGCCGGAAGACAAACATCATTGACTCAATGCTGAGGATGCTGGAGCAATACTCTAGCAACCTGGAGGATCTGATCCAGGAGCGCACAGAGGAGCTAGAGCTGGAAAAGCAGAAGACAGACCGGCTGCTTACACAGATGCTGCCTCCGTAGGTGCCCATCATGGAGAAGGGTGGGTGGAGAGGGCAGCTGGAGCCCTGCCTGACTGGGACAGCCTCCAAATGACACCTCCCCCCCAACACACACACACACATACACTCACACTATCTTGCCCCTGCCCAGATCTGTGGCTGAGGCCCTGAAGACAGGTTCATCTGTGGAGCCTGAGTATTTTGAGGAAGTGACACTGTACTTCAGTGACATCGTGGGCTTCACTACCATCTCAGCCATGAGTGAGCCCATTGAGGTGGTAGACTTGCTCAATGACCTCTACACACTCTTCGATGCCATCATTGGCTCCCACGATGTCTACAAGGTAGTGTATGGTAGACACAAGACTTCCTGACCTCTGTTTCAGCAGCACCAGTCCCCAGCCCACTAGCCCCAGGCCATCAGCCTAGTCCTCTTCCCCAGCCCTCCCTTACTTCACTCTTGGCCCAATCCCTGACTTAAAGCCTGGATCTCCAGGTTGTCAGTTACAATCCCGGTTGAGCCTAAGTTAGGCCTCTCTCCGTGACCTGGGAGGTGTGGGTGCTCAGTGCTGAATTGACATAACCCCTTCCTCCAGGTGGAGACAATTGGGGATGCCTACATGGTAGCCTCAGGGCTGCCCCAGAGGAACGGGCAGCGGCATGCTGCAGAGATTGCCAACATGTCCCTGGACATCCTCAGCGCAGTGGGCTCTTTCCGCATGCGCCATATGCCGGAGGTACCTGTGCGCATCCGCATTGGCCTGCACTCAGGTAACTCACAGTACCTAGGCCCTCCCTGTCTTCCTTTGAGACTTCCTTCCTAGTCCACATTCCTGTAGAGGGTGTATTAAAGCCTCAGATGGAGTACCATCCCTCCAAGCCCGCCCATCTCCGCAGGTCCGTGCGTGGCAGGCGTGGTGGGGCTCACAATGCCACGCTACTGCCTGTTTGGAGACACTGTCAACACTGCCTCACGCATGGAGTCCACTGGGTTGCGTGAGTGTCACAGGGGTGGGAGGAGTTTGGGGGTGTGGAGGTGGGGGTGCGGGGCTCGGGTGGAGATGAGGACCGGGGGATGTGAGTCTTGGGCTCAGGGCCCCCTGCTCCGCCCTGCCCCGCCTCAGCTTACCGCATCCACGTGAACTTGAGTACCGTGAAGATTCTCCGAGCTTTGGATCAGGGCTTCCGGATGGAGCTGCGAGGCCGCACGGAATTGAAGGTGAGTTTGGGGGTCCTCGCTCCTGCTCCCCACTACCTTGTCTCTTCCTGGGGGTGTCCTGGGGGTACAACACTTCAAGACCCGGGCCCTGAGCCTCCAACCCTCTCCCAGCCCGCCTTAAATCCCCCTCCTCTCTTCCATCCCTCCAGGGCAGGGGCGCTGAGGACACGTACTGGCTGGTGGGCAGGCTAGGATTCACAAAGCCCATCCCCAAACCACCCGATCTGCAACCTGGGTAGGTGCGGCTGGGAAACACCAGGCGGGCCCCTTCGCCCCTGCTGGGCATGACCCCCATAGTCCCCGCCCCGCCCCCACAGTCCCCTTCCCTGAGGCCACCGCCCTCCCTCCTCCTGCAGGGCCAGCAACCACGGCATCAGCCTGCAAGAGATTCCCCTGGAGCGGAGACTGAAACTGGAGAAGGCCAGGCCCGGCCAGTTCTCCGCCAAGTGAGGTTGGTCCTGAGCGAGTGTTGTCTCTCCCCTCAGACTCCTTCCCCCCCATACACCAGTAAGGGAAACGCTTCCTAAGTGGGCCTGTACCTCCTAGGAGGGCCTAATGCTGTGGGCAGAATTCCCCAGCCAAGCCAAGTGTATTGATTTC
The DNA here is from genome assembly GCF_000151885.1 of Dipodomys ordii. Taxonomy (NCBI): domain Eukaryota; kingdom Metazoa; phylum Chordata; class Mammalia; order Rodentia; family Heteromyidae; genus Dipodomys; species Dipodomys ordii. Next base: position 11,435,415 of record NW_012267235.1, on the reverse strand, counting down.
TCTCCTAGTAAGCCCAGGCTGGGTCCTGAATCTAGGGATTTCCCCTGGGAGGAAGCATGTGTTACAGGGATACTGGTTCTACAGGACCCGGGTGGCCCAGGAATCAGGACTTCTATCCCGACCTCAGTACATAAACCTAGGCTATGCACTGAGCAAGAGCTGGAACTCTAGGGGGCAACCTCTGCCAGTGCTCAGAGTGAAAGTTGTCTGTGGATTTCTGTCCATCAGAAATCCTGCCCAGAAGTGGCGCTGTAGCTCAAGTGGTAGAGCACTCGCCTTGAGCTGAAGAGCTGAGGGACAGCGCCCAGGCCCAGAGTTCAAGCCCCACGACCG
>NW_012267235.1:11426860-11433927 GCF_000151885.1 Dipodomys ordii | reverse complement strand
GGCTTTTTTCTTTTTGCTTATGTGGTGCTGAGGAATCGAATCTAGGGCCTCATGCATTCAAGGCAAGCGCTCTACCACTGAGCCACCTTCCCAGCCCCCTCAGTGGATGTTTCTTTTGTGGAACTCTAAAGTTCTAGAACCTGGGCCTTGGTATGTTTGAATCCTGGTGTCCTTTGCCATTTGCCATTGCCACAGAACCTGGAAGAATTTGAGAATAGCTAAAACTACCCAGTAAATAGTGAGGGTGCATGCCCTGGTGGTATGTAAGTGGATTTGGACATGTTGCCAACAGAAGATAGGAGAATCAGTCCTAGGTGGGAAAAATGAACTAAGTCAGTGGCGGCAGCATCTGGGGTAGCCACTGAGTCAAAATGCATTTTTAACCAGCCCCCTCCAAGTTTTGTAGGTCCACCAAATCTTCTGACCATAAAAATAAACAACTATAGGATTCTTTCCATTGCAGAATCCTTAGAGTTTATAAAACATAAACTAAAATCTAGGTGTAGTGGTACATGCCTATAATCCCAGCTACTCAGGAGGCAGAGATAGAAGGGTCACCATTTGAAGCCAACCAAGGCAAAGTGTGAGATCCTATCTAAAATAGAAACCAGAGCAAAAAGGGTTAGGTGTGTGGCTCGAGTGGTAGAGTATTGAGGCCAGCCCTGAGTTCCTACCCCAGTACTACCAAAACAAACAAAACCCAGCCATTAGATTTGCTTTGTTTGGTGCTGGAGTGTTATTCTGAGCTAACATTTAAAAATAAATGCTAAATCTGTATCTTTAAAAATGTATATACTCATCCCTCAGTATCCATAGAGGACTGGTTCCAGTATTCCCAAGGATACCCTTGGATGCCCAACTCCTTTATATGAAATAGTATTTGCATAAAAGCTATGCACTTCCTCTTACTTTCTTTAAGTCATCTCTAAATTATTTAGAATACTTAGTACTATGTAAATGCTGTGTAAATATTTGCTATACTATATTATTTAGGAAATGAGGACAAGAAAAAAAGTTCGTACGTTTTCAGTACAGAGGTAACTCTCATAGATCTCACTACATAGTACACACGTGATCAAGGATTAGCTGGATCCTAGAAGGTAGAACCCAGGGATAAGAAGGGAAAAGCATGCTGACTAAACCAGGATCACGTGGAGCTTGTATCTCCCCTTACCAATAGTCTGTTGGAGTGAGACAATCGTTTGATTTATGCTTTGTGTCAGTACTGGGGCTTGAACTCAGGGCAATGGGCACTGTCCCATAGCTCTTTGGATCAAAGCTGGTGCTCTACCACTTGAGCCAACTTCCAGCCATTTGTTGGTTAATTGGAGATCAAATTCTCATGGGCTTTTGTGCCCAGGCTGACTTCAAACATCAGTCCTCAGATCTCAGCCTCCTGATTATAGGCATGAGCCACTGCTGCCATGTTCCATCCATCACTTCAATCCAGGTCTTCACACGTACTTCCTGAAAATCCCTGTCTGCTGCCTGTAGATACTGCGAGTAAGACTACTGGAGCCACAGATATTAAAATAGTATAGGCACTCCTACAAGTTGCTTTGCTTTTTGTTTTTATTTTCTGATTGATTAGTTGGTTTCCTTTGCTTCCTAAATAGTAAAGAAACAATTTATAAGAAATAGCAGGAAGTGGCGCTATGGCTCAAGCGACAGAGCACTCGCCTTGGGATGCAGAGCGGAGGGACAGCGCCCAGGCCCAGAGTTCAAGCCCCACGACTGACCAAAAAAAAAAAAAAAAAGCAAATGCAGTCCTTATACATTCTGGTTACCTAAGGTGGTGCTGTTGTAGTGAGTAATTTAGTACAATTTAAATTTTTTTCAACTGCATTTGAAGATGAATTCAAGTTGAGAACAAAACAAAATAAGAAAAAACCTAATGTGCACATATAACGAAACATTATTTACATTGTTAAATAGCTCCTGTAAGATTTTTCTCTGTACTTAGGTCCCAGGATTGAAGGGCAGATTTCAGGCTGCTGGCCTTGAATCCTGGATGTAACTCAAACCCTACTCTTCCCTTCCTCCCCACTCCCTTCTCTCCTACTTCTCCCATCTACCAAAAGATTGGTTATTGCTGTGTGATTCAGGGGGCCCGCAGGGAAGAGTCCTCCAGGGTTAGATATTAAAGGACTAGCTTGGGCAGGCTGGGGCAGAGCACCCCAGAAAAAGAGGATAAGCAAAGGCCCAAATCACCTTGCAATAGAGACAGAATGGGCAAGGCTCAGCAAGTCCCTCAGATGTTTAAATCAACCTCATTTTCAAACCAGCTGCCGAGATCTAAAATGATTAAATGAGCTGGGGGTGAAGGGCGAGGGACCCACCTTCCCCCACCCAGAACTCACAAAGCTAGTTGAAGAAGAGAAGGAATGATGGAGCCTCATGGTTCAATTCTTTCATCTCCTCCTTTCTCTGTCCCTGACCCTTCTCTCCCCCTGTTGCTGTCCCCAGAGCCTCCTTTTTGCCCCCCCAGTCCTCCCTGCCTTTCTCTGCAGTTTTCCCCATTTCTGGGGAATTCTTTTGGGGCCCAGACCATCACTCTTAGAGCCCCAACTCAGGTCCTCTCAGGACTCATTATTCCCCAGACCCTGGAAACTCGCAGCCCGTGAGAGCACCTAGCATGCTTACTGGTCCTCCCCACCTTCAGATGTGTTTACACTACTGGGCCAGATGGCCTGTGCCAAGAGCCCACACTTGGGGCTGCCCTCACTTTTGGAACAGCTCTGTAGCTGGGGCCAGCTATGGCCAAAGTAAGGACCTTTCATAGCTGCTGCTTTGATGTCCTGTGGCCCATCTGGCACCTTTTCTTTGTGTTGCTTCTCCTGCCCATCTGTGGTAGGCCCCAGCTACCCTCTTTTTGTGGCTGTGAGGACACTGCATTGTAGGGCAGTGTTCACTGGGGTCTTCTGCTTCTTGCACTGAGGACTCCCAGGCTATGTGTTATGTGTGGTGTTTGTTTGTGTCCTGAGTTGGTGGGGCCTGAAATAAAGGTGTGCTTTCTTCCAGTTTGTGGTATGTGATCCTTTTTGACCCCCCACCTGCTCAAATCTAGCATTGCCAGAAAAGGTTTCAGATAGGGGTGAACCCTAGAGATGACTTGGGGGAGATGAACAGGGGCTAAAGGCCCCAGGGGTGCCTCTACTGGGGGGGGAACTAGTTCTGAGGGACTAGGCAGAGAGAAGTCTCAGGCCTCTCAAGCTTGTGGAAAAGATGAAGTCTTTGAAGTACTAGAAGTGGATGACGTAGCAAGGTACCCATGGCTCATACCTGCAATCCTAGCTACTCAGGAGGCTGAGATCTGAGGATTGTAATTCAAAGCCAGCCTGGGCAGAAAGGTTCCCATGAGACTCTTATCTCCAATAAACTACTCAAAAAAAGCCAAAAATGGTGCTGTGGCTCAAGTGGTAGAGCACTTGCCTTGAGCACAAAGAGTCCCAGGGACAACGCTCAGGCCCTGAGTTCAAACCCCAAGACCAGCAAAAAGAAAAAGAAGTGGATGATGTGACTTAATCCCCACCATAGGCAAGAGAGAGGAAGAGAATAAAAGAAATTGTCTATGGCAGTAACTCATGCTAAAGTCAGAGTCAGAGGACACAGGGTCTCTCACCTGAGAGAGAAAGTAAGGTCTCTGGACAGAACCCCACCAACAACATACAGTCTAAGCCCTCAAAACTACCCTTGGGGATTAGAGTAAGGTACAGGCACCAGTGGGTGACTATCTCATAAATCTCAGAACCCAAATATTTCTGTCCTCGGCCCAATGCTCCTAACACCATCCCTTGAGAAGGATGTGGCTAGATGGTGAGGAAGCATTTATGTCTCATTCTCAGTCCCATGAAACTCCGTAGAATTGACCTTTGACTCCCCCTCCCAGCCTAGCCCAACCAATCGCTTCATTCCTCTGACTACAGGGATGGTATCAAAGACAGGGCTGCAAATAAAACTTGGTATTAAAATGTTGCTGGAAACAACAGGAAGAAGGTGTCTCTCTTCTTGGGTTGCTGAGAGGATAGAACATGCCTCTAGGAAGCTGAGATCTGAAGATCACAGTTTGAAGAAAGGCAAGAAAGTCTATGGACTCATTTCTAATTAACCACCAAAAAGAGGTGTAAGGGGGCGGGGGAGCTATGGCTCAAGTGGTAGATGCTAGCTGTGAGTGAAAATGCTAAGGGACAGCACCTAAGCCCTAGGTTCAAGCTCCAGTACTAACTATGGCCAAAAAAAATTTGATTTTTTTTTGCTTAAAGGGGCATCAATGTCAGCCCAAATTGAATTGAATGTCAGCTCAAAATGCCCTGACATTTTTTTTGAAGTTTTATAGACTAGATGAGGCTTAAAATAGTGTAACAAGAAAGAAAAGAAGACTATCACAGCGTGTGAAGGAGGTTGGTAAAGGATGGATGACCAAGGGAAGATGGTTATTAAGGACTCCATGGAGAATCAGTCAATACCCTCTCCTGTACAGTGGCTGTTCTGTTGATTGGAAACCTAGACAAAGGGAAAAGTGAGTGAGAAAATGAGCACCGCATACAGCCTTGTCAGAGTACAGATCCTGTCTTGTCCCGCGTAAGTTGGAAATGATGCGAATGGCAGTGTGATGTAGTAGTCTAAACTCAGAACAGCACTGTGTTGACATCTTTAGAAGTTAAATGTCTAGACTTACAAAGCAGGGAAGTAGGGGTAGGGACAGAATAATTGCTCCCTGTTCCCAGAACTGGGAAGGAAGCAAATAAAATAGGTTAGATAGTTGCCATAACTAGGAAGTCTAGAATCCTGCAGGGCAAACCCATTAGTCGCCTTGTCACATTCTGCCTCAGCACCCACCCTTGATCATTAGAAGTGTGTGTCACCCAGCATTCCAGTTCCCTCTACTTACAGGGAACAAAAGCTGTCCACCACCAGTCTCTCCAATTCTCAGTGACCTATTTTCACAGAGCACAACTGAGGTTCCTAGCATAAATGACTTGCCCAAGGCAGATCATCCAATAAATGCTGGGAAAAGGGAGCAAATCCAGATGTTCAGACTCTGGATGTTGGGCTGCTGTCAAGGGTGTGCTAGAGAAAGGTCCCTCATTGCTGCTGCTGCTGCTGCTGCTGCTGCTGCTGCTGCTGCTGCTGTTCCTCCTCCTCCTCCTCCTCTTCCTCCTCCTCCTCCTCCTCCTGCTTCTCTTCCTCCTCCTCCTGCTCCTCCTCCTTCTCCTCCTCTTCTTCCTCTTCCTCCTTTCTATTTCTAGGGCTCTAGCTTAACTTTCTTGATCACAGCTGGCACTCTACCAGTTGAGCTACACCTCTACTTCTAGCTTTTCTCTCTCTTTTTTGCTGGTTAACTGGAGATAAGAGTCACTCCAATTTTTCTGCTTGGGCAGGCTTCAAATTGCTCTCCTCAGGTCTCAGCCTCCGGAGTAGCTAGAACCACAGGTGTGAGCCATCAGTGTCTAGATAATGGCTTCTTGATTCTTCACTGCCAAACCCGCAATTGAGACTCCAAGACACTGTCTGTAGTGTCACATTATTGAAGGCACTGGTCTGATGGACTGTAAACCTGAACACAGTTTACATCTCTCCCACCTCTGCCTTCTGAACTCCAGTTTATTTCAAAGGGCCAGTTTTCCACCTGCTAGAAACGCTTGCTGTTCTGATGGGGAAGTTCATGTTTGTCCCCTCTCCTACCCCAGCTCTGACTGCTTAGCCAGGAGAAGTGGGATATGAGGCAGCATCATGCGATCCTGGAATCCTTGTCTCCTTAAAGTAAGGGACATAGCAGAAGCTTCACTGATCACCTGTTGGGGAAGTTCCCTGGTCTAGCTTAGCTGCTGCTGTCTCTCAGAGACCATGTCTGCCCAGATGGGACATCTGACGTTGTGAGGCGTGGTGGGGGCTTCCCACAAAGCTAAAACAGTTAAGGCTTCATGGTCCCTATATAAGTCCATCTGTGTCCCCCTACTTAATTTGGGGGAGTGGGATATGAACTCAAGACCTCATACTTGCTAAACAGGTATTGTTCACTTAAGCCATGCCTCTAGCTTTCACTTACCTATTTTTGAGTATTTTAAAAATATTTTTATTGCAAAGATAATGTACAGAGGGTTACAGTTACATGAGTAAGGTAATGAGTGCATTTCCTATCGAGCATTGTTACCCCCTCCTTTGTTTTTCCCCTACTATCTCTTCCCTTCCCACCTCCCCAACTCCTTCCTCCCCCCACCACCCCAAGTTGGAAAGGTCATTTTCAACCTAGTGCCTTGTACATCTAATTGCTACAATGAGTCAACCTGTATCCTTGTTTCAGCATTTTGTTATTTCTCTTCCCCTCACCAAATAGAAAAATGTATATACAAGATGCAGGGCACAGGAATCAAATACAGTAACAACAGGGGTTATACCACAGGGGGAAGAACATACCAAAGAAACAAAAAAATCACATAGTACATTAAAAACAATAGCAATAAAGAAAAAACCTCTTGTGTCCATATCTTGGGGTTCATTTTGCTTAGCATCATCCAGCTTTTAACCTTTTCTGCTTGTCTGGTAAGATTATCCTAGACATATATCAGTTATTGCATCCTCTACCTAACGTTATCTAGTCATTCCTCCGAATCTTTGTTACCCCCAAAGATACCAAACTAAGGATACGCAAGTCACCTATATGAAATGACACAGTATTTGTCTATAATCTATGCACTTCTTCCATGTTTAAGATCATAGCTAGACAACTTACTATATACAGGCAGTCATAGGGCCTGAACTCAGGGTTTGGGCACTGTCCCTAAGCTTTTGTGCTCATCTACTGCTTGATCATTTTGAGCCACAGTCATGCTTCCAGTTTGGGGTGGTTAATTGTAGATAAGAGTCTCAGGGACTTTTCTGCCCAGGCTGACTTTGAACTGCAATCCTCAGTTGTCAATCTCCCCTTTTCTTTTTCTTTTTTTCTTTTCTTCCTTCTTTCTTTCCTTCCCTCTTCTTTCTTCTTCCCTTCCTTCCTTCCTTTTTTTTTTTTGGGGGGGGGTCTGGTCCTGGGGACTGAACTCTGGGCCTGGGCGCTGTCCCTCAGC
>NW_012267235.1:11422226-11426710 GCF_000151885.1 Dipodomys ordii | reverse complement strand
CCTTCCTTCCTTTTTTTCCTTCCTTTCTCTCCCTCTTTCTCTCTTTCTCTTTCTCTCTTTCTTTCTCTCTCTCTCTTTCTTCCTTTTGTTCTTTCATTCTTTTGTTCTTTCTTTCACCAGTCCTGGAGCTAGAACTCAGGGCCTGGGAGCTGTCCCTGAGCTTTTGTGTTCAAGGCTAATGCTCTACCACTTGAGTGACTGCCCCACTTCCAGCTTTTTTGAGTAATTTTTGGAGATAAGAGTCTTACAAATTTTCTTACCCAATCTGGATTCAAACCAAGATCCTCAGATCTCAGCCTCCTGAGTAGCTAAGATTACAGGCATGAGCCACCAGCACTCTGCTATAATATTTAAAACAGTGTTAGTACTAGGTAAATAGTTGTTATTATTGTATTGCTTAGGAAACAATTAGGAGGGAAAACACTGGAACTGGGAGTGTGGCTCTCTTGGTAGAGTGTGTACCAAGTAAGTTCAAGGCCCTGAGTTTAAACCCCTGTACCACCAAAAATAAAAGTTAGATTAAAAACAATTATTTTATGGATTTGTGTTTGCCACTATGCATGAATATCAACTCAAAGTGAGTCAAAGGCCTCAGTGTCAGACCTGAAAGTTCAAAATTACTGCAAGTTGGAGCAGGAGAAACACTAGAACTCAGGCACAGGCAGAAACTTTTTGGAAAGAATTCCATGGTCACAGCATATAGGAGTGAATCTTGACAAATGGGATATGTGGGCTGGGAAGGTGGCTCAGTGGTAGAGCGCTTGCCTTGCATGCCTGAGGCCCTGGATTCGATTCCTCAGCACCACATAAGCAGAAAAAAAGCCGGAGTGGAGCTGTGGCTCAAGTGGTAGAGCACTAGCCTTGAGCTGAAGAGCTGAGGGACAGCGCCCAGGCCCAGAGTTCAGGCCCCATGACCGGACCCCCAAAAAAAGAAAAAAATGGGACTATGTTAAAACATAAAAAATAATGCACAGCAAAGCACATAGTTACTAAACTAGAAAGACAACCAATAGATTCAGAAATCTTTACCAGCAATACATCCAACAAAGGCCTAATATCCAAAATATACATGGACCTCAAGAAACTAACCTCTCCCAAGCATAATAAACCAGTCACTAAATAGGCAAAAATGCTAAGGAGAGACTAAGAAGAAGTAAGAATGGCAAGGAAATATATGAGGAAATGGTCATCATCCTTGGCCATAAAAGAAATGCAAATCAAAACAACTCTGAGATTCCATCTCACCCCAATTAGATTGACCAGCATCATGAACTCAAGCAACAAATGTTGGTGGGGATATGAGAGAAAAGGAACTCTATTGCACAGTTGGTGGGAAGGTAAACTAGTACAACCAATCTGGACAGCAGTCTAGAGGTTCCTCAAGAAACTAAGCATAGATTTTCCCTACGACCCAGCCATTCCACTCCTGGGCATCTACCTGAAACATCACCATAAAGACACTTGCACATCCATGTCCATTGCTGCGCTATTAAAAATAGCCAAGCTTTGGAAATAGCCCAGAAGCCCTACAATAGATGAGTGTATCCAAAAAAAATGTGGTTCCTATAGACAATGGACTTTTACACAGTCATTCAAAAGAATAATCTTATGTCATTTGCAGGAAAATAGATGGAACTAGAATAAATTGTGTTAAGTGAGGTAAACCAAGCACAGAGAGGCAAACAGTGCAGGGTTTCTTTTCCGGCTTTTTTTTTTCTGCTTCTGTGGTGCTGAGGAATCGAACCCAGGGCCTCATGCATGCAAGGCAAGCGCTCTACCACTGAACCACCTTCCCAGCCCCCATGGTTTCTCTTATATGTGGAAGTTAGAGCTAAAATACCCTACCCTAGGACATAATAAATTATACAGGACTCTGTATGCAGGCATTCACACATAGTGAGAGGAAAGGAGGATACTCATAGGGGAAGAATACAAAGATGCAATGCCTTTGTGCCTCTAATCATATAAAATAATATTTATCTAAATGAAGTCCAGGAAATAGAAACAAGAGGTTTTTTTTTCTTTGTTGTGTTTCTTTTCTGTTTGTCTTGTTTGTTTATCCATCTTTGGGAGGGTCAGGGGGACACAGAAATGGAAGGACAAAGCGTGAACAAATGCAACCGTGATACTAAGACACCATGTTGAAAATGAACTATACAACTTGTGGGGAGGGATGGGAGGGGAAAACTGGGAGAGAGTAAGGGAAGGAGCAACATTGTCTAAAAAGAAATATACTCTTTACCTGACTTATGTAACTATAATTCCTCTGTATATCACCTTTATAATAACGGTAACAATAAAAATGAAAAATAATTACTTAAAAAAAAAGGCTGGGCATGGTGGTACATGCTTGTAATCCCAGCACTGAGTTTGAGGCCAACCTGGGCTATCTAGGGAGATGCTGTCTCAAAAGTAAAAACAAAAATAAAAAAGTCTATATCTGTTCAGTACAAAGACACATTTTCCCTTTTTTTTTTTAAGTTGTGGGACTTGAACTGTGGGCCTGGGTGCTGTCCTCAGCTCTTCAGCTCAAGGCTAGCACTCTACCACTTGAGCCACAGCACCACTTCTGGTTGTCTGGTGGTTTATTGGAGATAAGAGTCTCACAGACTTTCTTGCCCGGACTATCTTTGAACCACAATCCTTGGATCTCAGCCTCCTGAGTAGCTAGGATTACAGGCATGAGCCACTGATGTCCAGCAGCTCCCCAAATATTTTAATTGTCAGGTTTGTTGAATCCATGGATACAGGACCTATGGATAGAGAGGGTTGGTTATTCTTTTTTTTTGGGGGGGGGGTCCTGTCATAGGGCCTGAACTCTGGGCCTGGGCGCTGTCCCTCAGTTCTTCAGCTCAAGGCTAGCGCTCTACCACTTGAGCCACAGTGCCACTTCCGGCTTTTTTCTTTTTTGCTTATGTGGTGCTGAGGAATCGAACCCAGGGCCTTAGGCATGCAAAACAAGCGCTCTACCACTGAGCCATCTTCCCAGCCCCTATTCTTTTTCTTTTATTTCTTTCTCTTATTCTTTTTCTTAAAGAGCATCCTCCAATACGAATAGGCTTCAGATGTCCATATTGGAATCCACTGCTGTATGTGGTTGCCTGGGGTCAGCCTCACTCCAGCCTTCTCCATCCCTGAGGATTCTCAGAAAGAAACAATCCTATCTCCCTCTGGGCACATGCCTTCTATATCCTATGGCTGCCTGGGGAGCCTGGGCAGTGGTCAGCTTAAATTCACCCTTTGACCTTGTTCTTTTTCATGAACGGATGCAAGAATTGTCCTCATCCTCAGCTTCTCAAGCAGCTGGGCTGAGGCCTCCTCTGTCTTCTTCCCAGATCTCTACACTGTGACCCTATTTCCTGTGTTGTGTGACATATGTACTTCCTGTTGTCAAAAGTTTCTCCAGCCACACACCAGGGGCTCTCACCTGTCATCCTACCTACTTAGAAGACTGAACTTGGAGGGTCTAGGTAAAAGCTAGCCAGAGCAGAAAGGTTCTGAGACTCTTATCGCGTTACCCAGCAGAAAGCCAGAAGTGAACATATGGTTCAAATGGTAGAGCACTTGAGCAAAAAAAAAAAAAGCCAAATGAGAGTGTGAGGCCCTGAGTTCAAGCCCCAATACCGGCAGGCACACACACATATTAATAATAGTAATAATAATAATAATAACACAAGCTTCCCCATCCCAGATCAGTTAGTTCTCTAGAGAGTCGGCACTTGGCTTCACAGGGCAAAGGTCACTCTCACCCAGATGTTGCCTCCCCCGCCCCACTCCATCCAGTTCCTCTCTGGGAAGTAGAAATCAGGAGCACTGAATATATTGGGGCCAGTGCATAACCTCTCAGAAGCCCTCGGGCTGGTGGCACAGGTCGGGGCAGCTGGGCTATTACTCTGTTTTTTGAATGTGGAAGATCTCATTTCAGTTGTGGCCCTAGTTCTAGTTCTTGTGGCCACAAGAAAATTTCATTATATATTTTCTTATAGTAGAATTAATATACAGTTGGATCTCCATATCTGCCACATCTGCTGGTCATCCTTGGCTTCAACCAACTGCAGATTCAAAACATTGGAGAAAAACTACCTTCTTGTACTATGTATTTTAGACTATGAAGGTTGTATCTATACAAAACCTATGCAGACATTTTTTGTTATTGTTTCCTAAACAGTACAATATAATAAGTATATGTGTAGCATTGACATGCTATTAGATATTAGAAGTAATCCAGAGATGATTTAAAGCATAAAGGAGCCCAGTGCCAGTGCTTGTGCCTATAATCCCACCTATTCAAGAGGCTGAACTCTGAGAGCTGTGGTTCCATGCCAACTTGGACAGAAAAGGCTATATGACTCTTTTTTTATTTTATTTTTTATTGTGAAAATACTGTACAGAGGGGATACAATTACATGGGCAAGATAATGAGTACATTTCTTATCAAGCATTGTAGCCTCCTCCTTTGTTTCCCCTTCCTATCCCTTCCCATC
>NW_012267235.1:11417872-11421541 GCF_000151885.1 Dipodomys ordii | reverse complement strand
ACCTCCATACTGCTTTCCAAAGTGATTGAACAAGTTTACACTCCCACCAACAATGCAGTAAGGTTCCCTTCTGTCTACATCCCCCCCAGCAAGGCTACTGTATGACTCTTATCTCCAATTAACCAGCAAAAGTCCCTAAGTGTGGCTCAAGTGGCACATACTATGTCCTTTTATACAATAGCCATGAGTATCCTCCTGTGTTGGTATTGATGGGTCTTGGAACAAGTCCCCTCTGGCTACTGAAGGATGACTATGAGTACTTTATGAATATATTGTCCAATTGGCATGGGTTGTTAGCACATACCACTTTTAAATGTCAAGTGAAAAGGACTTCTTTTCATACTACAAAGCCCTCAGGAGCTTTTCATCTTCACCCACATACTGTTGGTCTCTTGAATCAGAATATGCTTATGACTGCAAGTTCAACAAGAGGCTTTCCCTTGTGTGTCTCCTTACCCAAACCACCAAGCCAAGCAAATAAATATCCACCCACTTTCTGCTTGTATCATGCCTCACCACTCTTCCCTTTATCCCCAGCCAACATATTTCACAGGGCTTCCCTCTGGGTCCTGGTCACCTGCTCCTAAGTTGTATGTCTCCATCAGTTTGACTTGGTCACTACTACAATACCTGGTCATCTCTGGGGCCATGTGGGTTGTAGAACGTGACTATCAGGTCACTCACCTGGGTCCCCGAGTGACCTTTTCTTGAACTTAGCTTTCATCCCAGGATTAACGAATAGCTAGAACTCCTACCACACTCTGGACTAGGGTAGGCCTTGAGAATACAGCAGGGACCCAAATGAAATAGGACCTGAGGGGCTGCAAATATGACATGAAGACTCTGTAGTGAAAGGCTCCAGATCAACTTTTACCAAGACCTGAAATGGGAATGAGGAAATAGTATGGAGAACTTTACCCTCAATACTCTACCAAGGGATGAGAGCCTTCCTAACATTAGAGAACAGGCCTAGCCCAGTCTCCACTTTGCGGTAGTTCCCTGGCCCTGGTTCCTGAGCATAGGATAATATCCATGTACCTCAAGGTGGCTGAACTGGATGATCTGAGATTCTCCCCAAATCAGAGCTGGTTCTAGAAACCGATCTTTGCAAAGAGAAGGCTCAAGAATATACCCTGCGATGACACAGCTGAACTGATGCTCCTTCCAGAATCAGAAAGGAGGGAGGGTAAGGATGCTTCATCTTTGAAGAAGGGAGAGATTTGAGCCTGATCACATGTTGAAGGGAAGGAGCCTGTAATGAGAGAAAGATGCTGGTCCTATGCCAGCAGCTCTCACCTGTAATCCTGTCTCCTCAGGAGGCTGAGATCTGAGGATCACAGTTTGAATCTGGCCTGGGCAGGAAAGTTCATGAGATTCATATCTCCAGTTAATCAGCAAAAGTCCGAAGTGGAGGTGTGGTTCAAGTGGTATCGCATCAGCCTTGAGTGAAAAAGTTAAGCAAGAGCTCTAGTACTGGCATAAAAGAGAGAGAGGAGAGGGGGACTGGGATAGCCTGGGCCTGGGATTACCATACTACACGGGCTAGGTAACTGCAGATTCTAGAACTTTTCCATGCTGTGGCTCAGGAAATGGGTGGTGAGCTCACCTTCTAGGGGCAGGGGGGAGTAGGAGGAGAAGTATTCCATGGGGTGCCTGCCATGTGCTACCAACAGTGCTAAGCACTTTTCCTGAGAAAGCTTATTTACTACCCTGAGTCAGGTACTATTTCACTCCATTTCCCCGAGGGGAACACTGAGACTCAGAATAAGTCATATGACCTGGTTCTGGTTGTAACAGCGACTCGATGAGTGTCAGGACTATAATTCTCCCAAGGTCTTACATCATAAGACCTAATAACAAGTCCCCTAAGAAAGTAGAAGTTGCTTAAGAGAACAGCAAAAACAGCTGTTCCTCTGAGGCAGGGGAGGAGAAGGTGAACTTGTTAGTTGCTTGTGGAAAGAGCAGCTGTCAAAGTGCATCCTTTATAGTGTCTTAGGGATCATTTGAGACTAAGTTGTCTACCATTAGCAATGCATAGTGAGAGGTTAGGTAAGGAGTGTGGAAGGCTTAGGTAAGGGTAGGCAGAGAAGGGCTCAGGAGGTACAGTACCTATGGAACTCAATCTCCAGGGTCTTCAGCCTCCTGGTGATCCAACATCCCTGACTGTGAAGACCAATATCCAATCCCCCTTTACCTTGAAATGGCATTCCTCTGGGGCAGCTACCACCATATAAGGCAACAAGACCCCTTAGAGTGACCTTCAGGTCTGCGCAGCTTCAGGACCCTTATCTACTATTTGGGCAGCCATATATCCTAGTCTACCATGATGAAGCCCCTGGCCCACACATCCACACCAGGGTCTCTGCCCCTTCTAGGCCCTCCTAAACTTCCTAGGTTATATAGGTCACCTCTGACAATAGCTGGTGCTTCTTTTCACTTCTCTCTTATGAGAAGGGATCCCATCAATAAACCTGTCTTTGTTCTCTCCACCTGGACGTCTGCGTGGTTTTCTGGCAAAGTCCAAATAATCTAACAAAAAGTCTATGAGATAGACTTATCTCCAATTAACCACCCAAAGGCCAGAAGTGGTGGTATGGTTCAAGAGGTAGAGCACCAGCCCTGAGGAAAAAAGATAAGCAAGAGTGTGAGGCCCTAAGTTCAGCCCTAGTGCCACCATAGAAAGAAAGAAAGAAGGAAGGAGGGAGGGAAAGAGGGAGAGAGGGAGAGAGGGAGGGTGGAAGAGAGGGAGGGAGGAAGGGAGGAAGGAAGGAAGGAAGGAAGGAAGGAAGGAAGGAAGGAAGGAAGGAAGGAACACAGGCAGGCAGGCAGACTAATTCCTTCTTACCAATTCTGCTCTCCCAGTATTGGCTTTCAACAATGAGCAGCCCAGATCTGAATCCAGTAGCAATACCCATCTCTCCCATTTCACTTATGAAATCTCCAATTCTCATTGTCAGCCAGGTGTTTAGAATTGACTGCACCTCCTGATCACAGAGATGAACCACAGTGTGCTTAAGCCACCCAATGTTTTACATTCTCCTGACCACACTGCTTGGCTCATGGAATGCACACCGTGCAATGAAGGAAGTGAGAAGACATTTGGCACCGTTTTGAAAATGAAGAGTGCCATATACTTCTGCAAAAATCTCTTGTTTTCCTGATTGGTATGGTATGAAGATGTAAGATCTGGAACAGCCTCCCAAACCACAGCCGGAAGGTGAGGCCAACCCCATAGAAATTAGAGAGAAAATACAGAAACACACCCAACTTTTAGCTCTCTCTGGAGCTGCCATACTGTAATCACAAGACTGGAGAGGCACACCCAGCTTACATAGCCAGCCCAACACCTGGGGCCTCACTATCTATCTGCTCTATATCAAATTTTGGATCTATGGGTAAGGCAGAATAGAAATTGATAAGGGTGGATAATCCACTGTGTCTGTTGCATACCCATTTCTGATGCTTTTGATTGCAACAGCCAACTGTTGCAATTCAGGTTGGAATTTTCTGTTGCTTAAATTTGTTTTGAGTGTCCCTACTTGGGCTCTGGGTCCTCCTACTGTGATTCTCTTAGGTTCCCACTTCTGAAATGGCTCCTCTCTTCTACATCAACTTCTCGTCCTCACTCCCAATAACCCAAAAGTGCCAGGCACCAGTGGCTCACGCCTA
>NW_012267235.1:11414035-11416582 GCF_000151885.1 Dipodomys ordii | reverse complement strand
AAAAAAAAAAAAAAGGGAGAGAGAGAGAAAGAGAGAGGGAGAGAGACTGTGTAAAAGGCCCTGAGTTTAAACCCTAATACAGGGGGGAAAAAGAGTTCCTGTCTATTTCTTATCCCATCTGGATTCTGTGCTAGGTGTGCTGGGCTGTGACCAGTTTGGGCCCATACAATGCATTAGCAGGAACTTCAAGCCTAGGCTGCAAATGGCCTCTGGGGATCCAGGCACTGTGTCATAAGTGATGAATAGCATGGAAAAAGGCCCACCTAGGCTTCAGCCATTCCACACATGGGATGATCTTTGCCGATCTGTCCCTATGTAAGAGCTCCAGCTCAGACTAGGAAGCCCTGCCCAAGTTACAAAATCATCAGCAAAGAAACAGTTCCCGGTGATTTAACTTACTATGAGTTGAGGTGGTTTATTTTGCATTGATAGCCAAAATAAGAATGTATCACAGGTGAAAGGAAATAACAAAATGCTGAAATAAGGATACAGGTTGATCCATTGTAACAATGAGATGTACAAGACACTATGTTGAAAATGAACTTTACAACTTGGGGGAGGAGGGGAGAGAAGGGATAGTAGAGGAAAGACAAAGGAGGAGGTAACAATGCTTGATAGGAAATGTACTCATTACCTTACACATGTAACTGCAACCCCTCTGTACAGTATTTTTACAATAAAAACATATTAAAAAACAAAATCCAGTATGCCCTATGAGTAATATCCTCAGAGATATGAGATAACATTTAAATCATAAATTGTGAACAGGATACTATTAAAAATATATGCATAACAAAAAATAGAGGTTGAAATCAAACGCTTAGTAAAAGGGTTAGAAGAGAACATTGAGATTATCTACTAGAAAACAGCAAAAGGCAATGTGATGGAAAATTAGAGAGGAAATAAAATGAAGAGCCAAATCTCACACTTAAATCATAGGAGACAAAAGATAAACTGAAGACAAGTAAATAATCAATGAAAAAAAACTGAAGACATCTTCAAATACTAAAGAGCTTGGGTTTTAGATGGAAAAAAATGACTGAGAGTACTGTACAGAATAAAAATAGATACACCTGTCATTGTGAAATATTGAAGCAGAGGTTAAAGACAGGATCCTAAAAGCTTTTAGGGGAAGGTATCAGATAATAAAGAAACTCTTTATGAAACTCTGATTTCCTGGTGGAGTCAGAATGCTACAATTCTGAACCAAAAATAGCTTTACAGCCAGATGCTGGTGGCTCATGCCTAAAATTCTAGCTACACAAGCATGCTGGGACCTGGAAGATGGAGGTTCAAAGCCAATCTAGGCAGAAAAGCCCACAAGATTCCATTTTCAAAGGACCAGCAAAATGCCAGACTGAAGACATGACTCAAGTGGTAGAGTTCCAGCCATGAGCAAGCAATCTGAGTGTGAGGCCCTGAGTTCAAACCATAGTACCAGCATGCACACACTAATGATTTACAAGCTACTGTTAAAACATGCAGGTAGATGATAAGCATTTCCAGAAACACAGTAGAGGCTCACAGTAAAGTCTGGAGATGGCCTGGAACAGGCTCCTTCAGGAAGACAGTCAATGGAACATTTAATGTGTCTGAACCTACATTGCAAACAAACACCTAACCACGCTCAAAACATTTTAGCTTAATGACTAACAAGCCAGCCTGCTTTTGTTTATCTGTTTTTTCCCCAACAGAAATTTTAAATAGACATTTTTCCCCTTGTCTCTCCCCCACCCCCCGCCATTTTCTCATTTGAGAGAACTCAAGAATATTTTTCTAGCTTTAGGCAGGGTCAGCTCCCTCATCTCTTAATCCTGTTGATCATGGGAATGAAACACTTAGGAAAGCAAGAAACACAAATCTCAGCTACTAATCCAGAATGTGGAAAAATAAGCAGGCCAAGGCAACCATCAGGCCCCAAGTCATGACTCTCATGCATGCATCAAGAAGCCCAAACTCCCGGGCTCTCCCTTAAAAGGCTGTCCTGCCTGCTTGAGTAAGATGTCAGCTTTTGAAATGCGGTAACTCATTTTACCTGGCAAAACAAATCAATCTTTACTTCCTCTCCTACACAAAAACCTTTCATTATTTGTGAATCAGTATCAGGTCTAAGAGACTGAACCTGTGCTTTCAAATTTACTGAAGGGTGTCTAGACAAATGGTGAAGTTTTAAGTTGTTAATGGAGGAAATTACATAGAAATTAACTATCCATAATAATAAATATGAAACTATTGTAGAGGATAACAGTTTTCAGGGAAGGAAAAAAATAATCATTATATTATGAAACTTCTTATTACATAATGAAAAGGTTTGTAGGTGTGAAAACGAAAGAGGAAACAAAAGAATAGAATCCTAGCCAGGCACTGGTGGCTCACACTTGTAATCCTAGATCTGAGGATCATGGTTTGAGACTCTTATCTCCAGTTAGTGAGCAAGAAGTCAGAAGTGGGGGCTGGGAAGGTAGCTCAGCGGTAGAGTGCATGCCTTGCAAGCATGAGGCCCTGGGTTCGATTCCTCAGCACCACATAAACAGAAAAAAAAAAGCC
>NW_012267235.1:11398517-11409590 GCF_000151885.1 Dipodomys ordii | reverse complement strand
CTTGCATGCATGAGGCCCTGGGTTCGATTCCTCAGCACCACATAAGCAAAAAGAAAAAAGCCAGAAGTGGCGCTGTGGCTCAAGTGGTAGAGCGCTAACCCTGAGCTGAAGAGCTGAGGGACAGCGCCCAGGCCCAGAGTTCAGGCCCCACGACTGGACCCCCCCAAAAAAAAGAATTATAAATAGGGGATCAAACAGTCCACACAGGAAAATGGGTTCCGATTTGAAGATTTTTTTATACCAACTTCAGCTCTAATTGGTACTCCCAAGTCCAGATTCATTCTAATTCAACCTTTCTAGAAAATAAGTCTCCTATTGACTCTCAGGTTGGAGAAGGATCCTCACCTACTAGTTTTGAGAGGTTCTGAGGGAATGGAGATGGGGGTGGGGGAGAGGTCTCAATTACATTTAACATAAACTTGCCAGTGTTGCCTACATACCCTTCTCAGAGGTGTCCATCTCCCAATTCCTAAGATTTGGGGGCATTCTGAGATGCAAACTGACCTACTTCTAAGCTTTTTACCTTTCTTTTGTTTATTAAATCAGCCATATCACCATAATACTCTACGTTGTTGTTGTTGTTGTAGAGTTATGGTTTGTTGGTTTGCTGTTTTTGTGTTTTGCTTTTGTGGTAGTACTGGGACACTCTCACTTGACTTTTTTGCATAAGGCTAGCACATACCACTTGAGCCACAGCTTCACTTCTGACTTTTGAGTGGTTAATTGGAAATAAGAGCCTCATGAACTTTCTTGCCTGAGCTGGCTTTGAATTGCAGTCCTCATATCTTAGCCTCCTGAGTAGCTAGGATTACAGGTGTGAACTTCTGGCACCTGACTTTAGGTTTATGCTTTAATCCTGGTACTTCATTATTTTAGGAGATTTCAAAGGTAGATGTGTGTGTGTGTGTGTGTGTGTGTGTGTGTGTGTGTGTGTGTATTATTCTGTCCCCAATCACTCTGTAACCCACTCTAATCTGGCTTCCACCCCATCCACTCCTCTGAAACAGCTCTGGGTAAGGTCCCCAGGACCACAGTGAGATTTTTGGGTTCTGAACTCAGTTGCTCAGAAGTAAATTGATTTCTTCAATTGTATTCATCAGTTGTAATGCAAACGCCAAGATCTTGATGGCAAAGTGATGTTTCATTATCTTCTTCTTGTTCAGCTCTTTAGCAACACAATTGCCCAATCTCTTCTTGGTTTTCTTGAGCCGCCCTTTCCTGGTCCTCCTACCTCTCTGCTCTAATTTGGCCCCCAGAGGCCCACATGTGAAAGGCTTGGGTCCCCTGGGAGGTGCCTCTGAGCCATGGTGAAACTTTTCAATGAGGTAGTGGAATGTCTATAGAATATTATGGGTGTGCCATTGGAGGGGATTATGGGATTCCAGCCCTCTCCTTACCTTTTTTTCTTGGTCCCCCTCCCTGGCTATGATGTAAGCTTTGCTCTACCAAGTCCTCCTGCTATGATGGTCCCAAACAATGTCGCCAGTCCATCATGGACCAAGCGCACAACCCATTTTACTTCATAAGCTAAGTATCTCAAGTATTTGTTATCGTAACAGGAAAGTGACCAATCTTTGCTGCTTCAGCCTCCTTGGCGTTTTTAAACATCCAGACTTCAGAAGACCTCAGGGCACAGCTGGCATCCTCTTCTCTTTCCTACCTGTTCTCTGCTTAATGATCTCTATTAATCTGTGGCTTAGACAGGCTACTGATTCACATGTACGAACTCTCCAAACCTGACTGCTAAATTCAGAGGTGGTTTTTCCACTCGAATGCCTAATAGGCATCTCAAACTTAGCATTTCTAGACAAAACTACCAAAGTCAAAACTCCTATCTTCTACTCTATTGATAGATCTCCTCTTTCTTCCTCTCCTCTCCTCCCCTTCCCTTTCCTTCCTTCCCTCCCTCCCTTATTACATCCTTGCCTTTCCCTCTTCCAACAACCCAAACACTTCCTAAATCCAGGGCTTTAGTATGGACACAAAACTGTCTTCCTTTCTTAGTTCACAGGTCATGTCCTCTGGGCTGATTGGGGCCTTCCCTACCCCAACTTTCCAAATCAGCCCATTTGATTTCCTTCCTTAAATTCAGCATTATCTGACACTAAACAATCAGTATTTGAATATTTATCTTTTTTTGTCATGCTTGATTTTTTAAAATCGGTATTTGAATATTTATCTTTTTTCTCAAGCTTGATTTTTTTTAAATCTACATAAGGATAAAGATCTGGTCTTGCCTCCGCTTGTATTCACAGAACCTCTCAGAGTCCTGGAACAGAGTTGGTTGTCAAAATTTGTTATTAAAAAAAAGGAAAGAAAGAAAGAAAGAAAGAGGGAGGGGGAAAAAAGAAAGGAAAGGGGGGAAAAAACCAGCCAGGTGGCTCACGCCTGTAATCCTAACTACTCAGGAGGCTAAGACCTGAGGATCACAGTTGGAAACCAAGTCGGATAGGAAAGGCCATGAGACTCTCATCTCCAATAAACCACTCAGAAAAAAAGCCAGGAGTGGTGCTGTGGCTCCAGTGGTAGAGGAGAGTTCAAGCCCCATCACCGACCAAAAACAAAGTTGTCAACTAGAATAAGCTAGTTGGTATGTGAGTTACAGCAGTGTGGCCCTGCGCAGAAGGCCTGGGTCAATTCCAGCCAGGCCTCAGTCTCACCGCCCACCCCTCCCACCCCCCCAGCCCAGCCCCTCCCTGCTCAGCCCTGCCTCCTCTGCTCAGCCCAGCCCCTCCCCTGTCCCCTGCAGGCCTGCCCTTCCCCGCAGGAGCAGGCTTGCGCATCCCGACTCACCACCCAGCCCATCCAGCCTGCGTCCAGTAGACAGCCAGGCGCGGTTGGCATCATGGCCAAGTTCAGAGTGCGAGTGTCCACCGGCGAGGCCTGCGGGGCTGGGACGTGGGACAAGGTGTCTGTCAGCCTCGTGGGGACGGAGGGAGAGAGCGCCCTCCTGCCTCTGGATCGCCTCGGCAGGGAGTTCTCTGCGGGCGCCGTGAGTGTGCGGGGCGCGGGGCTGGGAATGGAGGTGGGGCGGGGGGGGGGGGGTGCCCGAGGGGACGCACGGCCTCGGCTAGAGCGAACTTCCTCTTCCAGGAGGAGGACTTCGAGGTGACCCTCCCGCAGGACGTGGGGCAGGTGCTGCTGCTGCGCGCACACAAGACTCTGCCGGCTCAGCCCCTGCTCTGCCCGCCTGCCCCGGACGCCTGGTTCTGCCGCTGGTTCCAGCTCGAGCTGCCCCAGGGCGCTGCGCTCCGCTTCCCCTGCTACCAGTGGCTGGAGGGGGCGGGGCACCTGGTGCTGCGGGAGGGGACAGGTGAGGGCACGGGGGTGGGGGGGGCGGCACAGTGCCAAGAGAAAGCAGTGGTGGGGGGGGTCTCCTACCCTCTCCCCATCTCCTCTCCTCCTCCCACAGCCAAGGTCTCCTGGGCAGACCGCCACCCCACGCTCCAGCAGCAGCGCCAAAAGGAGCTGGAGGTCCGGAGGGCCATGTACAGGTGAGGAGGGCTACTGTCAAGGGCAGGAAGGGAACCCACAGACATCAAGAGCATGGTGGCTCACTTCTGTAATCCCAGCTCTTGAGCAGTTCAAAGCCAGACAGGGCAGGAAAGTCCATGAGCTTCTTATCTCCAGTTAACCACCAGAAATCTAGGAGTGGAGTTGTGGTTCAAGTGGTAGAGCACCAATCTTGAGCAACAAAAACTAAGAGACAGCACCCAGGCCCTGAGTTCAAGCCTCAGTATCCCCCCCTCTCCCCCCAAAAAGGTACCTAGTAGAAATGTAGATTCTGACAACCTTCTGACTCAGACTTTAGCTTTTCAGATGGCCCTGGTGCCTGCTGAAGGTTGAAAAACGCTGCTCTAAATGCCTTTCCTTTACCAGCTTCTTTTTTGCCCTGTTTTTTGTTTTTGTTTATCACACTTCAACCAGAAATAAATAAGTCTGCTAAGCCCCAGGAGCAAGGCAAGGGTGGGACAATGGCACTCTCTGGACTCTGGCTTTAGGATTGGAAATTGGAATAGAGATCTAGTCTGGTGTTAGGCTGTGCTGGCAGCGGGATGGAAGTTATAATCCAGGGACTGCTGAAGGGATTCTTGAGGGACTACATTCAAGTGCAGACTTTCGAGATCCTGCTCTTTTTAAATCTGCTCTTTATTTTTTTTCCTCCAAATCTCTGGGGACAAGGCAGCCATAGACTCCTTTGGTTCCTGCTGATAAAAACCATTGCATGAAATATAGCCTCTACCCCCAAGAAATGGAACAGATGCGGGTCAAAAAGACCCAGAACCTGTCAGTCTAGGCCCTGCCAAAAAGAACTGGAAGATCTTAGGCCAATCATTTCATCTATTTTATCAGTTCTTTTTTTTATTGTTGTTCTTGTTGTTGGTTCTGGGCTTAGAACTCTGAGCCTGATGCTGAAGGCTAATAGAGCTTTACCACTGGGAGCTGCAGCTCCACTTCTGGTTTCTAATGATTAATTGGAGATAAGAATCTCACAGACTTTCCTGCCCATGGCTGCCTTTGAACCTCCACCCCCAGATCTCAGCCTCCTGAGTAGCTAAGATTACAGGTGTGAGCCATCAGCACACAGCTACCAGTTACTTTCTTCTGGGAAAAAAAAATCTGACTGTCATTTGGATTATTAGGTAAAACAAATAAGGAAATCTTAAGCATGCAACTAATCAACTGCCAAGCCTTATGCAAATGTGTGCTGTTACTTATTGTTTAAATTTCTGTTCACTCTCTAGCCCTCGGGGGTTGAAAATGTGGCTTAGTGGTAGAGTGCTTGCCTAACCTGCATGAAGCCCTGGGTTCAATTCCTTAGTACCACATGAGCAGAAAAAGCTGGAAGTGGTGCTGTGGTTCAAGTGTAGAGTGCTAGCCTTGAGCAAAAGAAGCTCAGGGACAGTGCCCAGGCCCTGAATTCAAGCACCACAACTGTCCAAAAAAAAAAAAAAAAAAAAAGCAAGGCTCTGATCCAAGGTATCAGCATTGCCTGGGAACTTGTTAGAAAAATGTAGGTTCTTGGACTCATCCTAGACCTACTAAGTCAGAATGCATTTTAGCAAGTGCCCCATGTATTTGAGAAGTAGGGTTTGATCACCACCTGGTGGCAGTGTCTTTGAATTGAAAATTATCCTTTGAAGTTGAAAATTCAAACCTGGAAAACAAAAGCAATTTTGTTAGGGAGTGCTGGTGACTGGGGCTTGAACTCAAGGCCTCGTGGTCACTGTCCCTTAGCTGATTTTTTTTTTTTTGGTTTGAGCCATAGTTCCACTTCAGGCTTTTTAGTGGTCAACTGGACATAAGAATCTCACAGACTTGACTGCTCTGGCTGGCTTTGAACTGTAATCCTCAGAGCTCAGCCTTCTGAATAGCTAGGATTAGAGTTGACAGGCATGAGCCAGCAGTACCTTGTACCACAAGCAATTTTTTGAGTGAACCAAAAAATGAATATATGAGAAGAGGACTAGCTGGAACTTTTCAGCTGGCTGGAACATAATTAGGCCATTTTACCTAAAGATCTTAGGTGGTATGACCTACTTGATCATGGGATTTAGAGATGCCATAGGCCAGGGCAGAGGAAATTGTAGCCTCCCGAGCTGTGTGCCTCTCTATCAGATGCCTGCCAAAGTCATGGAAACCTAAGATACAACCCCACTTTAGGACTGCTTTTCCTCTACAAGATACATCAGTGTCTGTCAGGAATTGTGTGGTTGCCCAACCATAAATCAATTACAACCAGCAGAAGGATAAAAGGGGAACTTGCAAACAGGAAAGGCAGGAAATGTAGCCAGATCTTAGAGATCAAGATGACTCCAGGCTGAATAATTCCTCCCAGTCTAGATAGTGAAAAATGGCCACAGCTATCGAACCTATCTCTGTGTTCAAATATTATAATCCAGATATCCAGAGAGAGCCCACCTATGTGGCTCAATCCAAACATTCAATTCCCTGTGAATGACTCTGATTGGCCCAGCTCTGGCCAGGTGTTCAACCCTGGACTAATCAACCATAACCAGGGAGAAGCCTCCTGAAGGAACCTACAGTCCCCTGGTAGCCTTGTGGGTGGATGGGGAAAAGCAGAAGCTAGGGAGATGGTTATTGGCAGAAAGGGGCTGGCTCTGCCAGGGACCCCAAGGGGACTCCTCTGTCTAAGGGCTCTCTGGGGCTTCTCTCTCTCTCTCTGTCTCTGTCTGTCTGTCTGTCTGTCTGTCTGTCTGTCTCTCTCTCTCTCTCTCTCTCTCGGCTACCACCACTCTACCAATTGAGCCATAGCTCTACTTCTGAGGGGTAGTTTATTAGTGATAAAGAATCTCACAAACTTTCCCCTTATGCGCTGGCATTGAACCACGATCCTCAGATTGCAGCCCCCTGAATAGCTAGGTGTACAGGCATGAGCCAATGGCGTCCAGCCTCTCTGAACTTCTTACTCATCACCTCTCCTGCCCTCTAGCTGGAAGAATTACATCCAAGGCTGGCCTCAATGCCTCGATCAGATGACTGTCAAAGAGCTGGACCTCAACATCAAATATTCTGTAGTCAAGAATGCCAACTTCTACCTCAAAGCCAAATCTGCGTGAGGAAGCCCACCGTGCCCTGCCCCTGGCCTCAGATGCCTCCTTCCTCTGCTTTCTGCCTTCCCCCTCCTCAATTCCTTTGCCATCAGCCCGATCCAAGTCACTGTCGATTCCTGCCAGCTGGTGGCTACTTTAGGAATGCTATTAAGCTCTGGAAGCTGGTTTAGGACCCCACCCAGGATAAAACTGGGTGAGAGGGGAGGGTCTCCCAGGGCATCTTGCCTTCTCCCCATCTCTCACATCCATTGGCAGGTTTATAGAGCTGAAATTCAAGGGGTTACTGGACCGCACAGGGCTCTGGAGGAGTCTGAGGGAGATGAGAAGGATGTTCAACTTCCACAGGACTCCAGCAGCAGGTAAGGAGCCTGTGCTAGGGATCTAACCTCTTCCCTGGAGGCAGCAGCTTCCCACAGCTTTTAGGAGTCTGAAAACTAGGTACCAGATCCCAGTGTGATCCTGGGCAGATCCCTGTCCTTTCCTAGACTTTAGATTCCATATAGAGATGAAAGAGGATGTGTACTGGGAGGGAAGTCTACCTCCTGATCCAAAAGATCTTGAGCTTCTGCCCACCAGACATTGAGTTGGGGCTGTAGAGACCGTCCTTGTGCTCAGAGTGGAACAGGCCAATGGTTATGAGATTCAAAACCAGAAAATTAAGTTGGGCTGGGGTTGTAGCTCAGTGGTAAAGCACTTGCCTAGTATTCAGTATGCACAAGGAAAGAAAGAATGGAAGGAAGAGCCAGACTCTGGTGTCTCATGTCTGTAATCCTAGCTACTCAGGAGGCTGAGATCTGACGATCACAGTTTGAAGCCAGAGTCTATGACAACTCTTTTCTCCAATTAACCACCAAAAAGCCAGAAGCGTAAGAGTGTGTAGTTTAGAGATGTATATGGCTCAAGTGGTAGAGCCCCAGCCTTGAGTGAAAAAGCTAAGGAAGAGTTCATGGCCTTGAGTTCAAGCTCTAGTACCGGCACAAAGAAGGAGAGAATGATTAGAATATCAATGTCCTTTGTGAGCTATAATCATCGGCTCTAGGTATGTGTAAAGAGGGACTCACCCCAACTTGGAAAAGACTCTAGAAAGCTCTCCCAATTGGGTTGACCAGGTATTAACAGCAGTGAAAATAGGGTATAGGGCAGAGAGTTTCAGGATCAGAGGATAATTAAAATGAAGGGTCTGAAGACAAAAGGATCATATACCTTTGGGGAAAAGACAGAATGCGGCTGAGGCCAAAACAATTGGTGGAAGGAAGGAAGATCAGAGGGGAAGCAGGAGAGCTGGCGGGGTGGTGCTAGTCTGTGTAGGCCTTAGCAAGATGTGTAGTATTCCTTATCACAATTTGAGACTACTCACTGGTGGCCAGCTAGGAAATGATATGGCCAGATGTATTCTGTAAGGATCAAGGACAAGAGTGGAAAGCAGAAAGTTGGCACAGTCTGTGGTTATGGTCAGAGAGTCTAGAGACCTTAGAAACATCACTGGCTATAGGGATAGAGTGGACAGGTAGACCAAGAGACACTGAGGTTGAAGAATTCAAGAGACTTGATGGTCGGGGCTGGGAATATGGCTTAGTGGTAGAGTGCTTGCCTAGCACCTGTAAAGCCCTGGGTTCAGTTTCTCAGTACCACACAAACAGAAAACTCTGGAAGTGGTGCTGTGGCTCAAATGGTAGAGTGCGAGCCTTGAGCAAAAGAAGCTCAGGGACAGTGCCCAAGTCCTGAGTTCAAGCCTTAGGCTTGATTGACCCCCCCCCAAAAAAAAAGACTTGATGGAAAAAGGGAGAGTAGGCTACCAAGAGAGGTCCTGGGCATTGCCGTGGGCAATGGGGTGGATGGATTTGCCATTTCCTAAAGGGCCTGAGCTGGAGGAAGAGCCAAAGCTGGCTTTTTGATTTGTTGTCTGATACTGTTAAATCATGAGGGTGAGTTGTCAGGTCAACATTGAGACAGTGGACTGGGGACTAAGATTTACTGTTTGGTAAAGGGACAGGCAAGGAAACCAAGGGGCCAGAAGAGATTACCCTGGAAGAGGTATAGAGCATCCAGAATGGATCTAGAAGGGAATTCCACCCTGAAGGTCAGGAGACCTGCTAGAGTCAGGGTGACTCTTCCCTGTTCCTCTGCCCTCCTACAGAATACATTTATGAGCACTGGCAGGAAGATGCCTTCTTTGCTTCCCAGTTCCTGAATGGCCTTAACCCTGTCCTGATCCGCCGCTGTCATTCACTCCCAGAGAACTTCCCAGTCACTGATGCCATGGTGGCCCCAGTTCTGGGCCCGGAGACCACCCTGCAGGCTGAGCTGGAGGTGGGGTAGAGACTCTGGACTCTGAAAACCCCATCTCATCCTCTTCCGGCCCAGCCCCTGCTACAGAGGGAGGGGACCTGCTGTGTGCTACATGCCCAGCCCTTCCAATATGTACATACCTCTCAGGCCTGAGCCCTTCTCCCTACTACCTGCCACCCCTCCCCTCATCCTTTAGAAAGCCAGTGGAAGCTCTAGATCTTCTCTTTTCTATAGAGGGGTTCCTTGTTCTTGGTGGATCATGCCATCCTCTCTGACATCCATACCAATGTCCTCAATGGAAAGCCTCAGTTCTCTGCAGCCCCAATGACCCTGTTATACCAATGCCCAGGACACGGGCCCCTGCTGCCCCTTGCCATCCAGGTCTGTAACTGAACAGGGGACAGGTGTGGGCAACATCATACCAAATGGTTGGTAGACACTCATGACTGCCTCCCTCTTCACTGACCTCCCCTACCAGCTCAGCCAGACTCCCGGACCCAACAGCCCCATCTTCCTGCCCAGTGATGACAAGTGGGATTGGCTTCTGGCCAAGACCTGGGTACGCTATGCGGAGTTTTCTGTGCACGAGGCCCTCACCCACCTGCTGCATGCTCATCTGCTGCCAGAGGTCTTTGCCATGGCCACACTACGACAGCTGCCCCACTGCCATCCCCTCTTCAAGGTCAGTGCTTCTGCAAGGTGGTCCACACTCCACTCCACGTGGGCAGATCCCAGAGCCCTGTGTTGCCCCTCACACTACCTCTTCGGAGTGGCCTTTCCCCAGATATCCGTGTCCATCCAGGCTGCCATGCAGACTCCCAACCTGCTGTGTCTCCCTGTGTCAATTCTGAGAGCAGGCCCCGAGCCAGGGCAAGGTGGACACCATGTTCCAGAGGAGCTTTCTCCCTCAGAAAGAAAAGAAGCCCAAATCCTAAGAAAGGAGAGGCCTGGGGCTGGCAAAAAGCAAAGGGAAATGTGTCTTTGAGGGACCCAACCAATTTCCTGTATATTGTCCTTAGGTGGGAGACACAGGTGCTCTGGGGGTGGACATCTGGGCTCTGCTGAGCTTTTGGATAACATGTTCTTGAGACACCCCCTGTGAGAGGGGTGAGGTCTCTTCTCCTGGGGCTTCTGGATGCATCTATACTCATCCAAGCACCTGCTAATCACAGGTGGACTCTAAAGAATGGTTCCGCATTGCCAGGCCCACAGGCCTTGGTTTTTCATGGTGCAATGCCTGATCCAGAGATAAGAACTAATGGGATGTGGAGTCAGAAGCTCCCAGTGCCCACCCAAATCAATACCCCCATTTGACAAAATGATCTGGTGTCCACGGAAAGGAAAGAGCCTGTCAAAGGGCACAGAACTCAGCCCTGTCCCTGGGCCTAGAACACAGACCCTTGTTTGAGCTGATCCCTCAGACCCTTTGTGCCTCATTCCAAGGGACCTGTAGAGTAGGTGCCACTGGAGGGCAGGTGTGAACTGCCCCAGCTCTTCCCTCTTCTCCTTACAGCTGCTGGTCCCCCACATTCGGTATACCCTGCATATCAACACACTGGCCAGAGAGCTGCTCATCGCCCCTGGGCAGGTGGTTGACAGAGTAAGAGCTGCTTTAGGGAGGGTGTTGGGGCTTGGGGCATGGCTCAAATGTAGACTTCCTAGAAAACTTGAGGTCCTGAGTTCAAACCCCAGTATTACCACCACCCCCAGAAACAGGAGAAAACTTATTCATAGAATGGGGAAAAAAATCTTTGCAAATCATATACTGATAAAGTCTACTATCCTGACTATGTAACTTACAGCTCAAATATAACATGTATATATAACCTAATTAAAGGCTTGGGTGTTTGAGTGCTTACCTAGCAAATAGACCCTGAGTTCAAATCTCAGTACAAAAAAAGAAAAGAAAAGAAAAGTCCAGGCACCAGTGGCTCATGCTTGTAATCCTAGCTACTCAGGAAGCTGAGATCTGAGGATTGCAGTTTAAAGCCAGCCCAGGCAAGAAAGGCCTTGAGACTCTTATTTCCAATTAACCACCAGAGAACCAAAAGTAGTGCTGTGGCTTAAAATGATAGAATACTAGCCTTGAATTGAAGGGCTCAGGGACAGGACCTAGGCCCAGAGTTCAAGCCCCAGGACAGAAAGAAAGAAAGAAAGAAAGAAAGAAAGAAAGAAAGAAAGAAAGAAAGAAAGAAAGAAAGAAAGAAAG
>NW_012267235.1:11386722-11398467 GCF_000151885.1 Dipodomys ordii | reverse complement strand
AAGGAAGGAAGGAAGGAAGGAAGGAAGGAAGGTGGAAGAGGGGGCTGGGAATGTGGCTTAGTAGTAGAGTACTTGCCTAGCATGCATGAAGCCCTGGGTTCGATTCCTCAGTACCACATACACAGAAAAATCCAGAAGTGGCATTGTGGCTCAAGTGTAGAGTGCTAACCTTGAGCAAAAGAAGCTCAGGGACAGTGTTCAAACCTCAAGACTGGCAAAAAATGATAGATAGATAGATAGATAGATAGATAGATAGATAGATAGATAGATAGATAGATAGATAGATAGATAGATAGATAGAAGTTCTTCGATTGGAAGACTCTGGGGGTTCTGGGGGTGGCAATGGCCCCATCTCTCCCACACCAGTTCTAACTACCTCATGCTTCTGAAGCAAAGTCCTGATTCTCAGGAGTCCTGCTTCTCAGTCCACAGGCCTTGGCATTGAAGGATTCTCTGAGCTAATAAAGAGGAACATGACACAGCTGAGCTACACTGACCTGTGTCTTCCTGAAGATATTCAGGCCCGAGGAGTTGAAGACATTCCAGGCTACTACTACCGGGATGATGGGATGCAGATCTGGCGGGCAGTGGAGCGGTGAGGGGATTGCCCCCAGGAAGCCAGGGGCTCAGGGGAGGCAGGAAGACTGGGAAGTAGGGGACAGGAAGTCTGCATGTGAATGACCCTGCGCTGAGGTGCTTCTCAGAGAGGGTCAGGGCTGGAAACAGAATAAACTTGTGTGTGCCTTGCAGCTTTGTTTCTGAAATCATCGGCATCTACTACCCAAGTGATGTGTCTGTTCAAGATGACCAAGAACTTCAGGCGTGGGTGAGAGAGATCTTCTCCAAGGGTTTCCTAGAGCGGGAGAGCTCAGGTATGAGGACTTTGATTCTTGGGCCCCAAACTCTCTGACCTGTACAGCAAAATCCTCAGGCTCCCAGTAAACCCACTTCTCCTACAGGTATGCCTTCTTCACTGGACACTCGAGAAGCTTTGGTAAAGTATCTGACCATGGTGATCTTCACCTGCTCAGCCAGACACGCAGCTGTCAGTGCAGGCCAGGTGAGGGAAACCTGAGCTAGGAGTGGAGGAGGGAGGGGCCTAACTCCAAGCCTTATTCTGCTTTCTTGGCCTTCAGTTTGATTCCTGTGTTTGGATGCCCAACCTGCCATCTACCATGCAGCTGCCACCACCCACTTCCAAAGGCAAAGCGAGGCCTGAGGGCTTTATAGCCACCCTCCCATCTGTCAATGTCACCTGTGACGTCATCATCACCCTCTGGATGCTGAGCAAGGAGCCAGGAGACAGAGTGAGTATGAAGCTGGGAGTCAGGACAGACCAGGCCAGGTAGAGCTTGGAGCCCTGAGTTCAAGCCCCAGAATCAGCATGCACATACACACACACACACACACACACACACACACACACACAGAGCCCAAAGTATTCAGCAGCTTATCTTCACTTGAAGTGATCCATTTAAGGGAGGGGGGCTAGAAGGAGGCCACAGCGTTCATCAGGTAGGGCATCAGGACGAGAGCCATCTATGATGGCTTGCAGCTATGCTGCTGAAGTAGCAGTTCCCTCACTCAATGCTATGGTTGATCCCCAGAGACCCCTGGGTACCTACCCGGATGAACACTTCATAGAGGAAGCCCCGAAGCAAAGCATTGCCACTTTCCAGAACCACCTGGCACAGATCTCCAGAGCCATCAGAGAGCGGAACCAGACTTTGCCGCTGCCCTACACATATCTGGACCCTCCACTCATTGAGAACAGTGTCTCCATCTAAATCCCTAAAGAATCAAGAGTCCGTGGCTCATGCCTCTAATCCCAGCTATCCAGGAGGCTAAGATTTGAGGATAGCAGTTCCAAGCCAGCTGGGGCAGAAAAAATTCCTGAGACACTTATGTCCAATTAAGCCAGCAAATAGCTGGAAATAGATGTGAGACTCAAGTGGTAGATCACCAGACTTCAGCAAAAAAAAAGCTAAGCAAGAGTACAAGACCCTGAGGTCAAGCCCCAGTACTGGCACTAAACAAACAAACAAACAAATAAATCCCTAAAGAACATTGTCCTTTTGGTCACATCAGTCTAGGCTCACTGTCACCAAAAGAAATGGATTCTTCAGAAAATCAGGTCCCCAGTGCTTCTCTGGAACAGCCAAGCCCCAGCCTTGTGTGATTTACCTCTTTTCTCCTTCCCTTCCTCTTTCTTTCTCTCTCCCTCCCTTCTTCCTTCTCTGTCTCTGTCTCTGTCTCTCTCTTTCTCTCTCTCACTCTCTCTCTCTCACTCTCTCTCTCTCTCTCTCTCTCTCTCACACACACACACACACACACACACCAGAGAAACAAAATCCAAACCAAGAAACCAAAACACACAGAAAACAATCTCATGAGACAAGACTACAGAACCTTTTGAAGATGTCAAGCTTTGAAGTGCCTCGCAAGCTCCTTGTTTTGTCTTCCATCATCATGAACAATAAAGGGAAGACCATAAACCTGGCCCACTGACCACAGCTGGTGAGATCTCACAGTCACCTGCCTGGAAGGCAGAAGTTGAACAGGCTGCTAAGCCACATGGAAAGTGACCCAGCGTAAATGCCACCCAAAATTTTGAGCGCCACCTAGTGCCCCAGTGTTAGAATGAACACAACAAGGCCCATAGAAACCAGTCAGTGTAGGCAGGGCTCACCTGTTTTCTCCCAGCATCCCTCAAAGTAGATAATAAAGCAAGTTCTACTTCCAGAGAATTAGAACATATTAGCCTATCATTATCCATACCTTGTTTCCTGGATTCCATCTTCAACAACAGATTTGTAACATTTTATACAAAGAATCCTTTTGAGTTACCTAATGATGTTGATCTCTGTCCCATCAGTATCAAGGCTTTGGGTCTTTAGTCTCACTAGTTAATAAAATAATAAATAAGGGGCTGGGAATGTGGCTTAGTGGTAGAGTGCTTGCCTAGCTTGCATGAAGCCCTGGGTTTGATTCCTCAGTATCACATAAACAGAAAAAGTCAGATGTGACACTATGACTCAAGTGGTAGAATGCTAGCCTTGAGCAAAAGAAGCTCAGAGACAGTTCTGAGGCCCTGAGTTCAAGCCCCAGAACTATCAAAAATATAAAGCAATGAATAAGCCATGTGCCAGTGGCTCATATCTATAGTCCTTGCTACTCAGAAGACTTGAGATCTGAAAAGAATGGTTCAAAGCCAGCCCAGGTAGGAAAGTCCATGAGACTCTTTATCTCCAATTTACCACCTAAAAGCTGGAAGTGGAACTGTGACTCAAGTGGTAGAGCACTAGTCTTGACAAGGCCCAGGCCCTAAGTTCCATCCCTAGTACCAGGAAAAAAAGAGAGAGAGAATAAGATATAATATATATACTATGTCTACACAAACACAACCATTGAACTCAGTGGAACTATACCTCAGAAAGAGCAGTGTTGCTTTGAAAGTGGCACTTGAATTACTCATTTCTCACTGAACTCAGTGTACCAAAACTGACTTAGAGCTAGGTATCTGTTAAACATTTTTAATTGTGATCAATAAACAATTCCTGCTCACTTTCACCAATAAAGGAGATAAAACTGAGTGGCTTTGAGTATTATAGAGTAAAACACTGAAGTCTCAGAAAAGACCAGCTGTCCAAAGGGATCCAGTTGACTGAGGCTCAGAATGAATGCACATTCTCTTAGGCACTCTGATAGGAATAATGGATGTTCCTAACATTTCCTTTCCTTGACCTATTTGCCTCATTATTAAAACTCTACCAGAGAGAAGTTGTTTGATAGAGCTAGACTTCCAGGAACCACTGTTTGCTGCAGAGAGGTTGTGCTCACTATTTCATGTACTTTCAGTTTTGCTGTGTTTTGTTTTGGGTCCATATTGGGGAGTTTAAGAGGGGCTTAACCTCAGGGCCTCATGCTCTCTTTTGGCTTTTTCATTCATGACTGGTACTCTACCACTTAGGCCTTGTTTCCAGCCCCACCATGTACTTTCTACCATTTCCTAGATGGTCTTTGGTTAGGATGGGGCCAGGTGACTTATTCTGGACAATGAACCATGGCAGGAAGTAGACCATGAACAATGGACCACAGCAGGAAGTAAGTTCAGATGAGACAGTTCATCCAGCCTTCTACTCCCCTGTTGAACATATTCCAGGGACATGAGCCCCATCCTTATCTCTAGCACTGGACTATAAGTCCACGAGGACAAGGTTCATAGCTGCCCACCACCATACTGTCCACCTTGAAGCGTCTCAGTATATGTTGAATGGAGGAATCAACACACAAATAATTCCTTACCCATTTATCTTGGGCTCTCCCAGTGCTTTGTTCACTACCCCAGGAGAATGGGGAAAAGGTCCTCCCCAGGCTGGCCCCCTCCTCCACCCTGACCTGGAAAACTGCAAGGCCTGAAACAGAGACAAAAGCAAAGTCTGGCAGTCTGACAGACCGACTAATAAAACTCCTTTGTTACCTTTAATCATTCTCACTCAAGGGTTATTACATTTGGAGGCCCCAGCGAGATTATCTATCTGAACTACATCAGGCCTTGCCGTGCCTTCCCCCTCCCCCCCCCCCCCGCAACTCCCATCCCCAAACCTCCTATTGTAGGTGAATCTCAGCCCTCAGGGAAGAGACCCTCCCTCAAGGGTCTGTTTCCTAAGGACTAACCTGGGCAGGAATCATTTGGAAATCCTCCACGATTGAGTCTGGGTAGGCCTGCATCTTGGGAGACTCAGTGGAAGGCTGGACGCAGCGCTACTTCCCGAGTCTGAGGCTGCAATAAGGCATATCCCACGCCTCCTGAGGCTTCCTTGGTAAGCCATCTGGGACCTCCTTGAGAGGTCATCTGGGGGACTCAGTGGAAGGTTGGACTCAGCATTACTTCCAGAGTCTGAGGCTGGGACAAGACGTAGCCATGCCTTCTGGGGCTTCCTTGAGAAGCCACTGGGACTGCTTTGAAAAGTCATCTGGAGCTCCCTTGAGAAGCCATTTGGGGCTTCCTCAAGAAGTCATATGGGACATGTGAGTTAAGTATCTGTGGCTACTTGACTGCGTTGGTTTGTTACTGTTTCTATCTGTGTCCTGTATACTCTTCCACTTACTCCTTTTTTACAGAATGGGATAAGGAGCCTCTGTGTCTTCACCCTTGGAATGTATGATTAATAACTTTTTTTTCTTTTAAACAAAAGGCATCTCGGCTTGGATATTCCTGTAATCGTTATCATCTTAAGACCCTCTATGAATTAGAGTGGACTTCTTTTCATGTTGGTTGGCCATCTGAAGGAACTTTTGACCTCTGCACAACATACAAGGTTCAGCAAGTCGTTTTCAGAAATCCTAATCAGGTTCCCTATAATTCTGGTGTGGATTGACATGATAACTAACAAGCCTCCTTGGCTTGGGGAATATGTAAAACCCTTCCCCTTTTTCTGTCATCAGCACCTCCGATGTTTAGTCCCTCAATACCAGAAATGGTTCCTTGTACCAGCCTTAGGGCTTGTCTGTGGATCCGCCCCCTTTACAGCCCCTGAGACAGCCAACCCCCAGGGGTAGACTATAGGCAGGCCCTCTTTCTAGTGTATGTTCCCTTTATAACTAGGGGCCTGTAAAACTGGAAACAACAAAATCTGTCCTTTTCTGGAAAAACCCCAGGGGCTCATCTCATTATTGGAGACAGTATTCACACACCAGCCCACCTGGGACTATTGCCAGCAACTTCTACAGGTGCTTTTCGCCTCAGAAGAAAAGGAGCACATTGGCACAGTGCCTTGAAGTCAGTCCTTGGACCAGATCATTCCCTCACTGATGACCCAGTCCATTTGGAGTGAGTCTTTCCCCTGAGTCACCCAAGCTGAGACTACAAGAGCAATCGGGGGAAGGAGGCACTTACCAATTACCGCCAGACTGTTAGCAGGGATACAGGCAGCAGTTAGGAAGCCATCTAATTTATCTAAGGTGAGTGAGACTGTACATCTCCCCGGTGAGTCCCCTGCTGCTTTTCTGGAACAGCTCTCGGAGACCTATAGGATCTATATACCTATAGATCCTGAGGCCCCAGAGAATCAAAGAACCCTAAATATAGCCTTTGTGAACCAGTAGGCCCCAGATATTAGAAAAAAAGCTTCAAAGGTTAGAAGGTTTTGAGGGAAAGGTGTTATCTGAGCTGGTAGTGGTTGCCCAGGTCTTTTATAACAGAGATACCCTGGAGAAGAACGTTTTTTAAAAGGTGGTTCAAGCTTTAGTAGCAGCATCAGGTCAGGGATCAGGAAACCTTTGGCAACAACACAACTTATTTGTAAAGGCATTAGTGAACCTCTAGGACTAAATCAATGTGCTTATTGCAAGCAAAATGGACACCGGAAAAAGGAATGTTAAAGAAGGGAAAAGATGGAGGCTCAGATTTTAAACCTGGAAGAGGATACAGAATAATGGGGCCAGGGCTCAGTCCTCAGCCTCCCAGAGTCCATGGTAACATTGCAAATAGGGGGCAAAAAGATAAACTCCTCGTTGGATCCTGGAGCTGCTTATTGGGTATTGAAAAAATCAGAAGGACCAATGGCTAAACAAAGATTAAATGTTCAGGGGGCCACTGGAAATATTGAATTCCATCCATGCTTTCTGGCTAGAATTACCAATCTGGGAAAAGGAACGATGACTCACTCCTTTCTTGTCATTCCAGACTCTTTATCCACTCCTAGGATGGGCCTTTATTTTTAAAAATTAAAAGCCAAAATTTCTTTTCCCCTAGTCAGTCTGGGTAACTTGTCTCCTTGGAGAAGAATACATGTTGCTTCCCCTAGAAGAAAACAAAGAATCACTCTCAAGCCTTGAGGTGGGCAAAAGGAAAAACAGTTAATATCTACACAGACAGCTGCTATGCTTTCACTACAGCCCATGTTTGGGACTCGATACAAGGAAAGAGGACTCTTAACTTCTGGAGGAAACAAATAAGAATGTTGAAGAGATACTGACTCTCCTGGATGCCATTTGGCTTCCCAAAAAGGTGGCCATTATTCATTGTAAGGGTCATCAAAAAGAAGAGACCCCTGAGGTTCAAGTAAACACCTGAACTAACTGATCGGGCAGCTCGCTAGGCTACCTTAAAACCAGTGGGGCCTCTAGAGCTGCTAATCATTACACCATTGCCAGAGCTGCCAGAAAGGCCTTAATTATTCAAATGATTTAGAATTGGGAAAGACCTTCCCTACTGAGACACTTCCCTCCAGATGGAGAAAGCTGCAGGATGGATGGATATTCGTTCCTTAGGCCCTGGGGTGGACCTTGGTTACACTGACACATCAGAACACTCATTTAGGGGAAACTCGACTGAGTCTTCATTCCCCATTTAAAAGACCTCATCTCTGATGTGGGGTACAGATGTATAAGTTGCCAACAGGTAAATGCTGGAAAGACGGAACATGTGGAGAGGGCACTATGCGAGGAACCTCACCTGGTAAGGAAGTGGACTTCATGGAGGTAAAGCCTGGAAAGTATGGACATCACTATTTTAGTACTAGTGGACACGTTTTTAGGCTGGACTGAGGCATTCTTGACAAAAACCAAAACTGCTAGATAACAGTAAAAAAAAAATTACTCGGGCTGGGAAGGTGGCTCAGTGGTAGAACGCTTGCCTTGCATGCTTAAGGCCCTGGATTCGATTCCTCAGCACCACATAAGCAAAAAGAAAAAAGCTGGAAGTGGCACTGTGACTCAAGTAGTACAGCGCTAGCCTTGAGCTGAAGAGCTGAGGGACAGTGCCCAGGCCCAGAGTTTAGGCCCACGACTGGACCCCAAAAAATAAAATAAAAAATTACTCCATGAAATAATTCTTCCGTTTGGCTTACCCTTAGCAGTGGGGCCCAACAATGTCCCGGCCTTCACCACCCAAATTACTCAATTATTGGTTAAGGCCCTAGAAATAAATAGGAAATTACATTGTATTTATAGAACTCAGAGTTCAGGACAGGTGGCAAGAATGAATAGGACCTTAAAGGAAATTTTAACTAAATTAATTATAGAAACTGGCCATGACTGGGTAAGCCTTGTCCCCTTTGCTCTCCTTTGAGTAAGATGGACTATTCAGAGACACTCAGAGGATCCCCTAAAAATAAGACTTACCAAGTGTTAATTGATATGCTTTTATAGTTTCTTATTCTTAATGTATTACTATGGGAAGAGCTTTTCTGCTCACACCTTTGTACAGGTGGCCTGTTTATTTTTGTTTGTTTTTGTTTTGTTTTGGGGATTTTTTTGTCAGTCATGGGGCTTCAACTCTGGGCTTAGGCACTGTCCCTCAGCTCTTCAGCTCAAGGCTAGTGCTCTACCAGTTGAGCCACAGTGCCACTCCGGTTTTCTGGTGGTTTGTTGGAGATAAGAGTCTCGTGGCCTTTCCTGCCCGGGCTGGCTTTGAACTGTGATCCTCAGATCTCAGCCTCCTGAATAGGATTACAGGCGCGAGCCACCGCACACAGCCGGCCTCTTTTTATTTGTTGGATTTGCTGCACTCGAAGCCTGTTTGATGGGGGAGGGGGAGTTTAGAATTTGGCCCAAAAGAAGGATGTAAAAATCAGTTATTTGATTGAACAGAAAAAACAGTGGGGAATGTGAAAAACGGTGGGGCAGAGGGTCCTGACCCATGCTGACATCACCGCCATGCCTCCTTCCCCTCCCCCCACCTCCAGCTGGCAGGGAAGGGCATCAAAGGAAGTCATTCAGTGGCAGGCCACCAGATATGGAGGGTGGGAGTTCCAGGGGAGGAGAGGAGAAAAAGCACAGGGGAGGCCAGGCGCAGGTGGCTCACACCTATAATCCTAGCTACTCGGGAGGCTGAGGTCTGAGGATCACGGTTCAAAGCCAGCCAGGGCAGGAAAGTCCGTGAGACTCTTATCTCCAATAAACCACTAGAAAACTGGAAGTGGAGCTATGGCTCAAGCGGTAGAGCACTCGCCTTGAGCTGAAGAGCTGAGGGACAGCGCCCAGGCCCAGAGTTCAAGCCCCACCACCAACCAAAAAAAGCACAGAAAGAGGGGCGCGTGAGGTGAGACACTTGGTGCAGAGGACAGCTGTAAGGAGTGCATGAGCCCCATGAGGCCCACAGAAAGGCCCAGGGAAGTCTGAGCAGTAGAGGGGCCTGCAGAGAGGCCAGCAGAGAGCTGAGAAGATGGCAGAGGTGGAGAGGCTGGAGAAGTGCTGGAAAGACCTGTAGAAAAGATGAGACCTGTGGGAAGCAGGGAAAAAGAAGTCGCCACTTGGAGGTTGCAGCTGCTCCTAGTTCGGAGATAGCTCTGGCCAGTGCACTTGCAGACTGACTAATGAAGCTGCTTTGTTACCTTTAATCATGCCTCCGTGGATTTTCTCACTCATGGCTTATTACAAAAGGAGATGACATCATCAAAGGATTGGGGTGGTCTCACTCCATCAGCTGCACTATAACTCACACTCTAGCTCTTCTCCTTCTCCGGGAAAACACCAAATGGCAGATGATGCCAGTGCAGCCCAGAGATCCCAGGGGCCTGGGCTTGGGAGGCCATGGGGGCTTCCTTGGAGGCTTCGCTAGCAGCCTCCGGGATTGAAGTCGACACCGCGGGGCCTAAGACAAGGAATGGATCCCCATCACCAAACTGGGCCGCCTGGTTAAGGTCTCTGGAGGAGATCTAGCTTTCCTCCCTGTCCATCAAGGAGTCTGAGATTATTGACTTCTTCCTGGGAGTGTCACTCAAGGATGAGGGGTTGAAGATTATGCCGTGCAGAAGCAGACTCAAGCTGGCCAGTGCACCAGGTTCAAGGCATTTGTAGTCATTGGCAACTACAATGGCCATGTTGGTCTGGGGGTTAAGTGCTCCAAGGAGGAGGCCACTGCCATCCGGGGGGCCATCATCTTGGCCAAGCTCTCCATCGTCCCTGTGCGGCGAGGTTACTGGGGGAACAGGATTGGCAAGCCTCACACTGTCCCATGCAAGGTGACAGGCCGCTGCGGTTCTGGGCTGGTGCGCCTCATCCCCACCCCCAGAGGCACTGGGATCCTGTCAGCACCTGTCCCCAAGAAGCTGCTGTTGATGGCTGGCATCGATGACTGCTACACCTCAGCCGGGGGCTGTACTGCTACCTTGGGGAACTTCGCCAAAGCCACCTTTGATGCCATCTCTAAGACCTACAGTTACCTGACCCCTGACCTCTGGAAAGAGACCATATTCACCAACTCTCCTTATCAGGAATTCACTGACCATCTTGTGAAAACCCACACCAGAGTCTCCGTGCAGAGGACCCAGGCTCCAGCTGTGGCTACAACATAGAATTTTATACAAAAATAAGAAAGTGAATCAAGCCTAAAAAAAAAAAACCCCACACTCTACTAAGCCCTGACACTGGGGGGAAGATTTAGAAAGGGGACCAGATGAGACACCTCTGGGTGAGGGTACTCCTCCAGGGTACAGAGTTCAAGCAAGGCACACAAGTCTCCCTCAAATAGTCTGCTCTGCTGCCCCAAATAGTTTCCATGTCCTGCACAGTAGAAACTGCAGCTCAACCGGACCCATCCTTGCCTGGTCACTGGTCACAGGGGACATGATGGCGGTGATGTGTGAGGCTACCAGCTCCTTCTTGAGTGCAGGACCCTGAGGCTCTCAGTGGCCTGGGTGGAACTGAAGCAGAATAAATGGGGGGAATGAAGCATGGGAAACAGGCGCCAGGAATTCAACCTTGTATTAATGAATGACTTGATTAAGAGCATAGGAGTTCTCATGTTTTCTACCCCCTCATAAGCTGCAAGATTTGTAAAAAGAGGAAAGGGATGGGAAAGAGAATCAATCTGTCTCTCTCTGTCTCTCTGTGTCTCTCTGTCTCTCTCTCTCTCTTTCTCTGTCTCTCTCTCTCTCTTTCTCTCTCTCTGACATTGTATGATTGTCCTCATAATTTGTGTGCTCTGAGAACTGAGTGGGATATCTTAAAGAGACAACTGGCTATAATCCTAGCTACTCAGGGGGCTAGATCTGAGAATCTCAGTTCAAAGCCAGCTCAAGAAGGAAAGTCCATGAGACTTATCTCCAATTAACTACCCCCCCCCCAAAAAAAGCCAGAAGTAAAGCTATAGGTCAAGTGGAAAAGCACAGCCTTAAGCAAAAAAAAAAAAAAAAAAAGCTCAAGGACTGCCAGGCATTAATGGCTCACACCTGTAATCTTAACTACTCAGGAGGCTGAGATCTGAGGATCATAGTTCAAGCCAGCCCAGGCAGGAAAGGCTTTGAGACTCTTAGCTCCATTAGCTATCAGAAAATCAGAAGTGGCACTGTGGCTCAAAATGGTAAGGCACTAGCCTTGAGCAAAAGAGCTCAGGGACAGCACCCAGACCCTGAGTTCAAGCTCCATGACCAACCAAAAAAAACACAAAAACTTAAGAACAGGTCATGAGTTCAAGTCCCAGGACCAGAACAATAAATAAATAAACATCTGGGCAAGGCAACCAAGTGGGAAAATAACTCCTCTTGGCCCAAAGTGTTTAAAAATATTTGTCTTTTAAAATTGTTATCTGCGAGACTATTATGTCCATTTAACCACTTGAAAAATGCCAGAAGTGGAGAAATAGCTCAAGTGGTAGAGTGCCAGCCATGAGCAAAAAAAGCTTGGGACAGTGTCCAAACCCTGAGTTTAAGCCTTTGTTATCAGCATAAAAAATAAAATAATAATCTCCTTGCTTTGCCACTTGACTCGTGTGTGTGTGTGTGTGTGTGTGTGTGTGTG
>NW_012267235.1:11370006-11386672 GCF_000151885.1 Dipodomys ordii | reverse complement strand
GAGAGAGAGAGAGAGAGAGAGAGAGAGAGAGGGAGGGAGAAGGAGAGGGAGAGGGAGGGAGGGAGGGAGAGACAGAGACAGAGAAAGGGAGGGAGGAAGGGAGGGAAAGAGAGAGGGGGGAATCCTGAATTACATTCTTTTTTTTAGAGATATCAAGAATTTGGGATCTTTACCTTCAAGATCGCCCACCTTAACAATACCAGGCTACCTGGATGCTGAAAACCTTAGCTCCATCCCAACCTGCACTTCTCCTACACCAAAGACCACCAGAAATTCCACTTTACCCACCAGTGAGCCTATCTAGCTCCCACATAGCATCTCCCTCAATGCACCTGGGTTCTTTCCCACTTTATGCTGAAGCATAAAAACAGCTGGACAGCCAGTGGCTCCAGAGAAACCTAGTCAAGATCCAAGCTTTGCCTTCCTCCAAGTCTCCATTGTCAGGTCTGCAGTGTGAGGGAGGGTAAGGCTGTGGCAGGACAGAAGAATCCTCACTGGTGGCTAACTGGAGATAAGAGGCTCATGGACTTTCCTGCCAGGGATGACTTTGAACCATAATCCGCAGATCTCAGCCTTTTGAATAGCGAGGGTTATGGGTATGAACCATCAGAGCCCAGGCTTATATTTTCAAGTTCTGCTGTTTTCCTACAAGTCTTTTCGTGCTCACCCCAGAACATGTTAGTCTTCCTCACAAAATGAATGGGGCCAAGGGAGTTCAGGGAACCTTCAAGCAGAGCTCAAGCTCTGGAATGTTCGCGTGTATAAGGCCTGTGAAATCATTTGGTACATGATAGGACAAACAAGTATACTTCTTGTCTGCTGCCTGTTACCATCTTCCTGGTCCATGAATTTTTGTTTGGCCCATGACCGATGTTCTAAATACCTGAAAGGTCCTTGATAGAAAAAGATTGCCCACCCCTGCAAGCTTGTTTTCTGAGAAAACACTAAGCACTCACTGAGAGGGAGGGTGGAGGAGAACCTAACTCACCCAGCTTCCCTTTATCCCTCCCTACTCCTGTCAAGCATCTTCATTCTCAACCTAGTCAGTTATTTCTTACACCCCACCACCAGTAGCTGCAACACAGCACAGGAAAAGACTGCGCCATTCCCAGATGGCTTATGAGAATTAAGGGACAAAGCTGGAGGGCAGGGTGGGGGAAATGCCCTCTCCTGGCATTGTGCCCAGTTCTGCATCAGCAGGGCCTCATAGCTCAGAAACCATGGCAACACGCTGGTTGTCATGGTTACTGAGGATGCTCTATTCTGTCAGCTGAGTGCTCCCCAGAGCTTCCTCTCTCCATTGTAGTCTATAAAATGAAATGCACTCCCAAGTCCAAAGAAGTACCTTTGCACCCCCTACAGGCCAACCTTCATCTGTCAACTAAATATCTCACTGCTTGCTGTTGGTTCTTGGGCCTGGCCACAATAGTGGCATCAAGACAGTCTCTCTTGCTGGAACCAGGGAGGTGGCACTGAGCTGGAACTCAGTGGCTGGGCTACTAGCTCCAAGAATGAGATTCATTGAAGTGGCATATTTTTTGGATTCTAATTCCTCCCTCTGCCTCCACACTTCCCATAACTGCACAGGTTGCCCCTCTCTGAGCCCTCCTCCTCCCTCCTCCTTCCTCCTGCTCTTCCATAGAGAGGCTGTCTGTCTCTGTGGGCCCACCCCATCCTTCCAGCCTCCACCTCAATGTCATTAACAGGAAGCCCCATTGGTGTGGCTATACCCTAGACCCAGCCACAGGCCTGGGCTGCCTCCTTGCTGTCCAGGTCAGCAAGTTAAGTTCCTAGGGGTGTGGGGAGAGGTAAGTTGGTAAGGAACGTGTGGATCACATCCTCAAGATAATCATAGGTTTGAGCCCTCACACTAGCTGTCACTTCTCTGATCTATCCACACCTTCCCTGGATGTTTTTCCCCTGCTTTTTCTCTTTTGTCCTCTTTGATTTCCATCACAGGCTGTGATAGTGCCTGAGAACAAATTATTCCTTGACTTGGGTGTCACCATCAACTCTACTGAAGCATGCATCTGTCATGGCACCATTATGCCTGCAACCGTTAAAAGCAGAACCTCTGAGAGGGGCCTCGATGACAACCCTTCCTGCCTTCCTGTCTCTGCCCCACACCACAAAGCATCTCTATCACTCCAGGCCACAATGGAGGAGATGATGGCCTTGGGTCACTTCAGGTCTCAGAGAGATTATTATCCTAAACTTTGTTTTGCCAAGGAGTTAATTACATAGTTGGTCGGGAACTGGCTCTATGGCTGTAGTATCAGGGTACACTTCTCTATTTTCTGTCTGCTTCCTCCTTGTCCTCACTCCCCACTCACTTAAACACTCGGCCCCATCTTCCTAACCAGTGACTCAACTGAGAACTGACTCCTGGCAAGGATCTAGATGGACAATGAGAGTTGTGACACATAAGATGGTCACTCCTGCTTTGAACCCACTTCGTCAAGGAGACTGTTGTTTTGACTGTGTTGTGGCAGCTGCCCATTTGCCACCAGATCATGAAAGAGGGGTTCTAGGGCTTGAACTCAGCACCTAGGCATTGTTCCTTCACTTTTTTGTTCAAGCCTGCCACTTTACCACTTGAGCCACAACTTCAGTTCCAGCTTTTGGATGGTTAATTTGAGACAAGAGTCTCATGGACTTTCCTGCCTGGGCCAGCTTCAAGCAGCGATCCTCAGCTCTCAGCCTTCTGAGTAGCTAGGATTACAGGTGGGAGCCACCAGTGCCCAGCTTGCACAACCACATCTTCAAGATGGAAAAAAGCTTTGGTCTCAGTGTCCAGACCTGTGGGAATTCTGGGCCACCTCTTCTTACCACTGGCTCTCCCTAACTGCTCCTTTCTCATTTCTGCTGCAACTTCTGCATTAATACCCACAACCATAGTGGGGCCTTTGTTCCAGACAAGCTCCTCTACCAGGTCAGGGTCTGGGAGGCCTAGAGTCCTTGTTCAGTGCAGAGTCCCAGCCCTTGGCAGCTGTGAGTATTCTGCTCATACAGTCAATGTCAAAGCAAGTTGCTGTTCACTATGGCTCCCTCTGCCTTCCCCACCAACCAGCTGACCATGAGCTGCAGGGCCTTTCTACTATTACTCAGCCAATATGCTCTAGATCTGGGCTGTCATAAAGAAGTGACGCTCCCCCTGAGAGCTCTGACTGTCTTTCCATCAGCTACATCTCTACTGATTTGTTTAATGTCTCCTGACCTCCTGCCCAAACACCTGCTGTCTTTCAGTGCTTTCCTGCCTCCTCCTCTTCCTCCTAGCTCTGTGACCTTGTGCAAGTCTCATAAACTGCCTGTGCCTATTTCTTCATCTGATCATCTGAGTTATAAAAGCATCTACCTTATAGGTTACTAAGGATTAAATGCAAAAACCTCAAGAACAAACCTCAGGGAACAGGAAGTGCTGAGTGAGCCAAGCCTCTCTGAGCATGACCTATTCATGCTGCTGTTTGCTCCATACACAATCATTGTTTCTCTAGTTGTCTTTATTTGTTTGTTTATTTGTTTTTTTATTCTTTTCAAATATTCACCCAGGAGACTGCCTTAGGACACATATACTTCCGGCCTCCACTCCAGTGGTTAGTTCCTCTTGACATCTGGCCTCCTGTAGATCCCCACCTCCTTGCTCTTCAGCTGTCCAATGACCTCCCTGTGGCACTGGGACCTATGACTGTGCTGCTGCTGCTGAGCCTCACTTGGATCCCTGTTGTTTGCCTCGTGCGTTCATGGCAGCACCTTAGCCTCCTGGAATTTTCCCTCCCTTTCTATTAGTCCTCCTCAGAAGACATCGAAGTGTGCT
Organism: Dipodomys ordii; assembly: GCF_000151885.1. Lineage (NCBI taxonomy): Eukaryota > Metazoa > Chordata > Mammalia > Rodentia > Heteromyidae > Dipodomys > Dipodomys ordii. The sequence goes on along the minus strand of NW_012267235.1, from coordinate 11,382,858 downwards.
AAGGCGAGGCATCTGAAGGAGTATCTTACGTGTGCCAGCATCCTTCTTAGCTGAGGCTCTGAACAGCCTTCTTGAGCCTTGCTCTGGCTAAGGATCAGGAAGACCCTTTGGGAACACAATCAGATAGTTCCAAATACTGGTGAGTTGTCTAATCTTTCTCCATGGCTTGATCTGGCTCAAAAGGCAGGATACTCCTCTGGGAGCTAGTGGATTATGCCTGTTATCCTAGCTACTCAGCAGTCTAAGATTTAAGGATCCCAATTCAAAGCCAGCCTGGGTAGAAAAGTCCATGAGACTCTTTGGGGTTTTTTTTGTTTTGTTTTGTTTTGTTTTTTATCCTGGGGCTTGAACTCAGGGCCTAGGTGCTGTCCCTGATCTTCTTTGTACTCAAGGCTAGTGCTTTTCCACTTGAGCCACAGTGACACAGTTTATTGAAGAGTCTCATGGACTTTGCTGCCAGGGCTGGCTTCAAACTGCGATCCTCAGATCTCAGCCTCCTGAGTATCTGGGATGACAGGTGTGAGCCACCAGTGCCTGGCTCCATGAGATGCTTATCTTCAATTAACCGACAAAAAGCCAGAAGTGGAGGTGTGGCTCAAGTGGTAGAGTGGCAGCCTTGCGTGACGAAGCTGAGTGAAAGCTCAAGGCTCTGATTCAAGCCCCAGTACCCCTCCTCCAAAAATGACAGGAACTCCAATGCTTGCAGGACCAGCAACTATATTTTTTTAATGCTAGAAAAGAGGGACCCTGTATTGCAAGGCCCCTCCAGTAAGAAGGATTGTGGCCAGCAGAGAACACTTGTCTAGTGAGAACAATGGGAAGCCAGTCTCTACGCTAACAGATTGATCCTCAAGTTTTTCAAGAGAACCTAACCAGCATTGAATTTAAATGCTGGCAAAACAAAACACTTAGCAGCCAATCAAAACACATCTGCAGGCCACCTGTGGCTCTCAGCCCGGGCTTGCAAAGCCTCCAGATTTGAAACTCAGGCCTACAGCTCACTCTCCATGTGGTTGGCTGGTTTCCTTCCTTGGCTTTAATTTCCCCCTTTTTGAGCCAGTGGTCTCAGTGGCCCACCCATACCTCTGGCAGTCATGTTGGCTCCCCACTGGTAATCACCATGTATTCTTGGCTCCCAGCATTGTGACCAAGATTGTTGACATCTACTATCCAGACAAGGCAGTGAGCAGGAACTCAGCCCCAGCCTGAGATTGGAAAGACATTCCAGTAGGGTTTTTTTTCTAAGCCACATGAACCCAGGTGAGGTATCCATTCCTGGCTATTGTCCCCGTCCCCCTAAGGTACCTTCCCCAGGGCAGCTGTCCATTGGACTTCAGTCCTGTTCACTCCCTCTCATCCTGGGGTTACCCTGCACAATTGTGCTAGCCCCCTCTTTTACCTTACAAGATCATCTTCACCTGCTCAGCCCAACATGGCATCAACAGCAACTAGGTAAACCAGTGCCAGATCTGGGGAAACCCAATGAAGTCAGAAAAGGAGGGGGCCTAGCATGAGCACTTGAAACTGTGTGCTGACTGAATTGGCTGGTGGGGAGGGGCGGTTAGTAATTGGGTGTCTAATATTTCCACATCTACTGCCAAAGGCCAGACAGACCTGCTAGCCTCATTCCCTTTAATGACAGGTACCAGATTGAATCAAGGGTATCCGGAAAACAAGGGCCAAGAGTAGTGCAGGTAGGAGATTTTAGGTTCAGGAAGCATGAAGAGGAATCTTGGGGACAGTGGACTGTGTTGGATGCAAGCACTCAGTAATTCTGGATTCCAGGAGGGTAGCTCTTAGAATGACTTGAGCTGGTGGATGTAGTTTAGGGTACTGTGGATTCCCTATGAGATGAAGCTTATGGACTTGGAGTCGGCTAATTTTCTTTGTGCTGGTACTGGGGCTTGAAATGAAAGCTTGTTGCTTGGCTTTTTCTGCACAAGGTTGCCACACCTCCACTTCTGCTTTTCGCTGGCTAATTGGAGATAAGAGTCTCAGGGATTTCTCTGCCCAGTTCCCTTGGACTAGAGATCCTCAGATCTTAACCTCCTGAGTAGCTAGAATTACAGTTATGAGCCACCAGCACCTGGCAAAATAAAATGTTTGTCTGAGTTTCTTGTAGGTTGGTGGCCTTTTGTTTGGGTGTTTGAGTGGTTTATGTTTCAAATCGGACTGGTCTCAGATAGTCTGGCTTTTCTAAGTGGGTAGGACTTGAATGGACTACATCCACAAGCAGCAGAAACTTCAGATGGGCCAGAATGGTGGGTTGGTCCATGGGTCCCAGATCCCAGCCTTCTTAGTTCCTCACCATCCCCTGCAGCACCTGACCAGCTCCACCCATGCTTTCCTGAGCAAGTGAAACGGGACTCCAGAGATAATTCAGGAATGTAACCAGAACCAGGGCGCTGCTCTGAGGCTGCCTGCACCCCTAGATGTTGGAGCACCCCTAGATGTTGGAGCCCAGAGCCCTGGCCGGCCGGCCAGACCCCACAAACTGCACTCACAGCCCCAGGGCAAGTGTTTGAAGTAATTTTATTGGAAAACTGGAGGTGGCAGGGCGGGGCGCAGGGGAGGTGGAGCGGGAGGGCGGGCCTAGATGGAGATGCTGTTTTCGATCAACACCGGGTCCAGGTAGTAGTAGGGGATGGGCAGGCACTTGTTGCGCTGGCGGATGTTGTGCGAGATCTCGGCCAGGCGCTGGCGGAAGGCCTCCATGCTCCTCCGCGGGCCTTCCTCCACGAAGTGGATGTCCGGGAAGTGGCCCAGCGGCCGCTGCGGGGGGCACAGAACCTCACGCTGGGACCCAGCCCCCGGAGCTCCCGCCCAAGCCCAAGCCGCAAGGCCAATTACCTCTGCCCTCCACCAGCTCCCTCCCCCTCTATCCTCCTCCCCTGACCCCGCACCCTGTCATCAGGCTCCCGACTGAGGGTCCAGAGAACCAAGAGCACGATGCACGTGGTCTTCACGTCCGGCAACGTGTCCATGTAGCTCTGAAAAGTGGTCAGCCCCTTGGCCTGCATCGGCGGGTTGCGCATGGATGATGGGAAATTGGGCATCCAAGAGGTGAACTCCAGCTGGAAATGGAGTAGGAGATCTCAGCCACCTGGCTCAGGTGTTGGGGCTGCGTTTGGGACTACAGTTGGGGTTAGGAGGCTGGGCCCAGGATTTTTGTTGTTGTTGTTGTTTTTGTCGGTCGAGGGGCTTGAACTCTGGGCCTGGGCCTGGACACTGTCCCTCGGCTCTTCAGCTCAAGGCTAGCGCTCTACCGCTTGGGCCACGGCGCCACTTCTGGCTTTTTCTGCTTATGTGGTGCTGAGAAATCGAACCCAGGGCCTCATGCATGCGAGGCAAACACTCTACCACTGAGTCACCTTCCCAGACCCTGGGCCAAGGATTTTTAAACTGAAACGGAGATGGAAGCTCAGACTTGGTTGACACAAGTTGGGGCTGAGGCTGGGTTTGACTTTGGGACTGAGGCTAAGTTTCCCAGATCTGGGTTCTGGGGCTGGGGCTGGCCCTGGAGAGCACCAAGTACCTGGCCTGTGTTGACCGCTGCGTGCCTGGCAGAGCAGGTGTACATGACCATGGTGACATATTTAATCAACTCAGGTACTGTTCGCAGGCAGGTGGGAAAGCCTGAAAGGCAGGAAAAGAACAGGCACAGTGTCATTCCGTACCCTGGCCTGGCTGCCCAGCAGAGGGCGCCTCCAATCCCAGCTTGACTTGCCAACACTCCAACGTGCACCAGGCACAATCCCATCTCCCAGGACTGAATCTTGGCATTTCCAGCTTCCAGCTATCTCTGGATTTGTCTGCTACACCTGTCAGACCTGTCACCTCCCTCCTGGACATCACCACAGCACCACAGACTGTGTTCTAGCCACCAGTATAGCCTGATCCTCTACCCTATGAGCTCATCTCCTTGCTAGCCCCTCCATGGCCTCTCTGGCATTCTGGGAAATTCCAAACTGCCCCAGTTCTGGCACAGTAGACCTAACCACTAGCTGAAAGCAGCTCTCCCCACCCCAGGCCACATAAGCCTCAAGGGGAGCACCTTCAGCTGTCTCACTCCCTTTTACCCCTGCAAGAACTACTTAGCATCCTATAGCTTCTCATTGCTGAGAGTGTGCCCAAGTAGCATGGCCTCAAAGCACCTTCCTCCCCTCTCCAAGAGACTGCCACTCTGCCCAGCTCCTCAGCCTCCAGCGCACTGTGGTCTCCTGCTGCAGCTCAGACCCCATTTTTCAGTCCACAAGGCGTGTTGCTAGCATGAGGCACTGAGACCCCTTGAGGTCGCTGCGGAATCTACCGCCAGCACCTGCACTCAGACTCTCAGTGGTCAGCCACATTGTCTTTCCAAGTCTCTCTAAGCTGCCCTGGCTCCAGGGGAAAGGGCAGGAAGAACCCTGTGAAGATCTGAGGGGAGAGCTAGGCACTAGTGAATCACACCTGTAATCCTCACTATTCAGAAAGGTGAGATCTGAGGATCATGGTTTGAAGCCAGCCCCAGCAGAAAAAGCCATGAAGCTCTTCTAGCAAAAAGTTGCAAGTGGAGCTGTACCTCAAATGGTAGAGTGCCAGTCTTGAAGAATTAAAAAAAAAAAGAAAGAAGAAAAGAAAAGTAGTTTGCCAGTCACAAGAGGAGCTATGGCTCAAAGTGGTAGAGCACTAGCCTTGAACAAAAAGTCTCAGGGAGCCAAGCATCGGTGGCTCACACCTGTAATCCTAGCTACTCAGCAGGCTGAGATCTAAGGATCACAGTTCAAAACCAGCCGAGGCAGGAAAGTCCATGAGACTCTTATCTCCAATGAACCACCAGAAAATCAGAAGTGGTGCTATGTGGCTCAACATTGATAGAGCACTAACCTTGAGCAAAAAAAAAGCTTAGGAACAGTGCACAGGCCCTAACTTTAAGCCCCACAACCAACACCCCACACACACACCAAAAAAAAGGCTCAGGGATAGCACCCAGACCCTGAATGCGAGGCATACAACTGAAAAAAAAGCCAAGTGGGGGAGTTCAAGCCCCCAAGATACACACACACACAGATCAGAGGGCAGTACTTTAGCTTCCCATAAGAATATAGTCTCAGGCCCAGTGGAATAGTCATAGTGGACTTACCTGGGACCACCCCTTAACCCCAAGCCCCACTGGGCTCTCACATCCATACCTGAGCTTTCGCGCCCTAGGAGACACTCCTTGAATATCTCCTGTACCCAGCACTGCAATTCCGAGTCACCTTCCACAGCTGCGTCATTCGGGTAATAATAGGTGATGATCTCTGTCACATACCTGAGCAGGGGACAAGGGCCTCAGGTTGGAGCCTCCCTTCCCCTTTGCAACTATGCTTCTCCCACACCCCCCAGATCACTCTGACTTTGGCTGGCCCCAGAATCACCCCAGCTGTGATAGACAAAGACCCAATAGGGTGGAGGTGGAGAGGGTTCCAGGCAAGGTGAGGAGCCACTCAGAGCTGTGTCCAGTGAGGGTCAGGGAAGATCCCCAAGCAACTCAGAATCCCAGAATGGTTCTGAGCAACAGAGCTGAGCTTGGGATCCAAAGAAAGGACCCATGGGGAAACAGGTATGTGATGAACAGAGAGACCTTGAGCCTATCCCCATGGCCAAATCCTAACAGCTAAGCCCAGGTCCTCCAAAGATCTCAACATCCCCTCCAACATATCCCCTGCTAGTGCCATGCACTGCCGTTCCCACCTCACCTTTCCATTGCGTACCACACCGCTAAGCTGTCATCACGGTAATAATATCCGGGCAGGTCTTCAACCCCACGCTTCACAAAGTCATTGGGGATGAAGAGGCTGTCATAAGTGAGCTCTGACAGAGCCCGCACCATCACCTCAGCAAAGCCCTCCAGGCCCAGGGACATGGCCTGTGAAGGAGAAGGCCAAGCTTGGAGCAGGATGAATGTCTTTGCAAGGCCTGCCATCCAAGGGTGGCACCCAACTTTGCCCTCTAATCCTCTATGAGGGCACCTTCTGACCCCACTCCCAGCCCCTCCCACATCCAGGAGCCCTCACAGCCCAGACCAGCATACCAACCCCTGCTTCTGCCTCCTAGACAAAGCACCCACTCTCGCCAATCCCCTCCCTTCAAATCACCTCCCCAGGAACCATAGGCAAATAAAGGTCTTGCTTTTAGTCTAACTAGGAAAGCAAAAGGAAACTAAGAGTCTAGCTTGTCAGGGCTGCGGGGGCAGAAGCCTTACCCTGGCAGAGAGCCCCCCTTCATTGAGGAGGAGGGCCCGCCCAATGCTGTTGATCTGCACGGTATATCGGGTGTGGGGAATGAGGAGCTGGACAGGAAGGCAATAAAGATCATGAGAGAAGGCTGAGGCTGTTTCCCAACAGCCTTAGCACCCCCATGTCTGCAACATCAGACTCTCTTGTCTCTCCAGAGCCCCCAGATTATCCCAGAGCTTGGTGGATTCTCTCTGCCTGCTGAGCAGGCTGAGCAGATTTCCAGGGCTCCCTTCCCCAAAGCCCATACCTTGTATAGGGGGTGGCACATGGGTAGTTGCCTCAACAGGGCTAGGCAGAAGGCTTCCCCAATGAGGTGACTCTCCAGCAAGTGTGCAATGGCCTCATGGCTGTAGAATTCTGCATAGCGCACCCACGTCTTGGCCAGCAGCCAGTCCCACTCAGAGTCACTGGGCAGGAAGATAGGGCAATCAGGCCCAGGGGTCTGGCTGAGCTACAGGTGGGGAAAGAGGGAGAGTTGGTGAGAGCAGAGAACATACAAAAGCCCCCACTGCAGGGAGAAGGTAGAAGGGAGTTCCAAAACTACATCATCTCCACTCCAGCCCCCTGACGCATATCCTTCCCACATTGGCCCTTGCTTTGCTCTCTGCTTGAAGTACCTTTCTTCTGTCCTTGTCACTACCAGGAAATTCTCACTCTTTATTTGAGAAGCAGCTCACAAGATGAGCACCAGTGGCTCACACCTGTCATCCTAGCTAATTAGGAGGCTGAAATCTGAGGATCACAGTTTCAAGCCAGACTGAGCAGGAATTAGAGTCTTATTTCCAATTAAGCACCAGAAAGAAAGAAATGGAGTTGTGGCTTAAGGGATAGAAAGCTGGCCTTGAGCAAAAAAGCCAAAGGACAGTACTCAGGCCCTGAGTTCAAGCCCCAGCAGAAGAAGGGGAGGGGGGGAGAGGACGAGGAGGAGGAGGAAGAGGAGGAGGAGGAGGAGGAGGGAAAGGAAGAAGAAGAAAATGAAAGAGAAAGAGGAGAAGGAGGAAGATGAGGAAGAGGAAGAAGAGGAGGAGGAGGAGGAGGAGGAGAAAACCACCACCACTATGGCCACCTTTAGGTATATAGGTTGGGCAAGGGTGCCCAGTCCCTGGGTAAAGGAGTCATCATTAAAATCTAGCCTAGGGGGCTGGGAAGGTGGCTCAGTGGTAGAGCACTTGCCTTGCATGCATGAGGCCCTGGGTTCCATTCCTCAGCACCACATAAGCAAAAAGAAAAAAGCTCAAGTGGTAGAGCACTAGCTTTGAGCTGAAGAGCTGAGGGACAGTGCCAAGGCCCAGAGTTCAGGCCCCATGACCAGACCCAAAAAAATAAAAATAAAATCTAGCCTATACAGTTTCACTAATGTGCTATGAGCATCAGGACCAGGCTGGTACCCTAGAGGGATGCCCTTCTCCAATTTGCATATGATCCTGTGGGGAATCTCTGAAAAGGAAACACTTCAGTTTTCCTCTTAACCACTAGACATCAGCTGGAGAGCAACTACTTCTGACTAGCTCTGTATTCCATCAGAAGCTCTTGGTCAGTTGGTGTTCTACAGTGTGATACATGCCCCCAGCCCTTTTTGTTGTTTATTTTTAGAATTGGAGTCTTGTGGATTTTTTTTGCCAGAGGCTGGCCTCAAACTCCATCATCTAAATCTCAGTCTCCTAAAGAGGTAAGATTACAGGTGTAAACCACTGGTACCTGGCCAGAGGATGGGGGAATGAATAAAAGAGACAAGCTTAGGCCACAAAGTATATCCCCATCTGGTCATGTCTGAGCATATGCTCACAGCGTGCACACTCAATACTCAGGGGCTGTCGGACACGGGTGGCTCACATCTGTAATACTAGTGACTCAGGAGGCTGAGACTTGAAGATCATGATTTGAAGCCAATCAGAGCAGGAACGTCTACAAGACCCCTATCTCCAACTAACCACCAAAAAGCCAGAAGTGCAGGTGTGGCTCAAGTGGCAAAGCACCAGCCTTGAGCAAAATAAGCCAAGCAAAAATACAAGACCCAGTACCAGCACACACACACACACACACACACACACACACAGATCAAGATGTGCATATGTGTGTGTATGCACTCTCAGACACACACAGGCACACATGCCCGCACAGGAACATTTGTGCACACAGGCTCCACACTTGCAAATTGCTCACATAGCCCATGCCTTGCCCTGAATACCTGGATAGCAATGGGCATCATGTTGCCTTCGGGGCCAAAGTGCAGCAGGCAGAGGGGGGCACAATGATGTTGCTTGTGACCATTGAGCTCCACAGTGGGAATGCCCTCCAAGATGCGGTAGTCTGCCAGGTAAATGTTCCCCTTCTGGAAGAAAGCCATGATGGGAAGGCAGGTAGGCCCCAACATGACCTTCACCTTGGGTGCAGAGCGCACCGGATCCAAGGCTCAATGGGTGGACAGGGATGGAGAGTATAGGGAGGAATATGGGCAAGGTAGGACTTAAAGTGGTTCCTGAAGATTGTGGGGAGGCTGGCTGGGGCCTCCACAGGGAAGGACCTCACCTCCATCTCTGCTTGTAGGCATGTTCCCTCTCCCAGAAATGGAGCCACCATGTCATCTGTGACAGGGAATTTGTCTGGGATCTGTGTGCAGCGCCGGATTAGGCCTGGATTGATGCCATTGAGGTACTGATAGCCAAAAAAAGTATCTTCTGCCCAATGCTCATACACGTATTCTAGGGAGAGGGGGAAGGATGTGTGTTATACTGTGACCCAGCTCCCCTCAGAGATGGGGAGGTATGGGACAGAGGATGAGAGCAGCAAAAAGACTCAGGAGGAAAAATGGAGCCCCCGACTTGGCCTTGAGGGGCCCAGGATGATGTTTGCCAAGAAGCTTCCAAAGAGGGGTACCCACCTGAGTCTCAAACACTCCCTCATTGCCCCCTCTCACATCCCACTGACCCCACAGGAAGTCCCACCTGGAACCTCAGGTTCTGTTTGGGATGCCCCACCCCCATACCAGAGATGACTGTCTTGGTGGCAGGAAAAATGTTCTTAATGTCCTTTAGTCTCTTCCATGATCGCTTCCTGTCCACCAGGCCACGGACTTTGAATGCCAGTGCCCTAGGAGATAAGGTACAAGTCAAGATGGTCAGAGGATGCCTGGAGTTCTAGGATAGGGGGCAGGGCTACCATGCACTGCAGTCTCTGAATCTCAGGGTCTTGTGTTTCAAGGTCTCTGATTGTCAAGTGGCAGATTTTCTACTCTGTCTAGCTCCTATGTCTTTCCTGGCCTGTTTGTTGGTTGTTCCAGGACTGGAGCTTGAACTCAGGGCCTAGGCACTGTCATTTAGCCTTTTCCGGCTCAAGGCTAATGTTCTACCACTTGAGCCACAGATCCACCTCCAGCTTTTTGGTAGTTCATTGGAGATAAGCATGTCATGGACTTTCTTGCCGGAGCTGGCTTTTGAACCATGATCTTCAGATCTCAGGATCCTGAGTAGCTAGGATTACAGGTATGAGCCACCTGCACCCGGCATGGCCATTCTAATCCCTGGGGTTTCCCTGAAGGGGAGCAGAGAGGATAAGATGGGGGAAAGTCTCCACAGGAGCCATCACTCTCCCCTCACTCATGCACACTCACATGGGCCCCAGGCGGGAGAAGAAGGAGGCTGTCTTGATGAAGGAGTAACGGAGATTTGAATTCAGGAACTTGGTGGCTTTGATGTTAATGAGAATCGGGAATCCAGGAATATAACCATTCCATCTGTGGCAGAAGCACAGAGCTAGGACCTGGCATCTGGGGCCCAGGAGGTCAGGGAAGGGGCAAGAACCCAGATGTCAGCCACAGAGGGGCCCAGTCCAACTTCCTGTTCTTACTCTGGCCGGTTGGGGTTGCGGCACCTCCGGACAGGGGGATGGTAACTGGGAATGTGCACGTAGTTGGGCAGGCCGGGAACAAAGACCCTCCAGCTGCAAAAAGAAGCTGAGTTGGGGGAGAGCTGTGATGACAAAGCACCACTGTGGGGCACAGCAATCCAGAGCCATCACTGTCCCCCAACCTCCTGGGACCACCCCCCCCCACACAGGCTCCCAGACCCTGCTGCCCTCACTGGTAGAAGTCCTGCTTGGCTCTGATCTCCTCTTGTCTGTGTTGCAGGAGAATGGGGAGTGTATCGTCTGCTGCTGTCTTTCCTGTAGGGAGACCAAGGAGGAAGCTCAAAGGCCAGCCCCCACCTCCACCCTCCCCTGCCTGCTGCCCACTTCAGAGACCCAGGAGTCCAGCTTCTGCTGAGAGAGGCCCTGTCCCCTGCCAAAATCTCAGGACGAAGGATTATGAGGCCACTGCCTGCCTCCCTTCACAGCCCTGCTCTACCTCTGCTTCTGGAGATCCCTTGAAATATGAATAACAGACAGTTCGGGAAAGTATATTAGGTATCAGGTACTTTGTAAACATTGTGCTTAAATTCATCATTTAAGTCACACAAGAACCACCTTTTGCCAGGAACTGATGGTTCATACCTGTAATCCTAGCTACTCAGGAAACTGAGATGTGAGATCCTGGTTCAAAGCCAGCCTAATAAGAAAAGTCTATGAGACTCATTATCTCCAATTAACCAGCAAAAGTTGGAGGGAGAGATGTAGATCAGGTGGTACAGCACCAGCCTGGAGTGAAAAAGCCAAGCAAGAGTATGAGACACTGAGTTCAAACAGTACCAGCACATACACATGCACAAAAACAAAACAAAAAAGAAAGAAAAAGACAAGCCAGGTACAGGTAGCTCATTCCTGTAATCCTAACTACTCAGGAGGCTGAGATCTGAGAATTGTAGCTCAAAGCCAGCCCAAGCAAGAAAGTCTGCGAAACTTTTATCTCCAATTAATCACCAAAAAGCCAGAAGAGGTGCTGTGACTCAAGTGGTAGAGAGCTAGCCTTGAGCACAAAAGCTCTAGGACAGTGCCCAGGCCCTGAGATCAAGCCCCAGAACCAGCACCAAAAAAGGATTTTAAAAAGAAAGAAAGAAAATAAGGGAAGAAAGAAAGAACAATCTCACAAAACAGGTGACTATTATTATAGACCTACAACCCCTTTCTGCAATCTAAATCATAAAAGAGTATGGAAATCAAGTTTGTTTGCTTTATAGAAAATTCATTGAGGGGCTGGGAAGGTGGCTCAGTGGTAGAGCACTTGCCTTGCATGCATGAGGCCCTGGGTTCGATTCCTCAGCACCACATGAGCAAAAAGAAAAAAGCCGGAAGTGGCGCTGTAGCTCAAGTGGTAGAGCGCTCGCCTTGAGCTGAAGAGCTGAGGGACAGTGCCCAGGCCCTGAGTTCAGGCCCCACGACCGGACCCAAAAAAAAAAAAAAAGAAAAGAAAAAGAAAATTCATTGGTTAGTATAAAGCTGCTCCAAATTTACCCAAGGATATGCAGTCTTTATTTAACTTATCTGGTATAATTGTTCATAGTTTTTATGGGAAATATCAGTGTATTTGATCAATGGTCTGATGTGTGGTGGTAGAAAATATACTCTCTCTATCTCCCTCTCTCTCCCTCTCTCTCTCACTAAGCATCCTTAATCTCCAGAACCAAAATGTTATAAACCTTGAAACAAGTGTGTGGTGTGTGTGTGTGTGTGTGTCCTGAGACTTGAACTCAGGGCCTAGACCTTTCTCCCTCACCTGGATTTTTCACTCAAAGCTGGTGCTCTACCACTTGAGTACTGCCATTTCTGGCTTTTTGCTAGTTAACTGGAGATGAGTCTCAGATTTGTCTGCCTGGGCTGGCTTCAAACAGTGATCCTCAATCTCAGCCTACTGAATAGCTAGGATTATAGATGTGAGCCACCAGTAGCTACAATCTGGAACTTTTTGAGTGTCCACATGATGCCACACGTGGAAAATTCCACACTTGACCACATGTGATGTATCAGTCAGAATGCAAGTATGCCAGAAATATTAAAATTGCTTTGGACAATATACACAAAGTGTATATAAAATATAAATGGATTTCATGCTAAGACTTGAGCCACTTTTTCAAGATATCTCACCTACAGCATGTAGGTAGAGACAGGAGGGAAAAACTTGGAGAGGGCAAGAGGAAGGGTGAAATTGTCCAAAAAGAAATATACTCATCACCTGACTTGTGTAACTGTAACCCCTCTGTCCATCACCTTACCATAACAATAAAAAGACAATACTAAAGAAAATCTAAAATCCCAAGTATTTTTGGTTCCAAACGTTTCATATAAGAGATACTAAACTGATAGATAAAGATATATCTATATATCTACATATTATATACAAATATACATAAACACATATGTATGTGTATATATATATGCATCTTCTGTAAAAAAAAAATCTCAGTATCAGAATACCCTACGCCCCAACACTCTCAAGCTAAAGAACTAAACTGCCATAACCATCTTACAAAGTGTCAGTGAGCTATATGTAGGAAAAATTAGCCATGTTGAAATTGACCCAAGGCAGGCTGATTTAGACCCTCTCCATCCTACTCAGTAACAACCAGGATAGCTGGGAAGCCTTTTTGAAATTCCTTTTAGGCTTTATGTAGGTCCTGGTGTGTGTGTGTGTGTGTGTGTGTGTGTGTGTGTGTGTGTGTGT
>NW_012267235.1:11358361-11369956 GCF_000151885.1 Dipodomys ordii | reverse complement strand
GTGTGTGTGTGTGTGTGTGTGTGTGTGTGTGTGTGTGTGTGTGTGTGTGTTCATGCTTGTACACAAGAGCGCAGGAGCACTTTCCTTTAATATTTTCACTCAAGGCTAGTGTTCTATCACTAGGGCCACAGCTCCACTACTGGCTCTTTCTGTTTAACTAGAGCTAAGAGTCTCACAGACTTTCCTACCCTAGCTGGCTTTGAACTGTGATCTCCAGATCTCAGCCTCCTGAGTAGCTAGGATTGCAGGTGAGAACCACCATAGCTCCATTTTAGATGAAGGCACTGGAGCTTGAAAGAATGAGGACGTGTACCTAGATGCCCAAAGATGGAGCCGACATTGCCTGTGTTTCTCCAGCCTCCTGCCTAGCTGCCCCCAGGCTGGGTAGTGCTGTCCCTGCAGCCTATCCTTCCAGAAGGCCTTCATCTTTGCTACTCTCTCCCTCCTCCTTCTGTCACAGCTCTTGCTGCATTCTGGACGAACGGTGTCCCCTAGAGTTGTACAACCCAGAGTCTCAAACTTGGCTTCATTCCCAGGGCAGAAGCCTCACACCTTTGAGGGCCCAGCAGGTGACTCAAGTCTCCCTGCCCTGGTGTTGCGTGGCAGCCACCCCACCCAACCTCATTCCTGCCCAGCCAGCCAGAGTTACCATGGCCTGTCCCCAGCTTCCATGTCACTGACTTATCATCGTGAGAAGGCACTCAGTGTCCCCAATGAGACATCCCTAGGCCTTCTGTCCCTTCACACCTGCCTCCTTTCCCTGAGTTGGCTGCCTTCCCTCTTCCCAGAAGATGACAGCATGGAGAAACAAGAAATCAAAGAGAGTAGTCTGCTGCAGGAAGGTTGGAGCTCCAGGGACTCAGGATCTGGGGGGCGCCTCAGCTCTGCCCTCCCCTTGTACCTACTGTAAAGAAAGCCAGTAGAAGCTCAGAGGTAGGAGTAAGAGTTACCAGAGAAAAGATCCTCAGGCTCCATGGAGCAATCCCATTTAGGAAGCTGACAAAGCAGCCAGACAGAGGGCTCTGGCAGGGGCAGGTACATGGAGGTCAGGTACGTGGGTCTTGTGAGTCCTGTTCCTTTCCCATAGATCAACCAAACAACCTGAAGATACAGTGGACAGCCTTGCCCTGTTACCAGGAGGAGCCTGATGGTTAATATAAATAACAAGGCCGTGTATGTGTGTGTGTGTGTGTGTGTGTGTGTGTGTGTGTGTGTGTGTATACACATGCATGCCAGGATTGGGTCTTGAACTCAGGGCCTGGAAGCTCTCCCTTAGCTTCTTCACTTAAAGCTAATGCTTTACCACTTGACCCACAGCTCCACTTCCAGATTTTTTTAGTGGTTAATTGGCACTGGTGGCTCACACCTGTAATCCTAGCTACTCAGGAGGCTGAGATTTCAGGACCACAGTTCAAAGCCAGCCCCAGCAGGAAAGTCCATGAGACTCTTATCTCCAATTAACCACCAGAAAACCAAAGTGGCACTGTGGCTCAAATGGTAGAGTGCTCGCCTAGAGCTGAAGAGCTGAGGGACAGCACCCAGACCCAGAGTTCACACCCCACAACTGACCAAATAAAAAGTCTCAGACTTTCCTACCTGGGCTGGCTTTGAACTATGATCCTCAGGTTTCAGCCTCATGAGTAGCTAGAATAACCTACCAATGCCCAGGTAAAGGCCCTTTAGTGGAAGAAGGGTGGGCCTTTACTGGGATAAGGGGGACGTTTTGGAATAACAGTATATCCTATCAGAGAAATAAGCTGTCCCCTTAGGGAAATAAGAGTCCTCGAAGCAATAAAACAGCCTATCAGTGTTGCAAATGCTCAGTTAGTACTGGGGGCATGACTTAGTGCCTGCCTAATATGCTTGAGGCCATGAGTTCAAAATCCAATAACACACACACACACACACACACACACACACAGCTCAATTAGAAAACTATCACAAGGGCTAGGAATGTGGCTACGTGGCAGAGTGCTTGCTTAGCATGCATGAAGCCCTGGGTTCAATTCCTCAGTACCACAAAAACAGAAAAGGCTGGAAGTGGCGCCATGACTCAAATGGTAGAGTGCTCACCTTGAGCTGAAGAGATGAGGGACAGTGCCCAGGCCCAGAGTTCAGGCCCCACACCTGACCAAAAAGAAAAGGAAAGAAGAGAAAAGAAAGAAAGAGAGAGAAAGAAAGAAAGAAAGAAAGAAAGAAAGAAAGAAAGAAAGAAAGAAAGAAAGAAAGAAAGAAAGAAAAAGAAAGAAAGAAAGAAAGGAAGGAAGGAAGGAAGGAAGGAAGGAAGGAAGGAAGAAGAAGAAAGGAAGAAAGGAAGGAAGGAAAGAAAGAAGCCGGGTGCTGGTGGCTCACGCCTGTAATCGTAGCTAGTCAGGAGGCTGAGATCTAAGGATCACAGTTCAAAGCCAGCCAGGGCAGGAAACTTCGTGAGACTCTTATCTCCAATAAACCACTAAAAAACCAGAAGTAATGCTGTGGCTCAAGTGGTAGAGCGCTCACCTTGAGCTGAAGAATGCAAGGAAAGCACCCAGGCCCTGAGTTTAAGCCCCACAACAAAGAAAGAAAGAAAGAGAGAGAGAAAGAGAGAAAGAAAAAGAGAAAGAGAGAAAAAGAGAGAGAGAAAGAAAGAAAAAGAGAGAAAGAAAGAAGGGAGGGAGAGAGGGAGAGAGGGAGGGAGGGAGGAAGAAGGAAAGAGGGAAGAAGAAGGAAGGAAGGAAAGAAAGGAAGGAAGGAGGAAGGACGGAAGGAAGGAAGGAAGAAGGAAGGAAGGAAGGAAGGAAGGAAGGAAGGAAGGAAGGAAGGAAGGAAGGAAAGGGAGAAAACTATTACAGGCTCATGCCTAGCTACCCAGGAAGCTGAGATCTGAGGATCACTGTTCAAAGTCAGCTCTGTTCAAAGCCAGCTCAGACAGCCAAATCCAAAAGACTTTTTTTTCTTTTTCTTTTTGTTGGTCATGGGGCTTGAACTCAGGCCCTGAGCACTATCCCTGAGCTCTTTTGCTCAAAGCTAGTGGTCTACCACTTTGAGCCACATCATCACTTCTAGTTTTTTAGTGGTTTATTAGAGATAAGATTCTCATGGACTTTCCTGCCCAATCTGGCTTTGAACTACGATGTTCAGATCTCAGTCTCCTAAGTAGCTAGGATTACAGACATTAGCCACCAGTACCTGCCCAAAGACTCATCTCCAACTAACCAGAAAAAAAAAAAAAAAGGAACTGGAAGTGAATGTTTGACTCAAGTGATTAAGCACCAATCTTAACCACCACCACCTCCCAAAAAAAGCTAAAGGAAAGTACAAGGCCCTAATTTCAGTATGGACATGCACACAAAAGAAAAGAAAAAGCCAGGCGCTGGTGATCAACACCACAAAAAAAGAAAAGAAAACCATAAAGCTAGAGCACCATGTTCTCTAGGAAGGCCCGGCACTCTGAGAGCTGTTAAACAGGTGAAGGTCCAGCTGGAATGAAATCTCATTACTCCCTGGAGTAACAGGGAGGCTTTTTGGAGCTACAAGGTATGCTCTCTCGCATGATCAACATCACATCTTGTCAGAACAGCACAATGTCTGGACCCAGAGTAACAAAGAGTCTCTGTATCAAGCCAAGGGGACTTGTGGCTCACGCCTGTAATCCTAGTTACTCAGGAAGCTGAGATCTGAAGATCACACAGTTCAAAGCCAGCCCAAGCAGAAAAGTCTGTGAGACATCTTATTTCCAACGCACCACCAAAAAGCCGGAAATGTTACTGTGGATCAAGTGGTGTACAGCGCCATCCTCAAGCAAACATGCTAAGGGACCTGAGTTCAAGCCCCAGCATTGGTGTGTGTGTATGTGTGTGTGTCTGTGTGTGTATGTGTGTGTGTGTGTGTGTACATGTGCGCGTATATGCTGAGGGTGACCTCTGGTCTTCTTTCTTTCTGGTCCTTCTTCTTTCCATCCGGTTTCATAGCCTCAAACTGGGCCCATGACAGGAAACGCCCAGTGCCTACTTGGCCTGATGGAAGCCTGCAGTAGCCATGAAGTGACGTAGGCTCACCTGTGGCCTCCCGGAGCGCCAGGGTCTCATAGCCATCCATCCACTGGTAGGCGGGGAAGTGATAGACGTGGCCGTTGGGCGCACAGATCTGCACGTAGTTGCAGTACCACGGATTCTTGGGGAAGAAGGAGTAGCGCTCTTTGTGCAGGCGGATGATGATGAGCTCCCCCAGGTCCTGCTGGCACCGCACAGTGTACTCGTCCACCTATACAGGACCCACCCAGTTAGCTGAGCAGCTGGACCTGACCCCAGATCCTCAGGCCTCCCACTGAGCTGAGCCATCACCCTAGCCCTGTTCATGCTGGGTGATGCTCACCTCCTGGGCTGAGGTGGGCAGAGAGGTGGAATGCATACCCGACTGTTGGGCTCCCCTCTCACCACTACTCCCGTTTGTCTATCTCCTGTTGGGCACAGCTACCCAGGGCTGGGCAGGATCCTAGCTCTTCCATCCTCTCTTTACCCCCAGCTCCTGAACTCCCCTCCTCAATCACCTCATCTCCCAATCACCTGAGGTTGTGGGTACCTGTGGACCCCCAGGAAATCTAAGAAAGGTCAGGACTCCCCAAACCACTTACAATGGCTACTTAATCTCCTACTTCTCGATGAAGATGAAGAAATTCTAGAAATGGAGGAACCTATTCAGGTCACATAGCAGCAGGTGGCTATTAAAATCAGCATCAAATCTAAGGGCCCACAAAGAGTGGCTTCCAGCACAGGGCAAGCAGGTCTCCACTGGATAGGCTGGTCTGATGCCATTCGAAGTCACAGGGAATCCAATGCAAATTTAAGCCAGTTATGTTGCAACTTGGTTTAAAAGAGTGAGTAAGAATGAGAGAGAACAACGAGGATGGAGAAAGAGGCAGTGAAAAGGAATGAGAAGGGAAGAATGGAAAAAAGATTGAAAGAAGGATGGGTGGAGAAGGAGGAAAAGGACCAAGGGGAGGAAGAGAGAAATAAGAAAAGGGGATTGGAGCTGGTTGAAAGGGATGAGAACTGGCTCAGTAGCTCACACCTGTAATCACAGCTACTTAGGAAGCTGAGATCTTAAGGACAACAGTTCAAAGCCAGCACAGACAAGAAAGTCTGTGAGACTTTTATCTCCAATTAACTACCAAAAAAACAGAAGTGGAGCTGTGGCTCAAGTGATAGAATTCTAGCATTGTGCAATAAAAATTTAAAAAAACGAAATTTAAGCCCCAGTATAGGCACAGAAAAGAAGGAAGAAAGGGAAGGAAGGAAGGAAGGAAGGAAGGAAGGAAGGAAGGAAGGAAGGAAGGAAGGAAGGGAGAGAGGGAGGGAGAGAGGGAGAGAGGGAGGCAGAGAGGGAGGGAGGGAAGAAAGGAAAAAGAAAGGAAAGGAACGAAGGAAGGAAGGAAAAGGAAAGGAAAGGAACGAAGGAAGGAAGGAAAAGGAAAGGAAAGGAACGAAGGAAGGAAGGGTGGCAGAGACCAGTAAAGTGTTAGAGAGTATAGAGCCAAGTGTGGATGTGGCATCTAGAACCACTTAGAAGCCTATAGCCTTCAGAGCTGTTGCTTGGTTCTCTACACTCAAAGCCAAGTTCTGTCCCTCCCCTATACACCTCTATTCCTCCTGCAAGACACACACACACACATACACACACACACACTCACCGCCCCAGTAGCAAAGTCTCTCCCAAAGTGGTTCAGCAGCTGTTTATGGCTCTCTCCTTGAGTCCCCACGATGGTCAGTGAAATGGAGTCCAGTGTTCCCGACATGAGGTCGGTGCCCGTGGCCACCTTGACTTTGTAGGTGGCCATGGCTGCTCTTCAGGAGACAGGAGGGAGCTCAATCTCAGGTGCTGTGTAAGGATTACACAGGGAGGCCAGTGTAGGTAAGAAACCCCAAGCACAGAGAGAAATGGACAGGACCAGCCTCTGCAGTGGAGGAAAGATGCTGGAGCCTGGAGTCCCTCTGCCCTGGGCAGGAGGGCAGGATGTGAGCTGGGCAGGCTGGGCTGGGCTGAGCCTGTGGCAGGTGTGCAGGCGTCTGCACTGGAGCTGTGGTTGTAGGTTGGGAGGAACCTCAGGCAAAGCTCTGGGCCTGCCTCCTAGAGGGTGGAGAAAAGATGCCATGGCTGTGGCTGAAGGAGCCTTCAGGGTGTGGGAGCCAGTCCAGCCTGAGTCAGGGCCCCAGGGAAGTTGGGGGAGGGGGCTGGGCCGAGCCACCAGATCTTTATCAGACTAATAAGCTCCTTCTTCCAGCTCGCCCCCATTGGCTGCAGAGCCAGGTACCCTGATGATCAGGGCCATAGGCAGGGGTGACCTGCATTGGAGGGCAGGGGATGTGGTATAAACCTGCTGTCCAACTGGCCTGCTCCATAAATAGGCCTATTCTTCTACCCCAAAACCCATAATCCTTTACAAGAAAGGTGGTTGGTGTTGAAGTCAGGGCTCAAGGACTACATGGGCACAGAAATGTCCCCAAGATATTACAGAGAAAGGTAATTAGGGATATCTGAGAGAGTATCTATTGCTTCCTTCCAGGCCAGGACAAGTTGAAGAGGGATTGAGGAAGAAGGCAGTTGGAAAAAAATTTCAGGTGCAAGAATTAAGCTAAAATACAAAGGATTTAGCTACATGGCAGATATAGATATATAGATACATTATATATTATAGTATAGTATAATTTATTATTACATAATTATTAATAGTATGTATTATATTAATCTGTATGTGTTAATTTAATATATGTTAACATGGTATTTTAATATATTATTTAAATATATACATATATACATATATATATATATATATATAGTGGCTGTGAATGAATCCTACAAAGGATATAAAGTTCCAGAACAGACAAAACAAGACACAACTTATACAATTCAGACTAGAGAGAGTACTTCTGGAATGGGAGAACCACATGAGGAGCTGGACATGATCTCTCTTTATCTGGGCGGTAAATAGGACACTTGATGCATTTTTACTATGTCTAAGCTATCCCTCAATGTTATAAAGAATACACCCTACCAGGAAAAAAGAAAAGAATGAAGTTAGAAAATGAGTGGAATGAGGGTCAGGCATCAATGGAATTAACTTTGTCAGAAGCCAAGCCCTCCCTCCCTCTCTTCCTCCCTTCTTTCCCTTTGCAGAGGTACATTACGCACACTAGTTTAGGCATTGCAGATACCGGAAAGAAAGGACACATACATGGAGCTTACTGAAGAGCTAGAAGAGAAGGATCAGCAAACAATTTGTTCACTACCATCTTGGGTAGTGCTATAAAAATAAACAAGCAAGTAAGGAAAGAAAGAAACCCAGAGTGGGAGAGGGTTGGAACCGATTTCTGATGGAATCTTACAGCCAGATCCATGAGGGCCAAGACAGGAAGCAGGCGGCAGGTATACACAGGAGCAGTGATGGGAGGGGATCCCAATTCTATTCTCAGCACATACCATTTGGGACCCAGGGAGAGTAAGGAGAGAGTCACATTCCCATCCCCTTCTTCTGGACCTGCCCTCTTTCCTTCTGCCTCTCTAAGACAGCACCTGCCAACCAGGAAGTACCAGCCCTGGTTTCCTCCCTGGTGGCACCCTCCTTGTGTCACCATTGAGGAAAGGTCATATGGTACCCATGCCAAGTGATGGCCAAAGAGGACTGAGATTCTGAGAAGATGGAGAGTAGGTTCTGCTGAACTAAGGCTACTGGGTCTAACTGGTGCCATCTTGGCAACGTGGTGGAAGATACAGAATTGGGTCTAACTGGCACCATCTTGGCTTCTTGGTGGATAAAGGTGGAGTCCCACCTCCCCAGGTGATGGGTGTGCCTGAATTCCTAGAGGCAGGGGCAAGGACTTGGACAATAGGTTACCAAAACTTCCAGACCTATACCATGAATTTGGGAGACCCTTTGAAATCTCGAGCTGCCTGTGATCCTGCCGCCCACCATGACCCTATTTAGGCCCCAACCAGCTCAGCCACTGTTTTGCACCATGCCTCATGTCTCCTGGCTTTCCTCGGGTCACCACGGTGTCCCTCTTCAACTCTCCATTAAAGTTGATCTGGTTTGTTGAGATTGTTTTTCTGCTCTTTCTTTATTCTCCTACCGTCATGGCTCAGTTTCCTAACAGTATTTTTGTTGTTGTTGTTAGTTGTGGGGCTTGAACTCTGGGCCTGGGTGCTATCCCCCAGCTATTCAGCTCAAGGCTAGCACTCTAACACTTGAGTCACAGAGCCACTTCCGGTTTTCTAGTGGTTTATTGGAGATAAGAGTCTCACAGAGTTTCCTGCCTGGGCTGGCTTTGAACCATGATCCTCAGATCTCAGCCTCCTGAGTAGCTAGGATTACAGGCGTGAGCCACCAGTGGCCGGCTCCTAACAGTATTAAGTGTATACAGGGCTGCAAGTTTTGGGAGGATATATGTCTGCCTGTAGTTGCTGGCTTTCCGATAAAGACTTCCTATTCACCCTCTCAAAATAAGGCCTCTCTATATCTCGCGATCAAATTCCCGTATAACATTGCGGGTTTGGGATTGAAACAGGAATGGGGATGAGGCTAGAATTCTGTTGAGGAATCCAGATGTGGTTGGAGTTAGGGACTGAAATGACCTTTTCAAGGCTCAGATCTGCTCATACCACCCCCTACACCCCGCCAAGCCTGATCAAGCCTGGCAGTAGCTCTTATCTTTGGGACAATATTATAGGCATTTCCCATGAACACAGTGTCTCCTGTGTGCCCAGGAGAATACAGAGTAAGCAAAGAAATCCTAGCTCACATTCTAGTAAGGGAACCAGACAATGTTATTTCATATCAAATGAATTAAATATTAATTAGATCCAGGGAAGAAAAAATAAAAGCAGAGGAGGATAATAGGAAGCAAAGAAGCAGACTGAGAGTAAAAGTTCACTGGCAGAATGATTGTCCATTATATGTGAGGGCTTAGGTTCAATCCCCACCAAAAAACCTGCTTTTATAAGTCCCAACTTAACTGTCAATGCCTCTCACATCTCTAGAGCAAGCATCTTTGATTTGTATCTCTTTTTCCTACTAGATTAGCTTGTCTAATGGAAATCTGCTTTATTCTTATAACTCAATGTTGCTCCCATGGCTTGGTCCACTGACCACCCTCCTCCTGGGAAAACCTTCCTGCAATTCTTCAGCCCATTCTCCAGCCTGGAATATAAATCTAAATGTAAAACCCACTCTCCCATTCCCTCTTCAGGTGACCTGAGTTCCAGCAAGCAGGCCAGCTGTGACGTGACGTAACAAGTTCATGAAACAAGGCCGTTTCAGGCCTAATCTAGTACCTCTAGTAAAGCTCTTTCTTTATTCTAATAGCCTCATGACTCGGTTTCCTAACTGATGATATGGAAACCTGGAACAGAGTTCCCTGGAGGACTCCCATCCTTGAAAAGGATGGCATCCACCTCCTCTTCCTCCCCAGCAGCTTTGTGAGAGCCAGCTGGTCCCTCCTGCTTATTATGACTCAGTGGTAGCCTGAATGCAACCCAGAGCACTGGGCTCTACTTGACTGATTGCCACGTAAGAGAGACTAGGTCTTGGTGTAGAACTATATTGACTTCATTGGTAAATTCAATTGTGAGACCACTAGGAACTTCTCTCTGTGTATGGAACTCTGAAGCTGAGCTTGGAAACCTGGAAAAGGTTTGAGAGGTTGAAATGCCACCTCAACAGCACTTGGAATGCTGAGAGCTGGCCATGGAAGTGTTAAAACAGCTCTGGAGAGGGTTAAGAGACTGGTATGCCACCCCCTTCCTTATTGATGGATAGACTGGGAGCTGGACCTTATATGCTAGGGACCTTGAAGGCTAAAGTGTAACATATGTCTGGACTTTGCCTGGGCTTCAGTCTCCTGTCTCAAAAGAATAAGTAAGGGAACCAGTGTTCCTCACAATCTCTGTTTTGGCTCTGATTTAATATTAGCATAGATGGGTTTTTTTTTTTACATGTATTCATGGTAACCTTCCTTGTGTGAACTCAAATAAATACATTTGTTTGTGAGAATTCAGGGCCCAAGTGCCAGTGAGCCTTGGGACCTCTGGTCCCCACTGAATTTCTTTGTCTCTACACCTGTCTCTGTATTTTCTAATTTTCTTCAGCCTGGTATCCCATTCCCCTGTCGCAGGTTGTAATTAGCAACATCTCTCTCTTACCCTCCCCACCCCCACTATACTCTTCTCCAGACCTCCAGATCAAAGACTAAGCGCCATTTGACAGATAAACACCCACCATCAGCCATTTCCCCTATGAGCACATGCCACAGGCATTGTGAGGTAAGGATCCAGTGTCCCTCTCGAAGAGCCCTCAAGAAGTGAAACACCCACCAGTCCCGGGGACCCTCTCTGGCTGATCAAAGTTAGGAGACATTCATCACTCAGTGGAGATCTCACTGACATTGAAAATATATTCAGAGCTGCCTTAATGCAAGTTTTTAGTTCTATCCTTTTCCTCACTACCACCTAGTGATCTGGTTCTTAGGACATGGGGTCCAGTCGTCTATTCTAGCTGACAGTCCTTTGGCTTGTGCCCCTGAGAATGAAATGCACAATGGGTCCCAGGGACCCCTCCTCTAGTTTCCCTCTCAAAGGCTAGCTACTCTGGGCTTGAAACTGTATCTAAAATCAAAGAAACATATCCACTTCTTCGTAGAAATTTGGCCTCAATTTTGGTACCAAATGGATCATTGTGATCACTGGCCTGCGTACAGCATTTTGTGACCTCACCATATTGCAAGATATGGACAATTTCCTCCAACAGAGTGGCAAATGGTCAGAGGTTCCTTTTTCCTTCCTTACTCTTGCCACTACATTCTTCCTCTCTGTCCAGATTCTCTTAGCTGAAACTGTCCTCTCTAAGCAAACTCTGTGGACCTTCATTCCTGTGCATGCTTGTGAGGCCAACAAAGGGTGGGGTGGGCAAAAGCTTCCAACCCAGCCAGATCCTCCAGAAAGGTAATACAACTTTTTATCTCATATATACAGTCATAGCAATGAGTTAGCAGCCCTTCTTGAACTCCCAAAGCAAGAGCCGGGCCCCTAAACATCCCAACAAGAGCTACTTAATGTGGCTTTCAACATCTTTAACATCAGGATAAAAAGGTGAAAAAGGAAATATGAGAAACTTCCTAAAGTCAGATCCCAACTCTTGGCTACTGTCACACAGCCCCAAAATGGGCCACCCTATGCCAGACCACCACCATAAAACGGGCCTCTTGGCTCATCCACTAACCTATCACTGATAATGGTTGGCCGACAAACAAACTGGGGCCTGTCTCTGTCTTACTTGAATGGCTTTCTCTTCTTTTCCCACCCCAAAAATCCCATAATGGGAGTACCCATTAGTACCCAAAGTAAATCCATCTTTTTTTGTCCTCAGACAATAATCTATTCCTTTTCTCTTCCTTCAGTCTACTCATTTCAGGATCTGGACTCTTAATTAAATTCCGTTATGAGGCTACAAAAGACCACTTGGAGGGCTGGGAATGTGGCTTAGTGGTAGATTGTTTGCCTAGCAGGCATGAAGCCCTGGGTTTGATTCTTCAGTACCACATAAACAGAAAAAGCTGGAAGTGGCAC
>NW_012267235.1:11349427-11354971 GCF_000151885.1 Dipodomys ordii | reverse complement strand
GAGTTCAGGCCCTACAATGGGACCCAAAAAAAAAAAAAAATCTCACAGACTTTCCTGCCTGGGCTGGCTTTGAACCATGATCCTCAGATCTCAGCCTCCTGAGTAGCTAGGATTACAGATGTGAGCCACCAACACGTGGTGGCTTTCACATTTTAAGATTACAGATTCCCATCAGAAACCCTGGGTTTAATCTCAAGAAAAAGGAATGGAGAAAAGAAAAAAAGGAAAAGAAGGATGGGAGGAAAGGAGGGAGGGGGGAGGGAGGGAAGGAAGGAGGGGAAAGGAAAGAAGGAAGGAAGGAAGGAAGGAAGGAAGGAAGGAAGGAAGGAAGGCGGGTAACTGGCAAGCTGTTTCATCCCCCTGGGCACAGTGCCCTCCTTGGCTGAAGTCAGGAGCTGTCAGGCAGGTCAGTCCCGCCCTCTTAGGCTCTGCTCAGTCACCCTGATGACTCTTGGGGGATACTAGGAACCTGAATATGCAAATTTTCAATTTAAATACACATTCCATGCAAATTCACCCAGACACTTGCTTTCTAGCCATACCCCTATCCCTTAGACTATGCCCCCAACGGGGCTACTAAGACAGATTTGCTGAGAAGCAGAATGATTGAGGCTTCAGAACTTGGGTAATGGTAACCACCAGGGATACAGAATCCTGGGGTATTTTGGGTAAGAGAGCCCCACCTTAACCTGTCAACTCAATGGTAAGATCAGGGTAAGAGAGCAAAGGCACATAGGCTTGGTGGAGCTCTGAATAGATACAGGCTTGGGGGACACAGGGAAAGGGATGGGGAATGACCACACATGGGGAGAATCTCTCCACCCTGCCAATAGTTACATCTCCAAGTCACGACACTAGCAATAGATCTCCCCCCTTCCCCACCCAAAAAAGCTACCATCTTGAATTCTCCAGGCAAAAGGAGGTGGAGGTGGGTGTGGCGGAGATAGAGGGTGAGGATGGGATTAGGATGTGGACAGGGCACTCCCCGGTTGTGACCCAAAGGTGGACGCATAACTCTAGGTAGGTGCTCACTGTAAAACTGGTTCTCCTAGACCGAGGGGTGGGACCTGGGGAGCCTCCGAGGCCCTGGGACGGATGTACACTGGCAAGGGGTGTCTCACAACACCTTCCCACACTGGAAGCCAAGTCCTCCCTGCTGAGGCACCCCTTGCTTCACCCCACCCCAAACCCTTGTAAGACATGGAACAAACCCTAGGGAGCTATTCCTCTACTACACAGAGTTAAAGGGAAAAAAAAATACTTCACATCAGTTCATTCCCTGACTAACATGCACCAGAGCTTACAAAACAGCATCACATTTAGAAGCCAAGCCAAAGATTGACCACAGAGGAACTTGACCCCTTTCTCCAGACAGCCTGGCCTTCTTGCTCTTCCTCAAAGATGAGCCCTTCACCCTTGCTATACCTCCCCCTACCAAGCTGTTCCAAGATTGGGCTTTGTTTCTGTAATCCTCTTCTCAACATCAGTGTCACCTCCTCCCAGAGACCTTCTCGGACTACCACACTGAGTGACCGCCCCAGTCACCCCAGTTTTTGCTCTCTGGGTTGTATCTCCTCACGGCGCTTGCCACTATCGAAGAAGACTTTTCTGTCAGTGTTGTCTGCCTCCCACCCCCCATTACATGGAAGCAGATAGAAACAGATTGCACCTGGGGAATCACCACTGGTTCCCAAAGTCGGAAAGAGTTCAGAGTGACAGAAGCCATGACTCAAAGCAAGTCTAGACCATCAACACAGGAAGGGACTTTCCAGGCCCACTCACCCTTTCCATTTATCTAGAAGATTTGGACCACTGAGGTGGAGGAATTCCTTCAAGGCCAGTTGATGCAAGGGGCTTTTGTGCTTTCCACTATATGGGTCAACCTTCCAAACTGACCCCAAAGCATGGAAGAGTCTAGAGGGTTGGTGGAAGAAACCCCCTAACTGAAAGGGCTCCAGCAGCCTGACCTGAGCCCCTTCCCCACACCCTGTCTCCAGATCTGCCCAGAGTCAGGATAGAAGTCCTCCCTGGCTGGGTGTGTCTTCCCAATGAATCTCCCTCCAAGCTGGCTTTCTGGGAAACCAGATTCTAGTAATCCACCTAGGCCCCTCCCTCTCCGGCTTGGGAGCATTTTTCAGAAGAAGCATGTCTTCTAATGGAACCTTTGTTCCAGACTAGGAGTGTCCATCTTCTTGGGAAAACAGGCCACCTGAGTATTGCTTAGGTCAAGTACAGAGTTGAAGAGATCCATATGGCTGGTGCTAAAGGCTCATGCCTGTGATCCTACCTACTTTGGAGACTGAGATCTGAAGATTGTGGTTGGAAGACAGCTCAGGCAGGAAAGTCCCTGAGACTCTTATCTCCATTTAAGCACCAAAAAAGCTGTGACTTAAGTGGCAGAGCTCTGTCCAACCTCAAGGACAGCATCTGGGCCCTTAGTTCAAGCTCCATGACCAGAACAAAAAGAAAAAGAAATGGTCCATACTTCCAGCTTTCAGCCACACCTCAGCTGGGCACAAGAGGGCGCCTCTGGCTACTTTGTAGTTCTTTGATTTTTATCTAAGGTAAACAAAACCTGGTGCTTTGGTGATTGGAGCTTTTTTTTTTTTTTTTGTCAGTCATAGGGTTTGAACGCTGGGCCTGGGCCATGTCCCTGAGTTCTTCAGCTCAAGGCTAGCACTCTACCACTTGAGCCACAGTGCCACTTCCAGCTTTTTCTGCTTATGTGGTGCTGAGGAATCAAACCCAGGGTCTCATGTATACAAGGCAAGCATGCTACCACTGAGCCACCTTCCCAGCCCCTGTCAAAAGTTTTATGACTTGCATTTTGTCTTGTATTTTGTATTTTGTTTTCTAGTATTGACCACGTGGTTCTAACATACAATGGGTAAAAATGTCATTTGCCACTGGAATTCCAGAAAACTTACAGCCAATTTTCTTTTTTTTTTCTTTTTTTCCTTTTTGTCAGTTGTGGAGCTTCAACTCTGAACCTGGGCACTGTCCTTCAGCTCTTCTGCTCAAGGCTAGCACTCTACCACTTGAGCCACAGTGCCACTTTTGGCTTTTTCTGTTTATGTGGTGCTGAGGAATCAGACCCAGGGCCTCATGCATGCAAGGCAAGTGCTCTACAACTGAGCCACCTTCTCAGCCTCAATTTCCATTTTTAAAACCTAAGTGTAACTTAAAACTTTTGTGTGAAAGTATGTGTGAACACTTTCAAAATGATCTCATTTTAATAATAAAAAGTCATCATGGTTTGAGAAAAAGTATTTTTTTCTATCAAACTAAACTGCTTCTGTCTTGTATATTGATATATTATTTTATTTATTTATTTATTTTTTGGTCGGTCATGGGGCTTGAACTCTGGGCCTGGGTGCTGTCCCTCAGCTCTTCAGCTCAAGGCGATTGCTCTACCACTTGAGCTACAGTGCCACTTCTGGTTTTCTGGTGGTTAATTGGAGATAGGAGTCTCATCGTCTCTCCTGGTCTCTCCTGCCGGGGCTGGCTTTGAACCGCGATCCTCAGATCTCAGCCTCCTGAGTAGCTAGGATTACAGGCGTGAGCCACCAGCACCCGGCTTGATATATTATTTTAGTACTGATATTTCCTAAAATGATTTGCTTTTTGACTTCAACTATAACTATTAAGCTGTGCTGTTTGTGACCAGCATCGAAGTTAGGGAAATAGATCTTTATCACAGGAGTTAAAGGAACAAAACTGCAACTACCAAGTATGCTGTTTGTTAAAAGAAGACATCTTTATCAATGGCGTTCAAAGGAATGAAACCCTCTTTTGAGTGGGAGGTTTCCACTGACCAGATCAACTCCCTCAAGCTTTGTCTGCCAGGCAACCCTGTTCCCAGCCCCACTCCCAAACAGCTGTGATTGGGGGAGGGGTGGGGAGAAATAGTTTCATTTGGAAAAGAAAGACTTTGAGAAGTAGGAATTGTCTTAAATGTTTGTTCCAAAATGAAAAAGGGAAAAATTAAGACAAACCACGGAACATTCAAGTAAGTAGCAGATGGTATGAGTATATTTTGAATTTTATAAGATAAATCTTATAAGTAAAGTTAGTGACATTGATATGTAATTAAGCTAGCTATTTTTTTGTGTGTGTGTCAGCCCTGGGGCTTGAACTCAGGGCCTGGGTGCTATCCCTGAGCTTCTTTTGCTCAAAGAGCCATAATGCCACTTCTGGCTTTTTCTGTTTATGTGGTACTGAGGAATCAAACCCAGGGCTCCATGCATGCTAGGCAAGCACTCTATCACTAAGCCTCATATCCAGCTCCAAGTTAGCTATTACTTATTTTGTTTTTTTTTTATTTTTGGGGGGGGTTGTTGGTCATGGGGCCTGAACTCTGGGCCTGGGCGCTGTCCCTCAGCTCTTCAGCTCAAGGCTAGCGCTCTACCACTTGAGCCATAGCGCCACTTCCAGCTTTTTCTGCTTATGTGGTACTGAGGAATCGAGCCCTGGGCCGCATGCATGCAAGGCAAGCACTCTATCACTAAGCCACTTTCCCAGCCCTAGCTATTATTTAAAAATTAATCTAATGCGTGCCAGTGGCTCACACCTATAATCCTAGCTACTCAAGAGGCTGAGATCTAGGGCTGGGAAGGTGGCTCAGTGGTAGACCACTTGCCTTGCATGCATGAGACCCTGGGTTCGATTCCTCAGCACCACATAAGCAGGAAAAAAAAGCCAGAAGTGGTGCTGTGGCTCAAGTGGTAGAATGCTAGCCTTGAGCTGAAAAGCTCAAGGGACAGTGCCCAGGCCCAGAGTTCAAGACCCATGACCAACAACAAAAAAATAACCTAATCTTTATATCCATCTATGAAAGCAATTACTTGTGTACTACTAAGCTTGTCTAGTTGTAAATACATAATAAGGCAATGTAGTAACTAGACCAAAGTTCATTTAAGTGTTTGTTTTTATGTCAATTTCCTCCAAATGATCACATTTTAAATAAGTATGTAAAATTAAAATGCTATTCTTTGCTTCTAGTGTGTGTGTTTCCCAATTATATAAGCCGCCTTGGTTAAACAGCTAAAAAGGACACCAAGTAGGCCTGTATTCCTGCATTCCTTATTGAAATCAAAAAAGCTTACTGACACCTACAATGGTTTCAGTCTTAATGAGTATCTTCAGCTCAAGGCTAGCACTCTACCACTTGAGCCACAGCGCCACTTCCGGCTTTTTCTGTTTACATGGTGCTGAGGAATCAGACCCAGGGCCTCATACATGCTAGGAAAGCACTCTACCACTAAGCCATATTCCCAGCCCCAAGTTAGCTATAATTTATTTTTTGTTTTTTTGTTTTTTGTTTTTTTGTCAGTCATGGGGCTTGAACTCTGGGCCTGGATGCTGTCCCTTAGCTCTTCAGCTCAAGGCTAATGCTCTACCACTTGAGCCACATTGCCTCTTCTGGTTTTCTAGTGATTTATTGGAGAAGTTGGCTGGGAAGGTGGCTCAGTGGTAGAGCGCTTGCCTTGCATGCATGAGGCCCTGAGTTCGATTCCTCAGCACCACATAAGCAAAAAGAAAAAA
>NW_012267235.1:11334906-11349347 GCF_000151885.1 Dipodomys ordii | reverse complement strand
GAGTTCAGGCCCTACAATGGGACCCAAAAAAAAAAAAAAATCTCACAGACTTTCCTGCCTGGGCTGGCTTTGAACCATGATCCTCAGATCTCAGCCTCCTGAGTAGCTAGGATTACAGATGTGAGCCACCAACACGTGGTGGCTTTCACATTTTAAGATTACAGATTCCCATCAGAAACCCTGGGTTTAATCTCAAGAAAAAGGAATGGAGAAAAGAAAAAAAGGAAAAGAAGGATGGGAGGAAAGGAGGGAGGGGGGAGGGAGGGAAGGAAGGAGGGGAAAGGAAAGAAGGAAGGAAGGAAGGAAGGAAGGAAGGAAGGAAGGAAGGAAGGCGGGTAACTGGCAAGCTGTTTCATCCCCCTGGGCACAGTGCCCTCCTTGGCTGAAGTCAGGAGCTGTCAGGCAGGTCAGTCCCGCCCTCTTAGGCTCTGCTCAGTCACCCTGATGACTCTTGGGGGATACTAGGAACCTGAATATGCAAATTTTCAATTTAAATACACATTCCATGCAAATTCACCCAGACACTTGCTTTCTAGCCATACCCCTATCCCTTAGACTATGCCCCCAACGGGGCTACTAAGACAGATTTGCTGAGAAGCAGAATGATTGAGGCTTCAGAACTTGGGTAATGGTAACCACCAGGGATACAGAATCCTGGGGTATTTTGGGTAAGAGAGCCCCACCTTAACCTGTCAACTCAATGGTAAGATCAGGGTAAGAGAGCAAAGGCACATAGGCTTGGTGGAGCTCTGAATAGATACAGGCTTGGGGGACACAGGGAAAGGGATGGGGAATGACCACACATGGGGAGAATCTCTCCACCCTGCCAATAGTTACATCTCCAAGTCACGACACTAGCAATAGATCTCCCCCCTTCCCCACCCAAAAAAGCTACCATCTTGAATTCTCCAGGCAAAAGGAGGTGGAGGTGGGTGTGGCGGAGATAGAGGGTGAGGATGGGATTAGGATGTGGACAGGGCACTCCCCGGTTGTGACCCAAAGGTGGACGCATAACTCTAGGTAGGTGCTCACTGTAAAACTGGTTCTCCTAGACCGAGGGGTGGGACCTGGGGAGCCTCCGAGGCCCTGGGACGGATGTACACTGGCAAGGGGTGTCTCACAACACCTTCCCACACTGGAAGCCAAGTCCTCCCTGCTGAGGCACCCCTTGCTTCACCCCACCCCAAACCCTTGTAAGACATGGAACAAACCCTAGGGAGCTATTCCTCTACTACACAGAGTTAAAGGGAAAAAAAAATACTTCACATCAGTTCATTCCCTGACTAACATGCACCAGAGCTTACAAAACAGCATCACATTTAGAAGCCAAGCCAAAGATTGACCACAGAGGAACTTGACCCCTTTCTCCAGACAGCCTGGCCTTCTTGCTCTTCCTCAAAGATGAGCCCTTCACCCTTGCTATACCTCCCCCTACCAAGCTGTTCCAAGATTGGGCTTTGTTTCTGTAATCCTCTTCTCAACATCAGTGTCACCTCCTCCCAGAGACCTTCTCGGACTACCACACTGAGTGACCGCCCCAGTCACCCCAGTTTTTGCTCTCTGGGTTGTATCTCCTCACGGCGCTTGCCACTATCGAAGAAGACTTTTCTGTCAGTGTTGTCTGCCTCCCACCCCCCATTACATGGAAGCAGATAGAAACAGATTGCACCTGGGGAATCACCACTGGTTCCCAAAGTCGGAAAGAGTTCAGAGTGACAGAAGCCATGACTCAAAGCAAGTCTAGACCATCAACACAGGAAGGGACTTTCCAGGCCCACTCACCCTTTCCATTTATCTAGAAGATTTGGACCACTGAGGTGGAGGAATTCCTTCAAGGCCAGTTGATGCAAGGGGCTTTTGTGCTTTCCACTATATGGGTCAACCTTCCAAACTGACCCCAAAGCATGGAAGAGTCTAGAGGGTTGGTGGAAGAAACCCCCTAACTGAAAGGGCTCCAGCAGCCTGACCTGAGCCCCTTCCCCACACCCTGTCTCCAGATCTGCCCAGAGTCAGGATAGAAGTCCTCCCTGGCTGGGTGTGTCTTCCCAATGAATCTCCCTCCAAGCTGGCTTTCTGGGAAACCAGATTCTAGTAATCCACCTAGGCCCCTCCCTCTCCGGCTTGGGAGCATTTTTCAGAAGAAGCATGTCTTCTAATGGAACCTTTGTTCCAGACTAGGAGTGTCCATCTTCTTGGGAAAACAGGCCACCTGAGTATTGCTTAGGTCAAGTACAGAGTTGAAGAGATCCATATGGCTGGTGCTAAAGGCTCATGCCTGTGATCCTACCTACTTTGGAGACTGAGATCTGAAGATTGTGGTTGGAAGACAGCTCAGGCAGGAAAGTCCCTGAGACTCTTATCTCCATTTAAGCACCAAAAAAGCTGTGACTTAAGTGGCAGAGCTCTGTCCAACCTCAAGGACAGCATCTGGGCCCTTAGTTCAAGCTCCATGACCAGAACAAAAAGAAAAAGAAATGGTCCATACTTCCAGCTTTCAGCCACACCTCAGCTGGGCACAAGAGGGCGCCTCTGGCTACTTTGTAGTTCTTTGATTTTTATCTAAGGTAAACAAAACCTGGTGCTTTGGTGATTGGAGCTTTTTTTTTTTTTTTTGTCAGTCATAGGGTTTGAACGCTGGGCCTGGGCCATGTCCCTGAGTTCTTCAGCTCAAGGCTAGTGCTCTACCACTTTGAACAACTGCACCACTTCTGTTTTTCTGGTGGCTAGTTGGAGATAAGAGTCTCAGGGACTTTCTGGCCCAGACTGGCTTTGAACGGCAATTCTCAGATCTCAGCCTCCTGAGTAGCTAGGATTACAGGCATGAGCCACCAGTGCCAGCTCTCTTTTCTTTTTTTCTTTTTCGTTCTTTCTTTCTTCCTTCCTTTCTTCCTTTCTTTTTTT
Organism: Dipodomys ordii; assembly: GCF_000151885.1. NCBI lineage: Eukaryota > Metazoa > Chordata > Mammalia > Rodentia > Heteromyidae > Dipodomys > Dipodomys ordii. Next base: position 11,346,446 of record NW_012267235.1, on the reverse strand, counting down.
GTAATATCAGTACTGGGGCTTGAAGTCAGAATGTCATTCTCTTGCCTGGCTTTTTTCACTCAAGGTCAGTACTCTACCATTTGAGCCGAGCCTTCACTTCTGGGGTGTGTGTGTGTGTGTGTGTGTGTGTGTGTGTGTGTGTTGGTATACACTAGGACATTCAGGACCTGAGCACTGACCCTTCATTTTTGCACACAAGGCTAGCTCTCTAGCACTGGAACCACAGCTCTACTTCTAGCTTTTTGATGGTTTATTAGAGGTAAGAATCTCACAGACGTTCCTGCCCAGGCTGGATTTGAACCTCAATCCTCAGATCTCAGCCTTCTGAGTAGCTAAGATTACAGGTGTAAGCCACTGGTGCCTGACTCATTTCCAGCTTTTTGCTGGGTAAGTGGTAAGATATACCAAGCTGTCTACGAACCATGATCCTCAGATGTCAGCCTCTTGAGTAACTAGGATTATAGGTGTGAATTACTGTCATCCAACATGGCTGAGATCCCTATGTGGAATGTCTCAAACATTCCTCTTCATGCACAATGGCATAGGGGTTTTCTGATTTCAGCAATACAGGAAGGGATAATCCTTTGACATAGTCAAAGACTGCTGCGCGCGCGCGCGCGCGCACACACACACACACACACACACTTGTCCCAGAGGAAGAAAGGGGGGGTTTGACTGAACAGGGGAAAGAGTCTGAGGTTGGAAGTGAATGGGAAATGGGGTGGGGCAGTGCATTTTCCTGGGTCTGTGGAATGATAGTGCTGGAAATTTTCAGTCTCTGGAAAGAGACTGTTTCGAAGGCATAGTCAGATGTGGAGCTTTTCTTGGAACTGGGCTTGCACAGCAAGCACTTCATGTTTTCTTAGATACTGGTAGCTCAGGCCAAGCAGCTGGAGGATCCCTACTAACTGGCAGAACAAGCCTTGACTACAGTTTGGAGGTGGGCCAAGAGCCTCTGCACAGCTTACCAAAGCCCTAGGCCAACCTAAGGCTCTGGTGGGGGAGAGGAAATGTTATGGGTTATTTTGACCATAAAGCCATCTGATCCCTCTGCCACCACCATAAAGAAACAGTTACCGTATCGTTGCTCACTGTGACTTTGAGCCAGAAAGAGACTCTAATCAGGCACAAATTTTGACTCAGGTAGCAAAGGAGGTAAGGGTGAGCTGGGCCTGAGGTCTGAAGAAGCAGGACACTGGGAGGTATTAAGCAGTTGTGAAAAGAGATGTGGATGGCTGACAGAGATGGACCAATATCTACTTTTAAGCATTATATGACTGGAAAGAAGAAAATCAAGCTCCAGATCAGGGACTGGGAATGTGGCTTAGTGGTAGAGTGCTTGCCTAGCATACATGAAGCCCTGAGTTCAGTTCCTCAGTACCATATAAACAGAAAAAGAAAAAAAAAAAGCCAGAAGTGGCATTGTGGCTCTAGTGAAAAGCTAGAAGTGGCACTGTGGCTCAAGTGGTAGAGTGCTAGCCTTGAGCAAAAGAAGCTCAGAGACAATGCCCAGGTGCTGAATTTCAAACCTAGGACTGACAAATAAAAAATAAAAAAAAAACTACTCCAGATTCACCTGTTTGAGTCAGGAAAAGCTAAGTAATATTACAATAACAAATAATCCCCAAATTGCCAGGTGATAGTGGTTCAAGTTTATAATCCTATCCTAGCTACTCAGGAGGCTGAGTTTGGAGGATGGTGATTCAAACCCAGTCTAGACAGAGAAATCTGTGAAACTCATCTCTAAATAACCACTAAAAGGCTGGAAGTGCCAACCAATGAGAAAAAGCAGCATCAGAATTTGAGTCCCAGTTATGGACAAAAAAAAAGCTAGAAGTGGAGTTGTGGTTCAAGTGGTAGAGCACCAGCCTTGAGTGAACAAAATCTCAGTAAGAGCATTAGGTCCTGAGTTCAAGCTCCAGTATGGACATTCACACACACACACACACACACACACACATCCAAACTCTGGTTCAGTTACACATCTAGGTCAGTCAGCAGGGCCTCCCTAGGCTGAGGGAAGTACTGCTATGAAGCGTGTCCACAGTGGAGAGGCAGAGAAGAGAACCCTGGAGGGGTCTCCATGCCAGCTTGGAAATGACTGGACCTCTTCTGCAGCCACTCAGCCCAAACTCATCTTGGGACTCCACCCACACATGCGAGGGCCAGGGTGAGTCTTCCGTGTGCCCCAGAGGAGGGCTGAGTTTCAGTGCTAACAACTACCACACCCAGAAGTTGGATTCTGAAGCTTTGCAAAATGCTTACATTTTTCCCTACCAGTCTCTGAGTCCACATATTCCTTCCCCTCCTAATGACAGGCTCTACAAGGTGAGGACAGGAATACAGGGCCCAGCTGCGTGGTGGGTGGAGCTGGGCGGCTTCCTGACTCTGGAACAGATGACCCAAGGATTCACAGCAGCTCCCTCTTCCCCTCCCCCCAGAGTACTTCCACACCCTTTCATACCACACACACACACACATATATGCAAGCACATGCATGCATGCACACATGCACAATATCACCTCCACCACCATCAATAGCAGCAGCAGCATCAAAGGGAAAATATGAACCAAAAGCCAAATCCATTCGCTTTTATTGAAGTCTCTGGGCTCAAAGGCAAAGAAGGGGGGAAATGGAATGAGAAGAGAACTGGAGAGAGATTCCCAAAACACACCCAGGCCAGGCCATCTGTCCCCAAGAACCACAGCTAGATGTCCAAATGAGATGGGCTCTGATTCATCCCCTCCCCTTACTAGAGCTGAAGGGGACCACGTGACAGGGCCAGGAACACATCACTTCCATTCTCTTTCCTTGGAGGAAAGAGGATGCCAAAAAGCATGGTAGGAGAGTTTGGGAATGGAAAAAGACTGGAAAGGAGAGCTCAGAAATGCAAGCTGAGCATCCTAGTAGGAGGAGGGAGGGAGATTTCCAAGAGGCTGGAACAAAAGGCATGAGGTGTCAGGGTTCTTTTCTTTGTGAGGGGTCTACTGTGCATTTGACTATTCAGCGGCTTTTACCCTGGTCACTGCTGTACTGGTTTCTCACAGCTCAGGGCCTATTCATAGGATGCTAGAGACATCTTGGTCCACACATGCAGAGAAGTTTGGGGCTGAAAATAAAGAGTGGAAGAGTCTGAAAAGATTACAGGAAGTTGACTTTGCTCATGCCTGAACCTGAGCTGGTGCTTAAATGGAGACGCTGTTCTCGATGAGAGGAGGATCCAGGTAGGCATAGGGCAGGGCCAAGTTCTGGTTCCGATTCCTGATGTCCCTTGAGATCTGGGCCAAGCAGTTCTGGAAGGCTGCTATGCTCTGTTTGGGGACCTCCTCTGTGAAGTGTTCATCTGGGTAGGTGCCCAGAGGCCTCTAAGGGGGGGGAAAAAAAAAGGATGGTATACAGTATGGTGGGATGGAAACTTCATGAAGCACCAGTGTCAACAAATTCAATCAAGCTGGTGTTGCCATTGTGAGCACAGTCCTTCAAAGGACAACCCCAAACCATGACTCTCCACTGTCAGCCTGACCCAGAACACACCCTTCTCCCCAGGGTCCAAAGCCTACAGTGTAAGACACGCTGTGACTTGGAAGCTGGACAACCTAGTTTCTTTGCGCCCTCTGCTGGCAGTTTTGCATGTTACTCTTTCAGCTCAATTCCTGCATCTGAAAGTGGATTAAGCCCAAAAAAAATCTTCTCAGTTTCTTTCCAGAATCTGATCCACTCTCTGAACTAAGAGAACACAATCACACTTACCACCCAACAGAGGCTGACATAGACATGTTCCATCAAAGAAGTTCAAGAATACATTTGCTATCTCACAATTTCAGAAAATTCAATCCCTGGTTAAATTAATATTCAGCTGACATAATGGAGCTTTTGCCAAAACAATCACTGTCACCACTACACTATTGCACTTTGTAGCATGACCAACCACAGTCATGTGTCAAAGAGCCAGACCTGGTGGCTCACACTTGTAATCTCAGCTACTCAAGAGGCAGAGATCAGTAGCATTAGCGTTCAGAGACAGCCTGGATCAAAAGTTAGCAAGGCCCCATCTCAATAAGGTGAAATAAGGTAAAAGCCAAGTTCTAGTGGCTCATATCTAACTACTCAGGAGGCTGAGATCTGAGGGTTGTGGTTCAAAGCCAGCCCAGGCAGGAAACTCCAGGAGACTCTAATCTCCATTTGACTACCAAAAAAAAGAAAAAAAGTCACAAGTGGAGCCAAAGCTTAAGTGGTAGAACATTAGCCTTAGGCAAAAAAGCTCAGCAACAGTGCCCAGGCTCTGAGTTCAAGCTCCAGGAATGGCACACACACACACACACACACACTCTCTCTCTCTCTCTCTCTCTCTCTCTGAGTCAGTTGAAGTAGTGTATTCTATGGTCCTAGCTACACAGGAAACTATAGATAGGAGGACACAAGTCAGAAGCCAGCCCCAGGCATAAACACAAGGCCCTACTTGAAAAGCAACTGAAGCAAAGAAGCAAAGGAAGGAACGAAGGAGAAAGAAAGAATTAAGTATGGTTCATGTGGTAGAGCAAGTAAGCAAGTAAGCTTGAGGTCCTGAGTTCAAACCCTAGTATTGCAGAAAACACTGGTGAACTAACATTCACTCAACATCCATCAGTGTCTTCCTGTGTATAGGACTGTGTCTTCTCCCATGATGACATCACACCCAGGTCACCATCGCACTATATGGGCCCAGCCTCCTAACTACCTCACACTTCTCATCTGATTAACCTTCATATAATATAACTGGGTCAATATCATTATTTTTTTGTTGTTAGTTCCTTTGGGGCTTGAATTCAGGGCCTGGGCACTATTCTTGGGCTTTTCTGCTCAAGGCTCTACCACTTTGAGCCACAGCCACACTTCTGGTTTTCTGGTGGTAACTGGAGCTAAGAGTCTCACAGACTTTCCTGCCCAGGTTAGTTTCAAATCCCAATCCTCAGATCTCAGGCTCTTTAGTAGCTAAGATTATAGGTGTGAGCCACCAGGGCCCAGCACCACTATTATTTTTTAAATTCTGTTTTGATAGGCACTTATGGCTAACACTAATCCTAGCTACTAGGGAAGCTGAGATCAGAGACTCTCAGTTCAAAGCCAGCTGAAGCAGAAAAGTCCATGAGACTCTTACTCCAATTAACCAGAAAAAAGCCAGTTTGGAGATGTGGTTTAAGTGGTTGAGTGTGATCCATGAGTGAAAGACAGGAGAGAGAATACAAGGCTCTGAGTTCAAGCCACAGTAGCAACACAAGAAAAAAGGGAAAAATAACACGGGGCTGGGAAGGTGGCTCAGTGGTAGAGCACTTGCCTTGCATGCATGAGGCCCTGGGTTCGATTCCTCAGTACCACATAAGCAAAAAGAAAAAAGCCAGAAGTGGTGCTGTGGCTCTAAGTGGTAGAGTGCTAGCCCTGAGCTGAAGAGCTGAGGGACAGCACCCAGGCCCAGAGTTCAGGCCCATGACCGGACCCCCAAAAAAAAATAACAGTAATAGTAGACATTATTTTCTTGACCCCAATTTTAGTGAAGAGACCATTATTGCCTCACCATAACTACAGTGTTTTCTTAAATATGCTTTATGACAACTCCTTCAGGGCTTCATTTCACATTGCTTTTATTAGTAATGGCTATTCACACTGACCGAATGCTTTTCCAACATATGTGGAGATAATTACATAGGATACTTCTTTATTGATGCAACAAACTATACTGCTAGTATCACCCTTCATTCCTAGAATAAACTAGATCTCATTGTAGCATATTATTGCTTCACTAGACACTGTTGGCTGGTATATTCTTTTTTTTTGTCATTGGTCATGGGGCTTGAACCTTGGGCCTGAGAACTGTCCCAGATCTCTTCAGCTCAAGGCAGGTGCTCTACCACTTAAGGCAAGGCACCACTTCTGGTTTTCTGGTGGTTTATTGGAGATTAGAGTTTCATGGCTTTTCTTGTCGGGGCTGGCTTTGAACCATGATCCTCAGATCTCAGCCACTTGAGTAGCTAGGATTACAGGCGTGAGCCACCAGTGCTCCTTGAAGATTTGACACATTTTTACATTGCTATATGGTTTTCACCTCTTGTGAAGTTTCCATTGCTCATGTTTTTTCTTAGGAAATCATTTGTTTCACTTAGACTTCTAATTTTGTTTGCCAAGTATCATAAGTAGAATTTCCTTGTAATCTTCAAAAGCCTTCTCTATATGCTCTTTCCATTACTAATGTTCATTAGTACATTATATTCCTTTTTTTGTTTTTTGTCAGATGTGGGGCCTGAACTCTGGGCCTGGGCGCTGTCCCTCAGTTCTTCAGCTCAAGGCTTGCACTCTACCACTTTAGCCATAGCGCCACTTCCCGCTTTTTCTGCTTATGTGGTGCTGAGGAATAGAACCCAGGGCCTCTTACATGCAAGGCAAGCACTCTACCACTGAGCCACCTTTCCAGCCCTATATTCCCCTTTTTTTTTGGGGGGGGGTCCAGTCATGGGGCCTGAACTCTGGGCCTGGGCGCTGTCCCTCAGCTCTTCAGCTCAAGGCTAGCGCTCTACCACTTGAGCCACACTTTCCAGCCCTATATTCCCCTTTTTTTTTGGGGGGGGGTCCAGTCATGGGGCCTGAACTCTGGGCCTGGGCGCTGTCCCTCAGCTCTTCAGCTCAAGGCTAGCGCTCTACCACTTGAGCCACAACACCACTTCCGGCTTTTTTTCTGCTTATGTGGTGCTGAGGAATTGAACCCAGGGCCTCACGCATGCGAGGCAAGCGCTCTACCATTGAGCCACCTTCCCAGCCCTATAATCCCTTTTTTTTAACCAAGATTTGAACTTATGCTTACTCCATGAGTTCTCCACTACTTGAGCCACATCTCTAGTTTGGCTTTTTGCTGGTTTCTTTGGAGATGGAGTCTCCAGTACTTTTCTGCTTGGATTGGGCTTCAACTTCAACCTTCCTGAGCTCACCCTTTTAAGTAGCTAGAATTAATTCTCTTTCTTGAATAGAAATGTAATTAGTTTCTTTATATTATTGGTCTTCACAAAGACCCAGGTTTTTGTTAATTGCTTTTATTTTGGGGACAAGTTTTTTGCTTCATAGCCCAGGACACCTTGAACTTGAAACCCTCCTACCTCAGCCTCCTGGATTGCTGGTATCACAGGCATATGTCAACATGCCTAAATCAAAGAACCAGTTTTAAGTCTTATTTGCCAGACTGATATCTAATTTCTAAACTATAGTATAACCATGACAGGAGTGGACAAAAATATGAGAGACTGTATTCAAAACTATCATATACTTCCTAGCTATGTGAAGTTGAAGAAATTGCCTTATCTCTCAGAACCTCAGTTTTTACCCCTCTAAATGTAACTACCATTTATTGAACACTTGCATGCTGGTACTATACAAAGCCTTCTAAATAGGCTAGACACTGGTGGCTCATGCTTGTAATCCTAGCTACTCAGGAGGCTGAGATCTTGGTACAAAGCCAGTAAAGCTAGGCAAGAAAGTCCATGAGACACTAATCTCCAATTAACCACTAGAAAACAAAGTGGAACTGTGGCTCCAAGTGGTAGAGTGCTAGCCTGAGCAAAAGAGCTCAGGGACAGAGCCCAGGCCCAGAGTTTAAGCCACATGACTGCAAAAAAAAAAAAAGCCTTCTAAATATAGCTACTTGTTTGTTTTGTATTTTAAAATAGTATGTGTCAAGTGTATGATTTAGTGACTGAGACAAGATGGATCCTAAGTGATAGTTGCTATTGTTATTATTGTTTGTAGGTTTCCAGGTTAATCTCTCATCTACTTATCCTTCTGGGAACAGAAAGTAGCAGGGTTCTTCCTGGTGTTCCCAGTATATAAGACAATAAGTCAAAACTTGTTAGGAGCTGGGTGCCAGCGGCTCACACCTGTAATCCTAGCTACTCAGGAAGCTGAGAGCTGAGGACTGTTGTTCAAATCCAGCCAGGGCAAGAAAGTCTGTAAGACTCTTACCTTCAATTAACCACCAGCAAACCAGAAGTGGTGCTGTGGCTCAAAGGACTAGAGTACTAGCCTTGAGTAAAAAGCTCAGGGACAGCACACCCGGGTTCTAAGTTGAAGCCCCATGACTGACAAAAAAAATAAATAAATAAACAATAACAAAAATATCTAGGAAGATAAAACAACTGACGTCTTTCTAGTACCAAATGGTGTCAATGCTGAGAAATGAGGAAGTTCCCATATGACACAGAAACTTGAATTCTCAGCAAGTCTGGGAAGTCAGATATCCATGACTGATAACGCAAGTGGGAATGGCCATGACGATAATTGGTGATCCAGGGCGGTTTGCAATGGTCTAAACTATTTAACTGCCTCCTCTCTTTCTGCTGCTTCTAAAACTGCACCCCCAACCCACTCGCACAGCTACAGGAGCATGCTCCATTCCTGACACTAATTAAGTCCTGTCACACCTGCTTTAAAACTCTTGCATGGGGGCTGGCAAGATGGCACAGTAGTAGAGTGCTTGCCTCACATGCATAAGGCACTGGGTTCGAGTCCTCAGCACTACAGAAGCAGATAAAGCCAGAAGTGGCGCTGTGGCTCAAGTGGTAGAGCTGAAGAGCTCAAGGACAGCGCCCAGGCCCAGAGTTCAAGCCCCATGACTGACAAAAAACAACAAACAAACAACAACAACTCTTGCATGGTTCTCCTGTCCTCTTAATAATACAGTAGAGACAAAGGTCCTGTCTTCTTTTCTCTACCCTGCCATGATGCTCTAAGAAACACACCAGTGGATTCTCCCTTCTGCTTCTTGTTTGCATCCTTCTTCCCTCTGCCTAGAAATGAACCCTACTTCTTTTTTTTTCTTTCTTTTTGCCAGTCCTGGGGCTTGAACTCAGCACCTGAGCACTGTCCCTCAGCTTCTTCTGCTCAAAGCTAGCACTTTGCTGGGTGCCAGTGGCCCACACCTGTAATCCTAGCTACTCAGGAGGCTGAGATCTGAGGATCACGGTTCAAAGCCAGCCCAGGCAGGAAAGTCCATGAGACTCTTATCTCCAATAAAGCACTCAGAAAACTCAAAGTGGAGCTGTGGCTCAAAAGGTAGAGCGCTCACCTTGAGCTAAAGAGCTGAGGGACAGCGTCCAGGCCCAGAGTTCAAGCCCCACAACTGACCAAAAAAAAAAAAAAGCTAGCACTTTACCACTTGAGACACAGCACCACTTCCAGCTTTTTCTGTTTATGTGGCATTGAGGAATCAAGCCCACGTTTTCCTGCAAGGCAAGCACTGTACCACTAAACCACATTCCCAGCCCCCTTCTTCTTCTTTATCTGCCAAATTTCTACTTGTCCTCAGGTTTTAGCTTACATGTCACTTCCTCCAAGAAGCTTTCTTGGGTTCCCTTCGTGGGGCCTCGCTGATAGCCCATTGAAGTTCCACAGGACTCTGTCCCTAGAGTTCAGCTTTGGACAAGATTCATGGCTTTCCATCAGTGTCTCGCATTAGTGCAAGTGCTCAGGAAGTCATGTTGAATGAAGAAGAGAATATAACACCATGGTGTTCTTCATCTATCTATGTGTCTCCTCCATGAAGCCAAAGGAGTCTTGAAGACAGGAAGCTCTCACTCAACTTAATATGTGTGGTCCCCAGTGTTGTGCTGACACATGAGAGATACCCCAAAATGCTTGCTTAATGTTTGGACGAATGTATGGGTGGTTAATGAATAAGAGAATGATTGGATGAATGGATGACTGGATGGTGTGAGTGGATGGATAATTGGAAGGATGAGTGGATGGGTAAATAGATGGGTGAATGGATGGATGAGCAGATGGATACCCAAATGGATGAGTGGATGGATGGAACTTGATGGAAGTGGAAGTTGTAACTCAGACATTAAACTGAGTCTTCAAATGTTTGCTTTTGGGGATCAAGTATCACTTCCAGAGGAAACTAAAGGATACAAGGCAGTTCCAACTGGAACGGCCATCATCATCTCTTACTGCCCAGGCCCTGCAAAAAATCCTCCCTCTCTCCCCACACTTCATATACCCACCTGGTCCTTGGGCTCTTGGCTGACCAACCAGAAAAGGAGAAGGTTGTTACAGGTGATATTCACTTCCGGGAGAGTGTCTAAATAAGTCTTCAAGGTGGTGGTCCCCTTGGTCTGAGGTGGAGGCTGTCTCATAGATGACGGGGCGTTGGGCATCCAGGCCCCAAAGTCATGCTGTGGAGAGGCCCAGCACATTTAGATCAGAGGGCAAGGACCCCCTTGCTCTTCATCATTCCTCATCCCACCTCTCTACACTCCCAGGTGTCAAAATTGGGAAATAAGGAGATCGTGGAAAGTCCCAGAAGTGGGGCAGAAGCCCAGCTCACCCCTTGTCATTCCCCACCCAGTATTCCAGGATTGGTTGGAATGAGTCATTGGGGAGGGAGGAGGACTCCGAGAGGAGGTCATCCTAGAAAAGAGCCTTAGGCTGAGATGTCTCACAAGCAACCTGATTCTACATACGGCCTGATCCCAACTAGTAGCATTTGTGGACAGGAGCCCACAAATTCTACTGCCAACATAACTCCAACTTGAGTCTCCATCATCACCTTGGACCTCACCCAGCCATCACTCAACACTCCACCCAAGTTGCTACCTCAACATCAACCCAACTCATAAACCCACTCTAACCCTGATCCACCCAGGCTTGTCAACCAGAACTCTGGACTTCGAGTTCATGGTCGAGTCTATCACACCCATGATGGCCTGATGCCCCCAGGGCCTGCCCTCCACGGTCTCACCTGCCCACTATTGACAGCAGCATGCTGGGCGGAGCAGTTAAAGATGATTGCAGTGAGATACTTCACCAGCTCTCCTGGGGTGCACAGCCTGCTTGGGAAGCCTGGGTGTGGGACAGAAAGGAAGAGGGTGTGGATGGGAGGTACTGGATTCCTGGGGATAGTTCTGGGCTTGAGTAGGGGGGAAGGGGAGAGTGAGAACATAAGGAATAGATATTGACTATGACTGTCTCAGATCAAGATGAAGGCTGGGATGAAGTTAAGCATGGCCATGTCCAAGAGCTGTGGTCTCTGAAAGGAGTCAGGATAGGATGTGAGTGCTGGCATGGAACCAGTTGCCAAGGCTCATAATGGAGCCAAGTTTAAGCTGAATATCAAGATGCCTCTCTTCTGGCCTCCAAACACTTCCCCCGGCCGCCCATACTAGCACTTAATGACTTGATTCTGCTCATTTTTCTAGGACTAGATCTGTAATCTTGGATCCTCTGAGCGATCATTCTTGGCCAAGACAGATGACCAGAGTTTGTTGTTCAGAAGTACACAGCAAGGGAAGCAGAAAGAAGTATCTAGAGAAAGCAGGTGGATTAGAAAGGGCACTGGAACTAGTATGGTTAGTGGAGACTTTAATGGAAGAAGAGAACGGGCCTCAAGTTGGGGGGTGGGTGATCATTGAATAAGAAAACTAACAGTGGGGCTGGGAAGGTGGCTCAGTGGTAGAGCGCTTGCCTTGCATGCATGAGGCCCTGGGTTTGATTCCTCAGCACCACATAAGCAAAAAGAAAAAAG
>NW_012267235.1:11316346-11333946 GCF_000151885.1 Dipodomys ordii | reverse complement strand
GGGGGTTACCTCAGGGGAACAAACCTTACACCAGGAATGTGGCTCAGTGGTAGAGTGCTTGCCAAGCATGCATGAAGCCCTGGATTCTGTTCCTCAGTACCACAAAAGCAGAAAAAGCCAGAAGTGGCATTGTGGCTCAAGTGGTAGAGTACTAGCCTTGAGCAAAAGAAGCCCAGCGACAATGCCCAGGCCCTGAGTTCATGCCCCAGGACTAGCAAAACACAAAACCAAAAAACTCAGGAACAATGCCCAAGCCCCAGAATTCAAGTCCCAGGACTGGCACACACACACACACACACACACACACACACACACACACAGAGCAGGGTTCCACCTATCTATGAGAATTTTCCTGTAGTTCATGTTTCTTTTCTTCTTGGATGAGCCAAACAGGTTAATGTATAGGTTTTACTTTTAAATATATGAATATAAAATAAGTCTGAACTAGTTGGAAGAATGTTGTCAATTTAAAGAATGTTCTAATTATGAGATCAGAGATAAGTTAAATAAAAGGAAGATAGGAGACTTGAACTAACAGTAATTAGACCCAAATCTGGCTCAGGGAAAAGAAGTGATCTGAATCAGGTCTGCACAGCAGCCAGGTGCTTTGGCTCATGCTTGTAATCCTAGCTACTCAAAAAGCTGAGCTCTAAGCTAGATGCTACCAGTGGCTTGTGCCTGTAATCCTAGCTACTCAGGAGGCTGAGATCTGAGGATCGTAGTTCAAAGCCAGCCCAAGTGATTATGTAATCACCTAATATCAATTAAAGAAAAAAAAAGTGAGAGAAGGGATAGGTTAAGAGAGATGAGTGACAATGTTATCAAGACGCTTTGTACTTATATACTGTTTTGTAGAATGGGAACTTCTTTGAACAACTACTTAAAGATAATAATTTTTTTAAATGATTTTTTAAAAAAAGCCAGCCCAAGCAAGAAAGTCTGTGAGACTCTTATCTCAAATAAACCACTCAGAAAACTGGAAGTGGCACTGTGGCTCAAGAGGTAGAGCACTAGCCTTGAACTGAAGAGCTGAGGGACAGAACCCAGGCCCAGAGCCCAGGGCCAGAGTTCAAGCCCCATGACCAACAAAAAAAAAAAAAAAAAAGCTGAGCTCTAGAGGCTCTTGGTGTGAAGCCACTCTGGGAAGAAAAGGCAAGAGACCCCATCTGTGATCAACCAATAAAACACTGGACTAGAGACATTGCTCAAGTAGTAGAATGTAAGGCTGAAATTAAGCCCTAGAAAAAGGTAGGAAGGAAGGGAAGGGAGGGAGAGAGGGAGGATGAGAAGGGAAGAGAAGAGAAGGGAAGAGAAGAGAAGAGAAGAGGAAAGATTTCTTTTTCAAAAAGAAAAAAATACACTGGGCTCCAGTAGCTCATGCCTATAATCTTAACTACTCAGGAGGCTGAGATCTGAGGATTGTGGTTCAAAGCCAGCCACCCCCCCCCCCCCCCCCCCCCCCCCCCCCCGCCAAAAAAAAATCCATGAGACTCTTATCTTCAATTAGCCACCAAAAAAACAAAAAGGACAGAAGTGGAGTTGTGACTCAAGTGGTAGAGTACTAGCCTTGATCAAAAAAAAAAAATCTCAGGAACAGCAACCAGGTCCTGAGTTCAAGCCCCAGGACTGGTACACATGCACCTTTGCATGAGTGCACACACACACACACACACACACACACACACACACACACACACAATCCAAGAGAGATTTTCTGTTACTACCTTAACCTAGAAATCTCCCTTGGCCTCATTACCATGAACCGCCTGACACAAGGGACCTCCCAGAGTAATGCAACATGGAGGTCATAACATCATCTGAGAAATATTCTTGTCAAAAATGTGCAACACTTACATATTCCTTCCAGTTAAAAAACAAACAAAAAGAAACAGAGGACACAGATGCAATATCAATGACACCATGAGAAAGTAATTAGACACATTTTGGAGGGAAGAAATTCCATAGAACGAGTCTAGGCTCCACGTAAGTCCATGTCATATGAACTTATGAAGCAGGGGTGAAGGGGCTGAGAATGTGTCTTAGTGGTAGAGTGCTTGCCTTGCATGCATGAAGCCCTGAATTTGATTCCTCAGCACCACATACACAGAAAAAGGCAGAAGTGGCTCTGTGGCTCAAGTGGTAGAGTGGTAGCCTTGAGCTACCATTAAAGGACAGTACCCAGGCCCTGAGCCCCAAGACTGGCAAAAAAAAAAAGCAGGGGTGAAGAAATGGTGGTCTAAGTTTAAAAAGACTTGCTGGCCAGGCGCCGGTGGCTCATGCCTATAATCCTAGCTACTCTGGAGGCTGAGATCTGAGAATCGAGGTTCAAAGCCAGCCTGGGCAGGAAAGTCCATGAGACTCTTATCTCCAATAAACTACTATAAAACCAGAACTGGCACTGTGGCTCAAGTGGTAGAGCACTCCCCTTGAGCTGAAGAGTGCAGGGACAGCACCCAAGCCCCACAACCGACAAAAAAAAAAAGACTTGCTGGTGGCAAATGTTCTTACCTGTAATCCTAGCTACTCAGGAGGCTGAGATCTGAGGATTGAGATTTGAGGCCATCCTAAGCAGAAAAGTCTAGGAGACCCTCTCTATATTAGCCAGCAAAAAGCCTGACAAGAAGCATGCCTTGAATGGTAGAAAGCCAAGCAAGAGCAAGGCCAGGAGTTCAAGCCCTTGAATAAATGAGAGACTTTAGAGCTGAAACAAATGTAAGATACCACACGGTCCTTGATTGGCTCTTCTGTCTATTGACAGGACTATAATATCTTAAATCGATTAAAAGAAAACTAGGCAAGTAGGGAAATCTGAATATGGTCTAAATGTGAGGGTGACAGTAGAGATAACTGGCAATTTTGTTAGGTATAGGTTTAAGGGTATAGCTAAATGGTACAATACTTGCCTAACCTATTTGGCCCAGATTTGATCTCCAATGATAGACAGACAGAGCTTTAAAACATATGACACCCAATGTCTCACACCTATAATCCTAGCTACTCAGAAGGCTGAGGCTTGAGGATCAAAGTCAGCTAGTTCAGGAAAGTTTGTGAGATTCTTTTTTTTTTCGGGTCCGATCATGGGACCTGAACTCTGGGCCTGGGCGCTATCCCTCAGCTCTTCAGCTCAAGGCTAGTGCTCTACCACTTGAGCCACAGCGCCACTTCTGGCTTTTTTCTTTTTGCTTATGTGGTGCTGAGGAATCGAACCCAGGGCCTCAGCAAAAAAAGCAAGCCCCCCACCACTGAGCCACCTTCCCAGCCCAAGTTTGTGAGATTCTTATGTCTAATTAACCAGCAAAAAAGCAGGAAGTGGAGGTATGGCTCAAGTGGTAGCGCACCAACCTTGAACAGAAAAGGCTAAGGGACAGCACTCAGGCACTAAATTCAAGCCTCAGTCCAGGCACAAAGAAGGAAAGAAAGAAAAGGAAGGAAGGAAGGGAGGGAGGGAGGGAGGGAGGGAAAGAAAAAGAAAGAAGGAAAGAAGGAAGGAAGGAAAGAAAGAAAGAGAGAGAGAAAGAAGGGAGGGAGGGAGGGAAGAAAGGAAGGAGGGAAGGAAGGAAGGAAAGGAGGAAGGGATGGAGGGAGGGAGGATCATTCAAGCCCTATATCCCAGGGCAGACTGTAAAAGCACTTCTATGTGGAGGTGAGTTGAGGACACTACCCTCCTCCCTGGGTCTCCCCAGCAACTCCATCCATAGCCTGCAGAAGCATAAAGTCAGTTGAAAGCCACATTTCTGCTGAGATAATCCCAGGCTAGGATTAGGAGAACTGGACATTTGAACCGTTGGCAACTGAGCAAGGGACAGAAGTTGTTCTATAAAGGGGTGATCTATAATTTTTATGTGGCTGGTCTTTTTTTTTTTTTGTCAGTCATGGGGTTTGAACTCTGGGCCTAGGCGCTGTCCCTCAGCTCTTCAGCTCAAGGCTAGCGCTCTACCACTTGAGCCACTGCACCACTTCTGGTTTTCTGGTAGTTTATGGGAGATAAGAGTCTCACATCCTTTCTTGCCCCAGCTGGCTTTGAACCACAGTCCTCAGATCTCAGCCTCCTGAGTAGCCAGGATTACAGGCGAGAGCCACCAGTACCCGGCGTTATGTGGCTGGTCTTAAGGACAAGTTAGATGCCAAAAAGAATTCCTTCAGAGTTGGGGGATTTGGGATTTCTGAGGACAAACAGAACAGCTCCTTCCTTTAGGAAAAGGTGGAGGGATAGAAAGTGCTAGAACCAAAAAGTTGCCAGAGGCCTGGAGCTAAGGGAAGACCAAAGAAAGGGGTATGATCTAGAGTATTTGCCTGCCTGGCACTGTGGTTAGGCACAGAGGCTAGTGTTGGGGTTATTAGTGACAAGTATATATTAGAAGTCAGATAGCAGCCAATGGTTGTGGTCACAGGAAAGATGTGGTGGTTGGAGAGACCACCTGGCAGGACAAGGTACAAGAGGGTATAAGAATGGGTTCTAAAATCCTTTGAAATCAAAGATGGCTCCTACCATGTACTGCACATTGCCTAGCAGCTGACGTGAACTGATGAACTTGTGGAAAGGTGTAGACAAGAGACACACAGTTGAAAAGCAAGGATGATGGGAACAGTTAAAAGTGGCCTTGAATATTGTCTATGAACCCTTCTTTGTGCCTAGTTCCTCAGCTGTCAAGTGGGAAAATAATAGTATGGACTTTAATAAATAAGAATTAGAGGGCTAGGAAGGTGGCTCACGTAGAGTGCTTGCCTCGCATGCATGAGGCCCTGGGTTTGATTCCTCAGCACCACATAAGCAGAAAAAGCTGGAATGGCACTGTGGCTCAAGTGGTAGAGCGCTAGCCTTGAGCTGAAAGAAGAAGAAGGAGGAGGAGGAGGAGGAGGAGCAGGAGGAGGAGGAGGAGGAAGAATTGGAGGCGCCAGTGGCTATCACTTGTAATCTTACTCAGGACACTGAGATCTAAGGATTGCAGTTCAAAGCCAGCCCAGGCAGGAAAGTCCATGAGACTCTTATCTCCAATTAACCACCAGGAAACTGATAGTGGAGCTGTGGCTCAAAGTGCAAGAGCACTATCCTTGAGCAAAAGAGCTCAGGGACAACTTGTCAGTCTCTGAGTTCAAGCCCCACAACCAACACACATACACACACACACACACACACACACACACACACACACACAATTGAACCAGGAGCCAGTAGCTCATACCTGTAATCCTAGCTACTTGGGAGGCTGAGATCTGAGAATCATGGCTCCAAGGCAGCTAGGGAAGAAAAAATTTTGAGACTCCTATCTCCAGTTAATGAGCAAAAATCCAGAAGTAGAAGTGTAGCTCAAGTGGTAGAGTGCAAGCCTTGAGCAAAAAAGCTCAGGGACAGCACACAGCCTCTTAGTTCAAGCCCCAATACTAGCATGAAGAGAAAACAAAATGATTGATGGAGTGAAGGGAGGAAGCCAGAGTAAGAACTGGATTATGGGGGGGGGGGGTAACCTGGGGAGGCTGAGAATGTAGCTTAGTAGCAAAATGCCTAGCATGCATGAAGCCCTGGGTTCCATTCCTCAGTACCACATAAACAGAAAAAGCCAGAAGTGGCACTGTGGCTCAAGTGGTAGAGTGCTAGCTTTGAGCAAAAAGAAGCTCAGGGACAGTGCCCCCTGAGTTCAAGCCCTAAACTGACAAAAAATAAAATAAAAATGCCAGGGAGAGACATTTGAATCATTTTCACCTGAATAAGGACATTAGTTGGCTCCATAAAGGGGTGACATAAGTTTTATGTAGCTGGTCTGCGTTTTTATGTAGCTGGTACCTGAGTTCTTCCGGCCCAGGAACGCCTGAGTGAAAATCTCGCTGACCCAGGCCTGCAACTCAGAGTCCTGCTGCACGGATTCATCGCTGGGGTAATAGTAGCCCACGATTTCTGAGACAAAGCTGCAGGAGAAAGATGCTGGTTCTTCTCCAGTAACCTGGGCCCAGGCCTGACGGGACACCAAGACCTCTACCTTGAAGAGGCACTAAGAGTTCTGAGAGGGGGTGTCTGTGAAGATACCCCCCCCAAGATCTGGCTGGAACTCAGTGCTCAGACTTCCTCTAAGTCCCTTCTGCTTGATCCAAGAGATTCTAGACTCAGCTTCTGCACATAAGTTTAAGGGGACAAGGCACAGGAGGTCTGCTTCATGCTGTGTCCTCCTCTCTCCATTCATCACCCAGGAGGAGGGAGCCTCTGTCATTCTGAGCTATTGGAAAAGCCCTGGTCCTCTGACTCCTCTGGACACCACCACCCCACCCACCACCCACCCCCATCACACTTGCCTTCCTCTGCTGTATTCAAGACACCCAGCCAGGTTCTAGCTCGCATCCATTTCACAGAGCACTGCAACACCAATTCCTATCCTCGGAAACTTCCTATACTGGAGACAGCCCCTGAGTTCCTCCGGGAAGGGTGGGCCCTAAATCCCTCAACTGTCATATGCACAAAGCTTCAGGCTTCCCTAAGGCCAGGAAGATCCTGATAGACTGGAGGGGCTGCAGATCCTGCCCAGCACCTTTCAATGGCTGCCCAGATCTTTAGGCCGTCGTCTCGGTAATAGTAGTTGGGGATATTCAGGACGCCACGAGCCCGTAGACTATCCGGAAGGCAGAAATGAGTGTAGGTGAAGTGGGCCAGACCTGTGCTCATGAGGTAGATGAGGCCACGCCTTCCGATGGATGTGACCTGTGGGCACAGCACAGAGGGGCTCGCCTATTCCCTGTCCCAGAGCCTAAGGAGCTTCCTGGGACTAAGGACTCAGAGGAGGGAAGATCTCACACGGTTTAACCAAGTGGTCTACCACCCCGTTAAATACTCATATGAGCCTGTCTGATCGGAGAGCTCGGGTTGAGAGTCTACCGCTACATGCCTAGGAGGTTCTGAGATCTTTGAAACCTCTAAGAATGACCTAGGAGTGGTAGTCCATGTGTGTAATCTCAGCACTCAGAAGGCTGAAACAGGAAAAATCTCCACCTAAGCCCTATAGTGAGTTCCAGATCACCTGAACTAAACGTGGAGAGACCTTGTCTCAAATAAATAAAAGACCTGAAAGCTGAAAAGGGAGAGTCTGGCCTCAGGCAGGACCAGCTGAGGGTATTGCTTGGGGCTGGGGCTGCTCAGCCAGTAGACCCTTGACAGGAGGGATTTGCAGATGGGATTGGCTGGTGGGGGATCAGAATTTAAGGGCGGGGCAAATTGGAAGACAGGAACTGCGGAGCCTGCAGAGTTTGTGGGAGGGGCCACGCATAGGCAGGGGCGGGGCCTAATAGAGGGGCGGGGCCATCAGATCTTGGGGGTGGGGCCAAACACGCTCAGGGGCGGGGCTAGGGGCCGAGGCGGGAAGGCTTGCACCTTGTCCACCAAGCCTTCTGGGTTGAGCAGCGTGGCCCTCGCGATGGTGTTCACTTGCAGCGTGTAGCGCGTGTGGGGAAGCAGGAGCTGCGAGCAGAATGAGATCACTTGAGCCGACTGTCACAGAAGGCCCCGCCTCCTTCGGTCCCCGTCCCGGGGTCACACAGACCTTGTAGATTGGATGGCAAAGCGGCAGCTGACGCAGCGTGGCCATGGAGAAGGCCTCGCACAACAAATGCGTGCACAGAAAGTGCGTGTTGTTTTCGTGCACCAAGAACTCAGAGTTGCGTACCCACGTCTTGGCCAGCAGCCAGTCCCACTCGGAGTCCGTGGGCAAAAAGATGGGGTTATCCGGACCAGGGTTCTGGCAGAGCTGAGCGTCAAGATGTCAAAATGGCTTGCCTGCCCGTCCCCCCCCCACGCCGCCCTAGGCCCCCCCCCCGTCCCGCCTCCAGGCTCACCTGGATGGCCAAGGGCAGCAGCGCCCCCTGCGGGTTGAGCCACAGCAGGCAGAGCGGGGCGGCCACGTACTGCCGGCGGCCGTTCAGGCAATGGACGGGTGCCTCCGCCAGGATCCAGTAATCAGCTAGGAAAATGTTGCCCTTCTGCAGGAAGGCAGAAACGCAGAGGCTTAGCGCGGCCTCCCCAGTTCACACTCCACTCCGATCTTGGCCTCATGGCCCTCTGCCGCCAGAAGTTGAAGTCCCCAATTTGAGCCCCAGAAATTCTTGGTGCTTGGACTAATGCCACACATTGGGTACCGCACCCTTCCTAGAATGTCCGGAATGAGGTCCAGATGAGTCTGTTGTGCAACCTTTCACTGGGCCTCTAGTGGCCCAGTGGCCACTCCTCCTCCTCTCCCCCATACCTAGCCCTGCCCACTCTCTCAACTCAAAAGGCATCCTCTTCTTAGATCTGATCTAGTGTATCCAACACAGCAAAATCAACACACAATGAGAACCAATCACAACACCGGCCTCTGGAGAATGGCTGAGGGCTTAGGCAGCCCAGAGAGTCTGAGTCATCAACTATTTCTGCACTGTCAGAGTTCCTTGCCCTTTGTGATCCTTTCTGATGCATCTGACTGACCTCCCATTGGCCTGTCCTACTGCGGCCTTCTTCAGCCTCCACATCTGGGATGGTGGAAGCCCCATCTGAATTTCATCCATACCTGCTTTCCTTGAAAATGCAGAGCTAAACCAGGCATGGTGACAAATACCTGTAATCCCAACTTTTAGGAGGCTGAGGTAGGAGGATCATGAGTATGGGGGCCATCTTGGGCTACATCATGGGGGGGGGGAGCCAGGCACTGGGGCTCACACCTGTAACCCTAGATACTCAGGAGACTGAGATATGAGGATCGCAGTTCAAAGCTAGCCGGGGCAGTAAAATCTGTAAGATTCTTATCTCCAATTAACCCCCAGAAAATTGGAAGTGGCACTGTGGTTGAAAGTGGTTGAGCACTAGCCTTAAGCAATAAAGCTCAGGAACAGTACCCAGGCCCTGAGTTCAAGCTAGACAACGAAGGAAGGCAGGAAGGAAGGAAGGCAGGCAGGCAGGCAGGCAGGAAGGAAGGAAGGAAGGAGAGGGAGAGAGAGAGAGAGAGAGAGAGAGAGAACAAGCCAAGCCAGGTACTGGTGCTTCATGCCTGTAATCCTAGCTACTCAAGAAGCTGAGATCTTAGAATTGTGGTTCAAAGCCAACCCAGGTAGAAAAGTCTATGAGACTCTTATCCCTAATTAACTAGCAAAAGGCCAAAAGGAGCAGTGTGGGTCAAGTGGTAGAGTGCCAGCCTTAAGCAAAAAAGCTAAGGATAGCACCCAGCCCTGAATTTAAGCCCTAGTACTAGCATAAAAAAAAGAAAAGAGAGAGAGAGAGGGAACTGGGTGCCAATGGCTCAAACCTGTAATCTTAGCTACTGGGAGGCAGAGATCTGAGGATCATGGCTCAAAACCAGCCTGGACAGGAAAGTCTGTGAAACTCTTGTTTGCTGAACCTGGGGCTTGCACTCTGAGCCTGAGAGCTATCCCTGAGCTTCTTTTTGCTCACAGTGAACTTTCTACCACTTATACTACAGTGCCACTTCCAGTTCTTTTTTTTGGGGGGGGGGGAGATTCCTGGGGCTTGAACTCAGGACCTGAGCTCTGTCCCTGAGTCTCTCTGTGCTCAAGGCTAGCACTCCACCACTTGAGCCACAGCACCACTTCCAGCTTTTTCTGAGTAGTTTAATGGAGATAAGAATCTCATGGACTTTCCTGCCCAGGCTGGCTTTGAACCACAATCCTCGAGTCTTAGCCTCTTGAGAAGCTGGAATCACAGGCATCAGCCACTGGTGCCCGGTTAGTTCCCAGCTTTTTAGAGGAGTTTATTGGAGATAAGAGAGGTTTATTGAAGAGTGGGAAAGAGGGGGGCAGAGGGATGTGGGAAAGAAAGAGGGATGGAAAGAGAGAGTACCAATGCTTTCCAGAGATCAAGGTCCACAGGCCTTATGCTCTACACACAATGGCAACCCAGCCAATCAAGTCCACAGCTGTGCTCCTCACCCACCTCTAGCTCTGTCTGTAGGCAGGTGTCTGGTCCCAGCAGAGAAGCCACCATGTCATTGGTGACAGGCAGCTTGCTTGGCAAGCTGGAGAGGCAATGGAGCATGACAGGATTGACGCCATTCAGATACTGGTATCCAAAGAAGTAATCCTCACACCAGTGCTCCATGACATACTCTAGGGGACAAGAGAGGGTCTGGAAAGTACTTCCTAGAGCCTTGTCCTGCCCAGCCCTTTGCCCATTTCTGTGACTTGCATTTTCCTCCCAGCCACCTATGAGGTAGGTAAAACCACATGTTCATTTGAATGCTAGACAATGTTGGGTCACTTGCCAATTTAAGTAGCAATCCAGGGATTTGAACCTATGCCATTTTGACCCCAAAGTCCTGAACACCTGGTGATAAGGAGTAGAGAAGTGAGTCCCATGCACCTAATCAGGATCAGGACTCTGTAAATGATCATGAGTCTCTTCTGTGTAAATGATCATGAGTCTCTTCTGTGTAAACAAAGCATGTCTACCTTTACCTCCATAATATTGCCTCCCCCTATCCTCCTAGGAAATGCCTGGATTTCAGAGAGAAAACTGGGACCCAGATGCCACTAGTGAAAACCAAGCCCCTCCCACTTGAATCCCTGAGAGAACTCTCTGCGAGGACTGGACAGGAGCTGGACTCTCAACTCTGAAGGGATTTGAGCAAGAATAAAGACTAGGCAAGTGCTGCCTAGCTCCACCCACCGGAAGTGAAGGTCTTGTGGCACCAGAAGATGTTCCGAATGTCATCCAGCTTCTTCCAGGAGCCCTTGCGGTCTAACAGCCCTCGAATCTTCATGCCCAAAGATCTGATAAGGAGGATAAGATGAGAGTGGGGAGGCTATGGGCTTTGGGGGACCACGAAGCTCCTTCTCTCTGGAGAGACCTGGTAAGGTTATTCTCCAGAGTAGAAACCCCATAGTGGGAAAGTCTTTGTGACTGATGGATGCTCTGCAGAGCCTGGAAGTGCCTGGTTCAAATGCAACCATCCCAAGACGAGTATCTACGTACATGTGCCCCCGGTACAAAACAAACCACTTTCACTGAAGTTTGTTTTTTGTGAGGATAGAGGTATTATTGGTTTGGTCATTTGTTTAGTTTATGCCAAGACTGAGGCTTGAACTCAGGACTTGGGCTCTGACGTCTTAGCCTTTTCCACTCTACCACATGAGCCACACCCCCATTCAAGCCTTTTTTTTTTTTTTTTTTGCTGGCTAATTGTAAGTAAGAGTATCACAGATGGGCTGGGAAGGTGGTTCAGTGGTAGAGCGCTTGCCTTGCATGCCTGAGGCCCTGGGTTCAATTCCTCAGCACCACATAAGCTAAAAGAAAAAAGCCGGAAGTAGCGCTGTGGCTCAAGTAGTAGAGCGCTAGCCTTGAGCTGAAGAGCTGAGGGACAGCTCCCAGGCCCAGAGTTCAGGCCCCATGACCGGACCCAAAAAAAAAAAAAAAAAGAGTATCACAGACTTTCCCTCCCAGGCTGGCTTCAAACCATGATCCTTGGATCTCAAGATTACAGACATGAGCCACTTGGCACCTGGCTTCTCTGGAGTGCCAATATTGTCCCAGACTTTACCTGGCTCCCCGTCTGCCTTCAGTATAAAACTCCATCTGCCAAGCCTAGCTAGTCCATGAAACTCCATCGGCCTAGATGTTCAAGCCCTGCAGCCCTGCCCAGCCCTGACAATGTGTTTTTGTCCTGAAGCCTGAGCCACTTTCAGCTGTTTGCATACTCCCCCAAGCACAGCCACGCCTGATCGCCCACTCCATCCCTCTGGGCCTCTTCCATTTGTTCTTTCCTTCAAGAATTATCCTGAAGCTGGCTGGCAATGACTCCTGCCTGTCAACCTAGTTACTCAGGAGGCTGAGATCTGAAGATCGTGGTTTGAAGCCAGCCCCAGCAGGAAAATCCACGAGGCTCTTATCTACAATTAACCATCAAAAAGCTGGAAGGAGCTGGATGCTGGTAGCTCACACCTGTAATCCTAGCTACTCCGGAGGCTGAGATCTGAGGATCGCAGTTCAAAGCCAGCCTGGGCAGGAATGCCCATGAGACTCCTATCTCCAATTAACCACCAGAAAACCCAAAGTGGAGCTGTGGCTCAAATGGTAGAGTGCTAGCCTTGGGCAAAAGAAGTTCAGGGACAGCATCCAGGCCCTTAGTTCAAGCCTCAGGACTGGCAAAAAGAAAAGAAACAAATACTGCTACTAAAGATTATTAATCAAGAGATTATTTTGTGGCTTGGTGCTATCTCACTTAATTCTCCTAGAAACCAATAATGTAGGGATGAATGTGAGTAAGGAAATCACTTAGAGCGTAAAGGGGAATCAAGGGTACACAGCTAGAAAGCATGGGTTCTGGGATTTAAGCTGAGGTGGTTAGACTTCACTTTCTTAAGGCTTAAAGGCAAATCACCCCTATTTCACTCAATAGGGTCCTGTCAGGAGTCCCTGGGGCCATGTGCTGCCCTGAGAAGAGCAGGGAAGGTAGAGAGACTCAGAGTCAAGAAAGAGAAACTTGAAGGTCTGTGAGAGGGGAGACAGGGAACAGGGCAAGGCACTTGGGAACAGAGGAAAGGTGTTCATCGGGGACCCTGAGCAGGAGAGTAGGGAGGGCAGTGGCCTCACGCAGGGAGGGCATTGAAGATCAGTGAGGCCGTCTTGGTAGCTGAGTAGCGGATGTTTGGCTCCATGTGCAGCAGAGATGGGATATCAATTTTCATGGGCATGCAAGGCAGATACCGATTCCCAGGGCTGGAGACACAGAGGAATAGAAGAACAGATGACAACCAGTCAGTGGAACCTGCATTCTATTCCCCTTAATTCCTCCCCTTGCCTGGCCTCCCCAGAGTCTCCCCTTCACTCCTGCTTTCTCTTCTGCCCTTTCAGCTCCAATCTCCTTACTCCTGTTCTTCTCTGTTAGATTCGCTCAGACCCATCCCTGGTCCCCCTCTGCTCCTGACCCTTGAATGAAGCTATACTTGTTCTAGACCCTGACTCCTCCCAGGCTACTGTATCCCTCC
Organism: Dipodomys ordii; assembly: GCF_000151885.1. Classification (NCBI taxonomy): domain Eukaryota; kingdom Metazoa; phylum Chordata; class Mammalia; order Rodentia; family Heteromyidae; genus Dipodomys; species Dipodomys ordii. The sequence goes on along the minus strand of NW_012267235.1, from coordinate 11,320,995 downwards.
TTCACAGCAGACCCTTGCCATCACTTCCCTCCACCTCCTCACCTGTCACCCTCCTCATCAGTACAAGGCGCTGTCTTGGTCAAGACAAATTTCCTGTCTGACTCCATCTCTTCAAAGCTGCTGACATCCACCATGCGGGGGAAGCCAGGGGCATAGATCTTCCAACTGCCCAGAGAAACAGGTAGAAGTGGAAGGTTAAGGCCAGGCACTGGAGTTCAAGTCTATAATCCTAGCTACTTGGGAGGTAGAGATTGGGATCAAGACCAGTCTAGGCATAAAAGTTCCAGAGGCTCTATCTCAGGCAATGGCTGGACCCAGTAGTATGTGCTTGTCAGCCCCAGTGACACCAGAAAGCACAAGAAGAAAGACTGCAGCCTAAGCTTGCTTGCATGAAGTGAGATTCTCCCTCAGAAATAACCGATGTGGGGCTGGGAATGTGACTTAGTGGTAGAGTGCTTGCCTAGCAGGCAAGAAGCCCTGGGTTCAATTCCTCAGTACCACATAAACAGAAAAATCTGGGAGTGGTGTGTAGAGTGCTAGCCTTGAACAAAAAGAAGCCCAAGGACAGTGCTTAAGCACTGAGTTCAGGCCCCAGGACTGGCAAAACAAAAACAATGTGAGTCAGGACTGGTAACTCATGCCTGTAATCTTAGTTACTCAGGAGATGAGATCTGAGGATCATGGTTCTAAGCCAGTCCAGGCAGGAAAGTCTGTGAGACTCATATTTCCAATTAACTCCCAAAATGCCAGACATAGAACTGTGGCTCAAAAGTAGAGCACTAGCCTTGAGCAAAAAAGCTTAGGGACAGTCCCCAGACTCTGAGTTCAAACTGTAGTATACACACACACACACACACACACACACACACCAATGTGGTCAGGCTAACACCTGTAATCCTAGCTACTTAGGAGGCTGACATATGAGAATCATGGTTCAAAGCCGCCTGCACAGAAAAGTCAGTGAGACACTTACCTTCAACTAACCAACAAAAAGCCAGAAGTCGAGCTGTGGCTTAAATGATATAGTGCCAGCCCTGAGGGGGAAAAAGAAAAGCCAAACAAGGGCTGGGAAGGTGGCTCAGTGGTAGAGCACTTGCCTTGCATGCACGAGGCCCTGGGTTCAATTCCTCAGCACCACATAAGCAAAAAGAAAAAAGCCAGAAGTGGCACTGTGGCTCAAGAACTAGAGCGCTAGCCTTTAGCTGAAGAGCTGAGGGACAGCACCCAGGCCCCACGACCAGACCAAAAAAAAAAAAAAGCCAAACAAGAGTACAAGACTCTGGCACCAAATAAATAAATAAATAAATAAGCAATACAAAAAGGCACTGAAGTGTGGTTCAATTGGTAAAGTACTTATAATGTGAGATCCTGAATTCAATTCCTAGTACTGTTCCTTCCCTACCCCACCCTCCAGAAAAAACAAAAAAGCCTTAGATTTTTGTGTTGTGTGTGCCAGGCCTGGGTCTTGAACTCAGGGCCTAGGTGTTGTCCCTGAGCTCTTCAGCTTAAGGATAGCACTCTACTACTTGAGCCACAGCACCACTTCCAGTTTTCTGGTGGTTAATTGAAGATAAAGAGTCTCATGAGGGCTGGGAAGGTGGCTCAGTGGTAAAGCGCTTGCCTCGAATGCATGAGGCCCTGGGTTTGATTCCTCAGTACCACATAAATAGAAAAAGCCGGAAGTGGTGCTGTGGCTCAAGCGCTAGAACGCTAGCCTTGAGCTGAAGAGCTGCTGAGGGACAATGCCCAAGCCCAGAGTTCAGGCCCCACGACCGACAAAAAAAAAAAAAGTCTCATGGACTTTCCTGCCCAGGCTGGCTTTGAACTGCAATCCTCAGATCTTAGCCTCCTGAGTAGATAGGATTACAGCCATGAGCCACCAGCACCTGGCTGTCCCTGAGGTTTTTGCTCAAGGCTCACACTCTACCACAGCTCTGCTTCTGACTTTTTGGTACTTAATTGGGGATAAGAGTCTATGGACTCTTATGGGCTGCGAAGGTGGCTCAGTAGTAGAGGGCTTGCCTTGCATGCATGAGGTCCTGTGTTCAATTCCTCAGCGCCACATAAGCAGAAAAAGCTGGAAGTGGCACTGTGGCTCAAGTGGTATAGAGTGCTAGCCTTGAACTGAAAAGCTGAGGGACAGCGCCCAGGCCCAGAGTTCAGGCCCCACGACTGGCCAAAAAAAAAGGTCTATGGACTTTCCTGCCAAGGCTGGTTTTGAACCATGATTCTCAAGTCTCAGCCTCCTGAGTAACTAGGATTATAGACATGAGCCACCATTGCCCAGCTCAGATGCTTTTGATTTATAAAATTAACTACAGAAGCCCTAGGTTCAATTCCTTAATATTACATAAACAGGAAAAAGCAGGAAGTGGGGTGTGGCTCAAGTGGTAGAGTGCTAGCTTTGAGCAAAAGAAACTGGGACAGTGCCCAGGCTTTTAGTTCAAGCCCCAGGACTGGATAAAAAGAAAAAAAAATTAATTACAGATTGAAACTTACTTCCTTGTAGGTAACAACAATTGGATTTTCTCCATGAAGGCATTGGACATCAGATCAAGATAGTCACTTCTCTCCCTCTCCCTACCCCCACACACACCTTTCTCTCATTCTAGGAATCAAATCTAGAGCTCTGTGCATGCTAAGTACTAGCTACATCCTCAAACCCCAGGGTAGCATTTGAGAACAACATAAATACTAGGGTCATTTTTTATGTTGAGATTGAGAACTAGGTTATATTCAAAACAGTTGGAGATGGAATAAATATTGGCATAATTCTTGGATTTTTTTTTCCTGATACCAGAGTTTGAACTCAGGCCCTCATACTTCCTAGGTTTGTGCCACTTTAGCCACACCTCCTGATCATTTTGTTGTTGTTGTTTGGGTTTTGGTGTTGGAGATCAAGTGCTCTATCATTGAGTTACAACTACATCCCTAGCCTGGGATAATCGCTGATACTGATATTTGGGGTCCAGACACAGGATCAGTATTAGAAGAGATTGGGTTTAAAAGAGAGTCCTAGCCAAACGTCAGTGGCTCACACCAGTAATCCTAACTACTGAGGATGCTGAGAGGAGGATTGCGGTTCAAAGCCAGCCCGAGCAGGAAAGTTCATGAGACTCTGATCTCCAATAAACTACTCAGAAAAAGCCAGAAGTGGCACTATGGTTCAAGTGGTAGAACACTAGCCTTCAGTAAAAAGGAGCTCAGAGATAGAGCCCAGCCAGGCCCAAAGTTCAAGCCCCAGGACAGAAAAACAAAACAAGTCCTGATCAGAGTTAGTTCCCCAAGGTTGGAACTGAGGCCCGAGGAACAGCCTAAGACTGGGGACAGAACTAAGATGGCAAAAGAAGAAAAGAAGTCCAATTCCACCATCCTCACCGATAGCATTCTTGTCGAGACCGGATTTCCCGTTTCCTGTGCTCCAGAAGGAGAGGAAGAGAGTCGTGGCAAATGGTTCTTGCTGTGGGGAATGAAAATTAACCTTCATATCAATCTCTTTTCAAATAATATCCCTTTGGGCAAATATTGCCTGAACTCTCTAGCCCTTGAGCTTAAACCATATTCATTTCCACTTGAGCTGCCTGAGGGGACCCTCCAAGTCCTTTGTGCATTCACCACAGATTTTGTTGGTGGCTCAGGCCTGAAATCCTGGAGAGTCACAGTTCAAAGACAGCCCTGGGAGAAAAATCCAAGAGACTCTTATCTCCATTAAAAAAAAAAAAAGACATAAGTGAAAGTGTGTCTCCAATGGCAGAGTGCCTTCACTGATCAAAAAAGCTAAGAGACAGCATTAAGACACCAAGTTCAAGCCCCAGTACTGCACACACACACACACACACACACAAAGAAACTCCACAGTGATGATAACAACTGATGAACAACGATGAAAACATATTATATATATATATATATATATATATATATATATATATATATGCCATAACAGAAAAAGCCAGAAGTGGCACTGTGGCTTACATGGTAGAGTGCTAGCCTTGAGCAAAAGAAGCTCAGGAACAATGCTCAGGTCCTGAGTTCAAGCCCCAGGACTGGCATGTACACACAGACAGAAAGAACCAGGTGCTCAGGCCTAGTATCCTTGAAAAGACACTCAAATCAGTAAGAGTTTTTTTTTTTTTTTGTCGGTCATGGGGCTTGAACTCTGGGCCTGGGCGCTGTCCCTCAGCTCTTCAGCTCAAGGCCAGAGCTCTACCACTTGAGCTACAGTGCCACTTCCGGTTTTCTGGTGGTTTATTGGAGATAGGAGTCTCACGGTCTCTCCTGCCCGGGCTGGCTTTGAACCGTGATCCTCAGATCTCAGCCTCCTGAGTAGCTAGGATTACAGGCGTGAGCCAACAGCGCCCGGCTCAGTAAGAGATCTTAACTCACCTCCTAGGGCCTAAAAAAAAGTCAAAGTGAGCAAGGTACCAGTGGTTCATGCCTATAATCCTAGCTATTTGGAGGGCTGAAATCAAAGATGTTAGTTCAAAAGCCAACTCAGGGGCTGGGAAGGTGGCTCAGCGGTAGAGCGCTTGCCTTGCATGCTCGAGGCACTGGGTTCGATTCCTCAGCAAAAAAAAGAACAAATAAATTACTCAGAAATAGCTGGAAATGGTGCTGTGGCTCAAGTGGTAGAGTGCTAGCTTTGAGCA
>NW_012267235.1:11282023-11315975 GCF_000151885.1 Dipodomys ordii | reverse complement strand
AAAGCTGGAAGTGGTGCTGTGACTCAAGTGGTAGAGCGCTAGTCTTGAACTGAAGAGCTGAGGGACAGCGCCCAGACCCAGAGCTCAGGCCCCACAACCAGACCCAAAAAAAAAAAAAAAAAAAAAAAACAATTAACGACCCAATAAGCTAGAAGTGGAGCTGTAGCTTAAGTACTAGACTACCAGTCCTTGAGAGAGAAAAAGGGACAACACCAGGCTGTGAGTTCAACTTCTAGAATTGCACACTCAAGAAAAGCCAGAAAGCTGGAAAGCTGGGTGCCGGTGGCTCACGCCTGTAATCCTAGCTACTCAGGAGGCTGAGATCTAAGGATCATGGTTCAAAGCCAGCCCGGGCAGGAAAGACCGTGAGACTCCTATCTCCAATAAACCACTAGAAAACTGGAAGTGTAGCTCAAGTGGTAGAGCGCTTGCCTTGAGCTGAAGAGCTGAGGGACAGCGCCCAGGCCCAGAGTTCAAGCCCCATGACCGACAAAAAACAACAGGGCCTACAATAAGAGACAAGACTTGGCAGGGCCTGTCCAGCCCAAGTGGCTAAATATTCAAGGTTTTTCCACCCACTGAAATCCTGCTTGCATGTATGGGCCCAGAAGAATTTACTCCAGGGTTAGGACAGAGGGAGACTGTGGAAAGCAGATGGTTTGGTATGTCAGTGTATTGCAAAACTGTGCTCATCTGCAGGGCCTTCCGAGAAATAAATGCTGCCTTGTGTTTCAGGCTTTAGTGGCACCATTTCCAGAAAGTAACCCTATTCTCTACACCCTGGCCTCTGTGAGACTCACCCTACCCGCCCCCCCTCACCCCATTCAAAAAGCCCTCTCTGCAAACAGCCCTTTCCCCTGGCCCACCTGCTCCTGGCCGCAGCTCCATGGTGCAGTAGCCATCAATCCACTGATAGCAGGGAAAGGGGACAATAGTGCCGTCGGGTGTAGTGACTGTAATGTGGCTGCAGTACCAGGAATCTTTGCCGAAGAACGCATAGCGCTCCTTGTCTAAGCGTAGCAACAGGAGTTCTCCCAGCTCGGCTGAGCAGCGCACCTTGTATTTCTTTACCTGGAACAACCAGGAGAGCAGAGGCCATGCAAGGTGCACTGATGCTTCAGCTTTTGCAGCAGCTAACCCATGTGGGCCCATTGTATGAATAACAAGGTGATCATTCTTCCAGGTGCCACCCCAAATATGTGAATGGAGATGGCAATCGGAATTCTCTGGCCTCCTGGTCCAGCAGAGCAACCTGTGTAGGACATCAGCAAACAACCCTAGGGGCTGTTGAAAAAGGCAAACAGATCCCCTCCAGAGAAGAGGAAACCCAGGCTTAGTGAGGAAGCAACTAGACCAGCCTACCACCAACAATGGGAGGAACCAAGAAGCCAACTGAACTCCTGAAGTTGCCCCTGCACAGCCCTGCCTAGGTAGGTTTATCACCCCTAGAAAAGGCAGGGACCACAAAGGCCTGGTGAAAGGTCACAGCACACCTCGTCAGTTTGGCAGGATGTGATGAATCGGCTTGGATGACTCTCCTCTTTTCCGGGATCCCCTGCCTGTGTGTCCTGCCCCTCAGAGGTCCTGCCTGTCACTTTTGGGTACTCACCGATCCCTTGGCGAAGTCCCTGCCCACTCGATCCAGCCGCTGCTTGGGACTCTCACCACAGGTGCCCACCAGCGTGGCATAGATGTTGTCCATTGTGCCAGCTTTCAGGTAGGAACCGGTAGTCACACAGAGGCTGTATACTGCCATGGATGGGACCCACACGGGACACACAGCAGCTGCTGGCCTGGAGTTGGTGAGTGACAAGCCCGACAAGCTGCTTGGTGGAGGGCCAGGAGACCGGTATGTCTGAGGACAGCTGCCTTTAGGATGCTCCTGGCCTTTCTCTCTCTCTCTCTCTCTCTCTCTCTCTCTCTCCTCTCTTCTCTCTTTCCAGAACTCCGGGCTAGGGCTTCTTCTCTCCTCCGCCCACAGTCTGACTGGCAGCCTAATACCTGCTTGCCTGCCTCTGACACAGCCGGTCCCTCTGGGTGGCTCACCCAGATGAGTATCGGGAATGTGGATCCAGTGAGGAGGCAGGGAGGGACCAAATGGAGAGAGGTGACGCCTGTGTAATGGGGACACTGTCTTCTGCCTGACAAGAGGCCTAACTGATGCCAAGGGGCTCTTGCTCACCCCTTCCTCAATTGCCCCAGACCCTTTCCTACTGCTTCCCAATCAGAACAGCACAGAGCATTGAATTCCTATGACTCATGCGTGTCAGTCACACTATACAGAGAAGAGCTGCAGAATCTGGTCATAGATCACACATGACCGAGAGCCACAGGTGAGCCACACCTGCATCCCAGCTCAGGTAGGACGGTAAAGAACAAATCACCACCACCACCACCACCACCACCACCACCCCCACGCACACACACGCACCCCCTCCACACGCCCAGATTGCCCCGAGTTTGGTTCTCCCAAATCAGTTTCTTCCTAGGACTAGGGCCGATCAGATGAACAAAGCAGAGTCCCACATAGAGCATCAGGAGGCCCCACGTGGCATTCTCTCCGCTATCGGTCCTCGCTGAAGCTACAGGACCGTGGGCAGGAGCCCGAATGCCAGACTCCGGGATCTGGCTCTCGGGGGGCCTGGGAGGACGGTCTCGGCTCGTAGGCCGCAGCGGCCCCCTGTGGCGACTTGCGGCACCGCAGGATTCCAGCCTGCCGGGGAAACACGGCCAATTTCACCCGCTTCCCTCTGAGTGCTTGTCAACGCAGTATCTTCCGGCGGACACACTTCGTTCTCGGTTCCGAGAAGCTACGTGGCCGTACACAAACCTCTTTTTTTGGGAAAAGAGAAACTAAGTTTCTCCAGAGCCCGGATAGCTCAGTCGGTAGAGCATCAGACTTTTAATCTGAGGGTCCAGGGTTCAAGTCCCTGTTCGGGCGCTAGGGTTTTTCCTTGCAGCAACAACAAGCAGTCCTCTTGTTTTAAGGCAAGTTGGATTACACTGGGGACGTAGTTTCGGAAAGAAGGAATGACAGTCGAGGAAAAAACTAGGAGTGATAGACACTAGACTAATTTTTCTGCTAGCCATACTAAAGAGTAAACACAGACTAAACTTGATAACGATTTGCTTAATCCAATAGTATTTTAACTTGTATTTTAAAATTAGTATTTGAACGAATTCTGATCTTTTGTATAACATCCCGCCTTAGCAGATAATAATAAAAATTCATATTGCGGGTGTTTAGTAATGGTGTCTAAAACATACAGCAGCGGTTGTTCTGTTTTCTAGGAATGAAGAAATATGGGGGGGGAGGTTGCATGAAAAGGAAGACATACATACAGTAATGTATAGAATTGCCGAAAGCTGGAGCAAGCATCGGGTTCCATGGTGTAATGGTTAGCACTCTGGACTCTGAATCCAGCGATCCGAGTTCAAATCTCGGTGGAACCTTAGCTTTTGTTTATAGCCAATAACATTTTCTGATTTTATATATTACTGTTCTCTAACAACATCAGAGGATATGATCAAAAGAATTAAAAACTAGGATACAATCCTTCCATATTTTTATACTGGGCATGGGTTGATGGAACTTATAGCAGACCCTGAGGGAGAACTGTGAAAGATAAAAATTTGTAGACATGTTTAAAATGGAACTAGGCATGAAAATTATGCTAAAGCCCGTTTCGATTGTTGCTCGACCCCAGGAGCTCTAGGTTTGTTTCCGTTTGGAACTCATACGCAAATACACACTACGATCTCTTAAAACTAAGAGTCCTGTTCATACAAATCGCAGGTAGAACCTTGACAGCAATTAGAGTAACTTTGCTCAGGAGGAAAACTCTGGCCCTGGCAGCGGTGGGATTCGAACCCACGCCTCCGGAGAGACTGGAGCCTAAATCCAGCGCCTTAGACCGCTCGGCCACGCTACCTGCATGCAGAGCGCTTGTCCCTGCTCTCTTCCTAAGAGAGTAGAAGCTAGAAGTTAGCGTAGGGATATTAATTGAGTTTCTACTTCTATTTTTGTATACTTTCTATATACACGAATAGAAAAAAACATCGAGACCCGAAACCAAAGTCACAAGAAACGAGCGCAAGGAAATAGAAGCACACAAACATCTTCAACAAAACAGGTTTATTGGATGAGATCGTATCCGGAAGCGGCGTGCGCCAGACCCGGTAGCACCCCCCACGTGGGCAGCCGGAGCTTTGCGCTCGCTCGCCAGCTCGGGATCAGGTGCTCTCCTTCCTCGCCAACTCTCACTTCCACCTGGCTCACACCTGCTTTACTTCCCCGAGGGCCCCTGAGACCCTAATCTGGCGCTCCGGGTACGCCCCGCCCAATTTCCACGCAAACACTCCTCCGCCCTGCCCCTTTTCCAGGCTAGTACCAGTAAGCTTTGAGACGCCGCGGCCCACCAGGTGGCTCTGTGGCGCAATGGATAGCGCATTGGACTTCTAGAGACGAAAGAGCAATTCAAAGGTTGTGGGTTCGAATCCCACCAGAGTCGATTTTATTTCTGTTTTTCCTCTCAATGGCTTTGGTGTAAAAGAACCTCCTCCCTTCTCCCGATCCCTACCTCTAAGGCTTACAACTCTGCTTCACCTCCGCTCTGCTCTCTCCTCGTTACTTACCTGTATGCCCCAAGATTAGGGCCGAGGAGTGCTGGACTGCGGTGGGAGATAGAAGGGAAAGGACAGTGGGCGTGGACGCCGAGATAAAGGCAGGCCCCTTGCTCGGGGACACACGGGGATTGAATAACCACTTTATTCCATGCACTAGGGACTCGGGAAGGGACTGGGACTGGCCTGGGATAGAGGGTACAATCCTAGACACAGGGTCGTGGCGTAGGGAAAAGGGACAGGAACCAGGGATATATATATTTATATAGATACTCTAATATAGACCACATCTCACCCGCGCGCTGAGCCCGCGCGCCCCGCCGCCCTCCCCAACACCTCGCCCTCACGCCCGGGTCCCTCCGCCGCCCTCGGGCTGGAGTCTCTACCCCTCCCCCAGCCTCTGCCCCCGTCCCTCCAAAGCTCAAAGCTCAGGGCCAAGGTCTCCAGAAAGCGGGCGGAGGGAGAGGCGGGGCCTTGGGCGCCCCGTCTTGTCTGTAAGGCGGAGGTGGCGGCGGCAGCAGTCCGGTGAGGGGCGCTGGCGCGCCGGAATCCCGGGCGCGGGGGGAGCAGTGGGTTGGGGACCACGCGCAGCGCGGGCTAGGGGGGCCCTGGTGCACTGGGGGGCGCTGCTGCAGCGCCTGGCCAGGGCTTGGTGCGGCGGGGTCCAGCGTTGGGCGTGGCACTGGAGGCCTCAGATCTAGCGGCTCGGGCCGGGGCGGTTTGGGGCGCAGATAGCCTTGCAGCGCGGAGTAAAGCTGGGCGCGGGCGGCCGGGCTGGCGTCTTGCGCAAAGGCCGCCAAGCGAAGCAGGCACTCGCGGAAGCCGGATAAGTAGCAGCTGGCGAGCGCCTCGGCGTCCTGGGCTGGGAACCGGGGAACCCCTGGAGCCGCCGCGGCGGGTGCAGCCAGCGGGGACGACCGGTGGGCAGGGCAGGGCCCCAGCAGGGGTGAGGGAAGGGGCGGGGCGCGGAGATTACCGAGGTCAAACAGAGGCAGGAAGCCGGATGGATGGATCGAGGGGGGGGAAACGAGGGAGACACAGAGACAGACACGCGCAGGTGTTATTACCCAAGCCTGGGAGCCCAGCTTGCCCGCCCCCAAACCCGCCCCCCCCACCGCGGGGTCCGCCCTAGCTTCCCGGGCCCCATCCTCCGAGGGTCCCCCTCCCGCCCGCCCTCCCTCCGCAGCCCCACCGCCGCGTTGTACCCGGGGGCTCCACCCGGCTTCGCTCCCTCAAGTAGCCCACGGCGAACTCCAGTATCTCAGCTTTCTCTAGCTTCGGGTTCCGGAGGTTCTACAGGCGGGAGGGGAGGGCGCAGAGACAGAAAGGGGTGGGGAGAGAGGGGGAAAGTGGCAGGGGGAAGAAGGGAGGGGCGGGCACGGGAGCTGGGGGTGCCCCCGGAACGCACTTGCGCGCACGTGGAGTGAGATGACCAGAAAGGTCCTGTCCCCACCACCACCGCCACCATCACCGAGACGCAAATGCCCAACCCTACAGGATGGAACCAAAACTCAACGTGGAGCCCAGGGAGGGAAAAACACCGGCAACACTGAAGCTGATTGGGGGACAGAGGGGGCGACGACTTAGGGGACGGAAAGGGGACACTTAAAGAGACCCAAAGGGTGAGCTCGACCCACTCTGGGAGCGACATTTATAGAACCAGATGGGAAACGTGCAGACCCGCGGGAGAATGAAGATCTGAGAGCTAAAGGGGTCTAGGATGAGATTCCAGGGATGCGACAGGAAGTCGGCGCCTTGGGGCCAGGGTTGTCACCCCGATGTATTGTTCCTCCACCCCCAAAGGGAAGCTCCGAGACGCGGGAACAGGATGCTTGGGGGTCCGGGGCTGGAGGAGGGACTGACCTGGTCCCGGGTCCGCTCCAGCAGCAGCAGCCTCAGCTCTTCCAGGCTGCGGTTGATGCGGTCCCGGCGCCGCTTCTCCACCAGCGGCTTCAACATCTGTGACCAGTGGGAAAGGGGGCGCAGGCCGACCCCACCGAGACTCAGCGCGGCCGCGCCGGCGCCCCGATCCCACGCTGGGACAACCCCTGCGCATCTGTCCCCCAAGACTTGCCTGGGGCCCGGCCCATTCGATCCCTCTCTGCTCCCCATCCTCAGGACCTAGGATCGGTGGGGGGGAGGGACTCTCCTCCCCTCTCTCCGATCTGTTACATTCTCCTCTCGCTGTCTCTCCTGTCTCTCGTCCTTCCTCCTTCCCTCTCCCTGTCCCAGCGGAGAACTTGGGGTCCCTCTTAGAACCTAGGCAAGTGGGCAGGCTCAGAGTTGGCAGCCCTGCGTGTAGAAAAGGAGAGGCCCGGCTCGACCGCTCCGCTTCTTCTCCCTCAAACTCGTCTAGGCGGACACCCCTTCTCCGTGGGCTCCCCTAAAAATCTCCCACAGCTCTCAGAGGTCCGAGTCTCAGACCACCACCACCACCACCTCGAAACCAATGCCTTAGGGTCTTCTCCGCGAGACTGGCTTACAGCCCGAGCGCGCCGAGGACCCATCCTCCTGGCGCTTGGCCCCCCTCCAAGCCCAAAGGTGCTGACCCCGGTTACTCAACCCGGGGCCCCTGCTTCCGCCGCCCACGCGAGGCCTGCTCGGACTCTGCCCTTTTCTTCCTACTTTGCAGCCCCCCGCCATGATCCTGCTCGTCCAGGTTCACCCCCTGACAACCCTTCCCCATCCCGGTGTCAGGGCCCAGGTCCTGGGACAGGGACCTCTGCTCCCCCCCTCCCGCCCCTCACCTTGGGGCCGTCCCTATTCTCAGCTCGATCCCGGGTAACCATTGTTCCTCCGGACCCTGGCATGGACCGGGTCCCTGCCTGCCTGGATCCTTATATATTGCCACGCCGGGGGAGGAGGGATAGGACACGGTCCCGCCCCTTTCTGTCCCTGGACGCAGCCGGGCCAAGACCCCGACACGAGGCTCCCGGAAGGACCAGGAGTGAAAGGGGGAGGGGGAGGAGAGCCGGCCCCGGAGTGTGGGAAGCGAGGGGCGTGGGGCCCCGGCTGGTTGAAGGACCATAAGGCTGTATAATGAGGCGGGACCCGGCGAGCTGAAGAGAGGGGGGCTATTCGGAAGTGAGGGAGTTGAAGTGATTTGGGACAGGACTCACTTAGGGATGAGATTCAGAGTTCTAGAATTGCAGCGTGTGGGGGGGGGTGTCCACCAACACTGAAATAAAAGTTGACACCTTTAGCCTTCTAGACTGAATCTTATATACATCTCCCCTCAGATTTCCCTCTGGCTTAGCACCCGTGGAGCCATCCACGTGCTTGGCAGATCCTCCCGACTCAACTGGTGCTCTGCCTGGCAGTGGAGAAGAAACTGCTCTAAATCCACATATCATTCTCTCATATTTTCTCTCCCTCCCGCTCCCTCTCTCTCTCCTTCCCTCTCTCCCTCTCTGTCTGTCGGTCTCTCTCCCTCCTCCCTCCCTCTCTCTCTCTCCTTCCCTCCTTCCCATCTCTCTCTCTCTGTGGACCTGGGCACTGTCTTTGAGCTTTTGTGCTCGAGGCTAGTACTTTACCACTAGAGCCACAGCTCCACTTCCGAGGTTTTGGGAGTTTATTGGAGATAAGAGTCTTGCAGACTTTCCGGACTGGGCTGGCTTTGAATCATAATCCTCAGATCTCAGCTTCCTGTGTAGCTAGGATTACAGGTGTGAGCCACCCTCACCCAACTATCTTGAAGGAGTTGAACAAAGGGGTTTCAATTCAATATGTCAATTTAGGAGCACAATGCATCTTGATGTGCCCCCTCTATGTCCGTTTTTTTATTTGTCTCCCTCCCACACACATACACACACCTGCCTTCTGTCCTAGGCTTGGACAGCTCTTATCGATATGTGTGGGAGAGGCCCAGAGGCCCCTGCAGATCTAGTGAAAAGGATGTGTCATTAAGTAACTAGTATAGAAGCAGAGTGCTCCAAGGAAAGAATTTTCCTCCAGAATGGCCAGCCTGAGGAGAGATCATTCTAGGAAGAAGGAACAAGTCTTTAAAGCATGCATACGAGGGGACATCTTTTCACTTACATGCATTTGGTTTAAAACTAAAATTTAGTGAGCAAATGCACTCAATATATTCAATGTTCATTATTTAAGAATTGAAGTAGTAACTTGGGGGTAGGGATGGCAGGGGAGGGAAAATTTTAGAACTATGACTGATGAAACACCTCGCATTATGCCAGAACGGCTTACTTCTGGAACTCCACACACCCCCGTGATTGTAGAAGAGAAAGGAAGAATGCATTTTCCTAAAGAAACAAGAAAAGGGGTACAAAGGGAGGGATCCATACCCACCTCACACCAAGAGCACGACCCTCTGCAAAGGATGGAGTCTTGGAGATTTCAGGAGGAAGTGCCTGAGAAGATAAATCCGAAATTTAATGCAACAACCAGAACGCTGGCGGGAACGAAGACACAGAACGACAAGGGTAACCAACCCCGATCGTAGGTAACTGGGAAATCAGAGACGTGTGGGGCTTCCTCTAAACCCTTCCAAACCCTGCACATCTTAGGGATTTTCCCCCCCGCGGAGGGTGACTAGTCAAAGCCCGAGCGGGAGGGCCCCAGACCTTGAGAAGGACGTTCCCACCACCACCCCTTCCCCCCCCCAGCACATCCCACCTCTTCCTACTTCGGCCAAATGGGACCACAGATGTGTGGCCCGGCAGCCCCACTACCCCCCTCCTTGGGAACCTGGGCTCGAGTAAAGTTTTTCTCACCTGCACGCGAGGCTCGGGACCCGGGGCTGTTCGCACCCGGGTGTGGGGCCGCCCCTAGCCATATGGAGTAGCTTTATGACCCGGTGGCGGCCGGATCCAAGCCGGATAAAGAATGACCTGCAACTCCACCTACGTCAACCTTTCCCGGCCACTCCTTCCAGGAGTCTACAGGCTTGCCTCCGCTCTTACAAACTCAGATACGGTCATTAGAAGGGAGAACGCTCGTTAGCATTGGTGGTTCAGTGGTAGAATTCTCGCCTGCCACGCGGGAGGCCCGGGTTCGATTCCCGGCCAATGCACTTGTTCACTTTTCTTTCCTTCCCCAAAAGATATATGAAACAATAAATGGGTTCACTTATTATTATTTTTTTTTAAACCTTGAATCATTTCCATCTAACAAAGGCAGACTTTTTTTTTTTGACTTATCTCAGAATTGAAAGTTCCAGAGAAGAATTGTGATTCCGTTTCCTCACATGCCCCTCCTCCCTCCTCCCAGCTCGGGGGTCCTGTTGTCTCCACACCCCCTTCCTCCTCCCCTTGGCCCATCCCTGCACAGGCGTGACCCTGAGAAAGTACACGGCTCCGGGCTCCCCTCCGCGGGGGTCCTCTGCGCCTCCGCGGGTGCCAGGCGAGGTCCCCGATTCTCCTCCCTCCAATCCCGCTTCCCTCCGCAGCCCTGCCCCTCCGCCCTCTTTTTCCTGTCCTTAATGACGCGCTTTCTCCCCCCCAAGGTGCTGTGGGTCTTTAGGGTCGCTAAGTGCTTCTTGGCGACTCGTTCTCACGTTCTTTCCAGGCCACTTAGCGACCCCGGGGCTCCAGTGGTCTCTGCATCTGCGACTGCCTGGAGCTGCCCAGCCCGGGCTCCCCGGCTCCGGCGCGCGCCTCTCCGCCTCGAGTCTCTCCCTGAGATCTGGTAGTCTCTCCGGGTCTCCGTCCCCGCCGGGGGCTCTCTGCGCTCCCACGCTCCGCCAGCATCCCCCCCTGGGAAGCCCGCCCGCTCGGCACCCCAGGCGCTGACGCCTCCCGGACCCACCCCTTCCCGGCGCTTTGATCCCGCACGCGCCGACGGGCGGCGGGGGGCGGCGAGGGGCGGAGGGGCGCGCCGCCACCTGCCGCGGCCACTTGGGAGCTGGACCCGCAGCCCGGATCTCCTCCACGCCGGGGCCCTCGCTTCCCGCTCTCTTCCGGCGCGCTTCGCACCCCTCGCTGCCTCCCGGCCTCCGGACTCCGGTTCGCTGAGGCTGGTCTTCTCTCCGGAGGGTCTGGATCTCGGTCCCTGGGTTCTGTCGCCAACCCTGGTCATCTAGGCCCAGGTCTGGATTGTGTCTGGATTGTGTGCTCTATCTTAGGCAACTTAAAACATTTTAAAAAATTGAATAAATAAATGAAAATTAATAAAAGATGGTAGCATCTGGAGATGTCTGTGTGCATGCAGTGGCTGCATTTGTTTATCCGCTCCCCCAGCTAGTGGTGTCTATGTGCGCATTATTGTTTAGGACTTGAGGTTACATTGGGTGTGGGTTTTCCTACACCATATATTCTAGTGAGACGAGGGCAGAAAAAAAAAAAATAACCAAGAAAGGAAGAACTCATATCGGAAATTTTCAGATGGTTACAACGGTGGCACTACTTTAGTCTTGACCTCTGTGAAGAGGTGATAAATAGCTCAGTGTAGGTCAGCCAGAAGTCCAGGCACAAGCAACTACAAAGGCCCTGAAGTAGGAAAGGGCTTTTGCTGCTGAAAACTAGTCAAAAAAGAGAAAAAAAGCAATGGATCTAGGATAGAAAAAAAATCAAAGTAATGGAAATTAAGATGAAGGGTCAAATATGGCCCATGACACCCTTTTTTTTTTTTTTTGGTCGGTCGTGGGATCTGAACTCTGAGCCTGGAGGGCCTCAGCTCTTCAGCTCAAGGCTGGCACTCTACCGCTTTATAAAGGCCCAGTATCACTTCCAGCTTCTTCTGCTTATGTGGTGCTGAGGAATCAAACCCAGGGCCTCATGCATGCAAGACAAGCACTCTACCACTGAGCCACCTTCCCAGCCCTGGCTACTCTCTTCACAGTGAGCCACACTGGGGCTTAGGAGAAGAAAACACATGTCCCAAGGTTAGGCATCAAGGCTGGCACAGGAAGGGACAAAGCCCCCCACAGCTGGTGCAGTGTCCACTTCCGCTCTCCAGGGGTAACAGCTCCCCACACTGGATTACAAGGCTTTGCTCCTCCTTCTTTAGTTCTGTAAAGAAAAGACTGCATTCTGGGACCCCCTCCCCTACCGTACCATCTCCTCCCCCTCCCCTGCCACCCACCCCCATACTAGGTGGAGAGTTCCTGGAATGTTGAGTCCTGGGAATTCAAGGGTTAAGAAGGAAGAGTACCAAGAAAAGAACCTAAGTGCTGACCTCCATGATCCAAGCGCTCCTAGTCTTGCCTTCCTCATTTGTCTTTGCTAAAAACTAACCCTTGACATTCCTTTCTGTGTGTGTGCCAGTCCTGGGGCATGAACTCAGGGACTACACACACCATCGCTGAACTTTTTTGCTCAAGGCTACTGCTCTATCAATTGAGCCACAGCTCCTCTTCTGGCTTTTTTTTTTTTTTAATGATAAATGGGGAATAAGAGTCTCATGAGGGCTGGGAAGATAGCTCAGTAGTAGAGCGTTTGCCTTGCATGCATGAGGTCCTGGGTTCAATTCCTCAGCACCACATAAGCAGAAAAAAGAAAGCCAGAAGTGGCGCTGTGGCTCAAGTGGTAGAGCACTAGCCTTGAGCTGAAGAGCTGAGGGCCAGCACCCAGGCCCAGAATTCAAGCCCCACGACTGGACCCAAAAATAAGAGTCTCATGAACTTTCCTGCCCAAGCTGTCTTCAAACCACAATCCTCAGGTCTCAGCCTCTTGTGTAGCTAATTTTACAGGCATGAGCTGCCAGTACTCAGCTTGTGGGAATATGCTTTAAGATTATTACTTAAATCACACACACACACACACACACACACACACACACACACACAATCTCACTAATTTGGTATTCATGGCTGATTTCAAATTCCAGAACTGTGTCTACAGTAATAAGTTGGCAGTTTGGCATGGAGGTTCATACGTGTAATCCTAGCACTCTGCCTGAAGCAGAAGAACTTAGAATTTGAAGCCAGCCTGTGATATATAATGAGACCCTGTCTCATTCCCAGCCTCACAGAACTTTCCTTTCCTAACTCTAAATAGATAGAAAGATAGGTAGATAGATAATATCTACATTAGTAAGAACGTGATATTCTTATTTTATCCAGTAATTAGAATCTAGACTCAATTGCAATTATTATGCTCAAATTGTCCTATATTTAGCCAATGGGAATTCCTTCAGCTGTAATCCCTTCCTGTCTTTTTTATTACTATATATATATATATATGCACATACATATATACATATATATACACACATATAAATATCTATGTATATAATAAATATATAGTAAATATAAATATATAAACACATACACACACAGTACTGAGGGAGTATTTTAATCTAGGTAAGATGGCTTGGGCCAGGGTGTAATATTTAAGATAGTGACAAGTTTCTGGCTTATTTTAAAAATGAACTGATGCCAGGCACCAGTGACTTACACCTATAATCCTAGCTACTCAGGAAGCTGAGGTCTGAGGATCATGATTCAAAGCCAGCCCAGGTAGTAAAGTCCATGAGATTTTTTTGGGGGGTGGGGCTGAGGATCATGGTTCAAAGCCAGGCAAAATTTTTAATTAAAAAAGTTTTTTTTTAAATGTCATGAGGCTTGAACTCTAGACCTAGGGTGCACTCTCTCTCCTCTCTCTCTCTCTCTCTCTCCCTCCCCTCAACTCTGTTTGCCAGTTCTGGGGCTTGAACTCAGGGAACTCAGGGTATTCCAGCTTTTTCTGTGTATGTGGTACTAAGGAATTGAAATAAGGCTTCATGCATGTGAGGCAAGCACTCTCACACTAAGCCACATTCCCAGCACTGAGTTCTGTCTCTGAGCTCTTTTGCTCAAGGCTAGTACTCTACCACTTTGAGACAGTGCTACTTCTGGCCTTTTTTTTGGTGTGTGGGGGGGAGGGTTCCGGTCGTGGGGCCTGAACTCTGGGCCTGAGTGCTGTCCTTCAGCTCTTCAGCTCAAGGCTAGCACTCTACCACTTGAGCCACAGTGCCACTTCCAGCTTTTTTTTTCTGCTTATGTGGTGCTGAGGAATCGAACCCAGGGCCTCAGGCATGCAAGGCAAGTGCCCTACCACTGAGCCAACTTCCCAACCCCACTTCTGGTCTTTTTTAAGTAATTAATTGGAGATAAAAGTCTCATGGAGGCTTTTATGCCCAGGCTGGCTTTGAACCACAAACCTTAGATTTCAGTCTCCTGAGTAGCTAGGATTACAGGTAGTATAGGTTTGGTGGCTCTGATGGGGACAGGAATGACTAGTTGGAGGGGATTCAAATCCAGAAACAATAAACATAACTTATGCTTGTTATACAGGGGGGCGGAGAAATGTGCAAGTATGTTACCCTGGTTTCTGATCTTTTCACTAATCGGCTATAACTCTGTTTTGTTTTTGTTTGCTTTTGTCAGTCATGGGACTAGAACTCTGGGCCTGTATGCTGTCCCTCAGCTCTTCAGCTTACTGCTAGGACTCTACCACTTGAGCCACAGTGCCACTGTCCAGATTTTTCTGTTTATGTAGTGCTGAGGAACCGAACCCAAGACCTCATGCATGCAAAGCAAGCACTCTACCACTGAGCCGCTTTCAAAGCCCCTAACTGGCTATAATTCAAATAACTAGTGCCTCATGCCACTAGCCTGTAATCCTAGCAACTTGGGAAGCTGAGATATGAGGATAGTGATTCAAAGCCAGCCAGGGCAAGAAAATCCATGAGACTCTTACCTCCAATGAACCACCAAAAAGCCAAAAGTAGAGGTATGCGTCAAGTGGTAGAGCACTAGTTTTAAGCAAAGAAGCTCAGGGACAGTCCTCAGATCTTGAGTTTGAGCCCCAGGACTGGTATATACACACACATAGAAGTTTTTCAGATCATTGTGCTAGAATCACCTGATAAAAGCTTTATTGTTGCATCCTAACATGGCAGAGAGCACTTCAAAAGCAAGTAAACTTGCTGGAATTTCTTCTTCCTCCCCGTCCCCCGCCCCTCCCCCTCCCCCTCCTCCCTGCCCCCCTCTTCCTCCTTCTCCTCTTGCTGGCATAATAGGAACTCCACTCTTATGCCTTTATCCAACTCACATTATGTCTTAACATATAAACTGAGGGATTGTTTCCAACACACGAACTAGCCATTATTAGCAGCAGATAGGTTTTGTTATCTTGTTTGTTCAAAATGAGAGAAATTACAATGTAGGCTAAGGGAGGTATATTTTCCTTCTTCCAGAAAAGAAGAAAAATTTGATGGTACAGAACAAAGAACAATGTCCTTGAGTAGGTAAAGGGAGTAGGAAACCTAGTGAGTGTAGAGGTTGGCTACAATTCAATGGAATTACTCATAATTCAATAATTCATAATTCAAGGGCTGAAAAGGTGGCTCAGTGGTAGAGCGCTTGTCTCGCATTCATGAGGCCCTGGGTTCGATTCTTCAGCACCACATAAGCAGAAAAAGCTGGACGTGGCGCTGTGGCTCAAGTGGTAGAGTGCTAGGCTTGAGCTGAAGAGCTGCGGGACAGCGCCCAGGCCCAGAGTTCAGGCCCTACGACCAACACCCCCCCCCCAAAAAAAAAAAAATTCAGTGGAAGCTTCAGTAAAACAGGGAAGAAAGCTGAAGACGACGGAGGGCAGTTTGGGTTTGAGATGAAAGATGCAGCTGCTCATTCAGAGCGAACATACGGTGTGTGCAATGAATGGCTTTTGCAGGTCGGAGCCTCGCGAGAGGGCGCTAGCGATCTGGTCTCGGGTGGTTGAGTGCCCGTGATCATCACCCCAACGAGAGCGTCTCCAACGCGAGAAAGGACTAGAAAACAATAGGCTTCCTCATGGATTATCATCACCAAAATCGCTAGCGCTGTGAGCAGGATTCGAACCTGCGCGGGGAGACCCCATTGGATTTCGAGTCCAACGCCTTAACCACTCGGCCATCACAGCCGCGTGCGACCTGGGCCCTGCGCAACTATTGCTGCCGATCAAGGGGCCGGCCTCCCGCCGCCACGCCCTCGCCGCTTCCGGCCGCCGTGCACGCCCGCTGGAGGCGGCGTCCGCGCCTGGCCCGCGCGGCAGGCCTCGGCTTCAGGGTGCTTCTACTTTTCCCAGAGCCACAAAACTAGCCCAGATCCGAACCCAGTCGACCCCTGGTACAGTCGGGGAGAAGTGACGGTGCTCCCGAATACATACTAAAAGGGCACAGGAGTGGATGGCGGCCCAAAGAAGAATCTTAGAGATGGTTGTTCAGACCTAAACGTAGAGTCTCAGCAATAATATACAGCGACCCCAGGCACCGCTGGGATTCGAACCCAGGATCTCCTGTTTACTAGACAGGCGCTTTAACCAGCTAAGCCACGGCGCCAGTGGAGGGCGAGTTCGATCTCAACTTAGATCAGGTGTTACTTGGTGCCGGTGACCAAAGACTGTAAGGCGCCCCCACTGATGTACACCTTATTCCCTTTCGGGTTTCAAGCCCCAGCGTTGACGCTCCACCCTTCCCTTCTCCAATCTCCGCGGAGGCCAGCTTGACCTTCAATGGGCCCGGGACTCCTGTGCCTCTGCCACCTGGACTGACTTCATCTGTGGTAATCATGAAGCTAAAAAAGCAGCTAAATACCCTTTGCTAAAACCAGGGCATCACGGGGGTTCAAAGAGCCTTTGCCACCCCGCCCATAACTGGAGCTTGCCAGAACCCTTCGCTGCCTCTCATCGATCCTTCCCAGGACAAACCGGGGGAGGAAACCTGGTGAAAACCGAGTTTAAGTGTAGATTTAGCTGGTTTAGAAAGGCTCTTGCTGGAAAGCCTGTGGACAGGAGAGGACGAGAGCTTTATCTGCAACAGCTCACTACTGCTTTCTTCAGGGCAACTCCCCCTCGTCACCCAAACCCAAAGCTTCATTCCACAAATCCTGTTGGTTTTTGTTTTGTTTTGTATTAAAAATAATAAGACACAATATCAAAAACACAAATGCCATTGGTAGAGGGTAGAGCTGAGAACGCCTGGGTCCCACCTGAGGGGCAGCACCAGGGACTCCATGGTCCACCAACTTCCTCCACCCTGGAGCAGCTAGGGGTTCAAACCCCTGGGTCCTACTTGGGCCCCAAGCTCCCCTCCTCACATCTGAAGAGGAGGCAGGAGAGAGAGCTGTCTTCCCCAATAAATAAGTGCGGCCCCAAATTTCAGACTGGGACTCAGGCTCAGCTGGGATTTGGAGAGACCACTTCAGCAGCTTGTTAGCAATCTCATCCAGAGAACGAAGGGACTCCTCACCAGGGCGTAGGTGGCAGTCTTCTAGGCTGGACTGAAAACTTCCACCTTTCTGTTCCCTAAGGGTCTCCAGAGGCAGCCCCTGGATCCTGGGCTGGTGATGGGGGTCCTGCCCCCGACAGTGGGAGAAGCTGGGGAGGTTTTCTATTGGTTGGTCCAGCAACATCTGAGTTCTAGGAATTGCAACATGGGAGAAGGAAGCCTCTCATGGACAGCTGGAAGTGGCCCTAAATGGAGTCTAGCTAGTGCCATTTTCCGCAGGTAAGGCTGGACTGGGTGAGCTCCCACCTTGCTCTTCCTCCTCCATGGCAGAGTCCTGAGAACTTGAGACCTTGGCCTCAACGTGGGCCTGAGTCTCCTCACTGACCTCACCCTCACCACCACCCTCATCATCACCACCACCACCACCACTACCACCACCACCACCCTCGCCTCCGCCCTCCTCCATAGGCTCCAGCCCCAGTCCATCCAGCTCAGAGAAGAGTGGTTCATCAGAGTGGCCAGGGTCTTGGGTGCTGCTACCACAGTCCACACAGGCCTGGGAGGGAAAAGCGAGATGGAATATATTAGGCAGGGTCCTCACTGGGAATCTGCCAGCCCACTTCCCGCACCCAACTCAACAGTGATCCCCAACAAATTGGCTCTTGCAAACGTACCTAGGGTCCAAGGCTTGAAAATCCCTAGTACCCTCTACCCAGATCCCCAACTATGTGACGGTCACAGTGTATGTTGGCATAGGATGTGCTGAAAACAAAAAATCTACAAACACTCAGGTGGGGACTAGGAATGTGACTCAGTGCTAGAGTGCTTGCCTAGCAAGCCTGACGCCCCAGGTTTGATTTCTTAGCACCACATAAACAGAAAAAACTGGAAGTGGTGCTGTGCCTCAAGTGGTAGAGTATTATGTTAGCCTTGAGCCAAAGAAGGTCAGAGACAATGCCCAGGCCCTGAGTTCAAGCCCCGAGACTGGCAAAAACAAAACAAAACTCAGGTGGCTTAATATTATATAATCCAGATGACTGCATCCTTCAGAATTAATAATCCAAGGATCCAGGCTTTGGTGGCTCACACCTGTAATCATAGCTACTCAGGAGGCTGAGATCTGAGGATTGGGATTCAAAGCCAGCCCAGGCAGTTTGAAAGTCCATGAGACTTATCTCCAATAAACCACTCAGGAAAATGGAAGTAGTGCTGTGGCTAAGAGGTAGAGCGCTACCTTGAGCTGAAGAGCTCAGGGACAGCACCTAGGCCCAGAGTTCAAGCCCTATGACCAAAAAAATACTAATCATCCAAGGTCATTGGGTCAGTTTCTTAGATCTTTTTTCCTTCCTTCCGCAAAGCTAGTAGCACTCTATCACTTTAACCATGGTTCTACTCCTGGCTTTTTGGCGATTAATTGGAGATAAAAGTCTCATTAACTTTCCTGCCCATGTCTTCAAACAGTGAGCCTCCTACTTAGTTAGGATTACAGGCATGACCCATTAGCACCTGGTTAGTTTTTAGCTGCTCCTTTTTTTTTTTTTTTGGGGGGGGGTCCGGTCGTGGGGCCTGAACTCTGGGCCTGGGTGCTGTCCCTCAGCTCTTCAGCAAGACTAGCACTCTACCACTTGAGCCACAGTGCCACTTCTGGCTTTTTTTCTTTTTTGCTTATGTGGTGCTGAGGAATCGAACCCAGGGCCTCAGGCATGCAAGGCAAGCGCTCTACTACTGAGCCACCTTCCCAGCCCCCATAGCTGCGCCTTTTGTGTATGTCCTGGTCCTGGGGCTTGATCTAAAGGCCCGAATGCTATCCCTGAGCTTTACTGCTCAAAGCTTAGCACTCTACCACTTGAGCCACCGCTTCACCTCTGGTTTTTTGGGTGTCTAATTGGAGGTAAACATCCCATTTCTTTCTGAGGCTGGCTTTGAACTTTGAGCCTCAGATCTCAGCCTTCTAAGTAGGATTACAGGTGTGAGCCACTAGCAGCCTGCATTTTAGTTTCTATCTCTTGAATTGGTTTGGTTTTTCTTTTCTGTTTGCTTGTTTTTGTTGGCTGTGGGGCTTGAACTGTCCCTGAGCTCTTCAGCTGAAGGCAAGTGCTCTACCACTTGAGCCACAGTGCTTCTTCCTCTACTTCCAGTTTTGTGGTGGTTTACTTATTGGAGATAAGAGTCTCACGGGCTTTCCTGCCCCAGCTGGCTTTGAACTGTGATCCTCAGACCTCAGCCTCCTGAGTGGCTGGGATTACAGGCCTAAGCCACCAGCACCCGGCTTATGTTTGTTTTTTAAACTATCTTTTTTTGTCTTTTCTTTTTGGTACGGCGATCGAACCCAGGACAATGCACTTTTGCCACTAAGCTCCATCCCAGCCCTTATCTTTGTTCAACTTCAGTTTTTTCTTTGTCTCAGACTTCTCTTACCATCACATCAAGAGCTCGAGGCAGCTGGCCTTTCCGAACCCAGGAATGCACAGCACCCAGCTCCCGCCGCTGGTCCTCTGAGAACCGAGGCTGCTGCTTCTGCATAGCCCGAAGTCGCTCCCGATCCTGCTTCAGCACAGAGGCCACGTCCCTGTGTGGGGAAGGTAGAAGCTGGGACCCAGAGCCACGATCCATGGGTAGGCATCCCTCTCTCAGAGCTCCTCTGCTTTCTGCTCCATTTCTGAACTCAGGAGGCAACCAAGACCAGGATATCTGGTCTCCTCCTAGGAAGAATTACTCATGGGGCTCCTAGGGACAGGGGATAGGAAAGGTACCCCTAGGTCAGAGCCAGCCCTAGGAGTTGGCCCAGCTAATTAACTGAGCAGTGAAGATAGGGGCCTCTGTGGCTGCTCACCTGGAGGGTACCTGGTAGGTCATCATGACACGCTGGTCAGCATTGGCCATGAGCAGCCAGATGGGATCCTGGAGCACATACTTAATGACCTGGTCTCCAGGCTCAGCCCTGGCCTGAGCAGCCCCAGCCTCAGCCTCTGAAGAGTCAATGCTGCCGAAGTACTTGCTTGTATGGCTGCTCTGACTGCTGCCTGTGAGATGGGAACAAGCCAATGGAACCAAGCCAGATAGCCAGCCTCAGGGTCACCAGGCCACACATCTAGGCCATAGGCCTTAACTGGCTATGCCAAGATAGATGGGGCCTGGCTTCCAATCTCCATTATACCCAGGGAAGGTCTGGAGGGTAGGCACTTACGCGTGAGGCTGGCGGAGGTGCTACCCCCTTCCTGGGAGCCAGAACCAGACCCAGAGCCCAAGCCAGAGCCCAGGGAGCCTGAGGCTGCAGATCCTGTGCCAGATCGGGAGTCCTCTTGCAGCAGCAGCTCTAGCAGGTCACTAGAGCCAGACAGCGCATCCTGATTGGAGAACTCAGTTGCCTCCACCTAAAGGAAGGAGAGGAGAGGGGAACAGAAAGGAGCTAAGGGCTCAGCCTTCCTTCAACTGCTTCTGCCAGGGTTTGGGGCAGGGGACACACCCAACCCAAGAGGTCTCAGGCTTCCCACTCCATAACAGGGAGCCAGGCTGAGAGGAGAGAGCTGAGGAGAGGGGGGTGAGTACGCCGGACCCTTTCCAAGTGGCAGATGCGCTCTCAGAAGTTACAGGGATGTCCTCGCCACCTGTCAGACAGACAGGACAGTCCCTTCACAGAGGAGGTAGTTGATTTCTGCCTCATTTAGAAATTCAGCTGGGGGTGGGGAAGAGGTCTCCCACCCATGACACCATCTCTAGGAGGCTACGACATCAGCCTGGGAGAAACCAGTGGAGGAACATCACCAGGCAGGGGGGCTAGCCGTGGGACACAGGGGGGTCAGTGCTCACCAGTCTGGCCTCTGGCTCAGCGGCCTCCTCACTGGGAGGGGGGGGCCCAGCACTGTTCCCAGGGCCCGCTGCAGCAGCAGCCCCCTCCATGCGTGGAGGCTCCTCAAGCTGCAGCAGGTTGAGCTGGAGTGGGGAGCTGCATCTTGAGTTGAACAGTGGGGAGTCTGGGCGGTGCACGGGACTGGGGGGGAGTGGAGGCAGAGATGGGGAAGGCGAGTGGGAAGCGGGAGTAGGAGGCCCCTCAGCAGGGACCTGGGGCACCCCATAGGGATAGCTAGGTGGGGTGGGAAATAGGTAGTTAGGGAGTACCAAGGCTACCACGGGGGTCACAAGTGGGGAAGGGAAAGCAGTCGGGGACACAGAGTTGGGGACAGAAAGAGGTTGAGAGCCTCCTCGAGGAGAGAACACTGGGAGAGGGTAGGGCTGGACCACCGCTGGGAAGGGAGTAGAGGCTGGTGGAGGGGGCCAGGAGCCAGAAGGGGGCACAGATGAGGGGTGGGAGACACAGCAGGGGGCTTCGGCCCGGGGAATCTGGTGGTGGCGTGAGCGCTTGGCTTTGGATCGGCAGTGGTGTCGGCGGCCAGGGGGCGCGGGGCCATGGTGGCAGCCTGTAGAGAGAGACCAGGGTTAGGAAGGGCCTCTGCCTGGCAGAGTTCATGCCTCTGCCACCCCCACTGCCCTAACACTCTTGACAGAGAACGGGCATCAAGGCCCAGACAGAGCTTCTCAGCTTGCCCAGAACAGAGGTGACATGGGAGGTTGGGGCACCTTCAGGGAAGAATCACAGGAGCCAGGGACATGGGGGTTTATTGAGAAAGGAGCCAGAAAATGGCAAGGTTACATTAGGGTCAAGCTGATGGTGTGCAAGAGGCGGGGTGTGCTGGGATGGAAAGTGGCAGGAAGAGTTCATGGGCGAACGGGCAGGTGGCTTTAGTCCATTTGCCAAACTCCCGCAGGCGCTGCCAGCCTGGGTTCTCCTTTTGCCAGTCGAGACCATGCTCCGCCTAGCTTCCAATGAAGTGAAGAGGTGGGCGAGAATGCCCACGCCTGAGTCCTGAGTCCTGCAGCCATCTGCACGGAGCCTCCCTCAGGCACCTTCCATCTGCCCTTGAAGCCTAACTCCATTCACCATTCGGGAGACAGGCTCCTAGATGGGTGTACTTTCTACCCCTGCCCCCAGGCTAGGCCTGAAATAGCTTACCTGGAACACAGCCCCTCCACCCTCTGTCTCAGAAGCAGCTCCCGCAGGCTTTTCTGAACATCTCCCTTAAGGCCCACCCCCCCAACAGTTGGCCTTAGACTAGGCAGAAGGCAGCTCAATGAAGCCCCAGATGGCTACCTCGTTCCCCAGGGGCTGAGGGGGCTACAGAAGAGCTGTCAAGCCCACGAAGCCTGCCGAGGTCTCGGAATCGGCTGAGAAAGGCTTGTTCCTCCTTCTGTGTGTGCAGGGACAGCACAGCCTTCGTCAGGCCCACTGGGCGGTAGGCATCCGGGGCTGGGTCAGGGGCTACAGTGGGGCTGGGGGCCGGGCTGGGGGCTGGTCCTGTGGCTAGGCTAGGCAAGTCTTCCATCATGACAATGTCTGAGAAAGGTAGAGAGGGAAAAGGTCATCAGAATATTTCAGGGATCAACATACCCACACCACACCCTCCCTTGTCTAATACCCTAGCTTAACCCTGGCCTCTGCCCCACCTCCAAACTTGGGCCTCTGGAAGGCCAGGCTACTTCCTCAGTTAGAGGAAGGGGGTTGACCCTGGACCCTCCTCAACATGCTAAGCTGTCCCAAGGGGACAGAGGATACATAATTCCCCTCTAGTGGCCATTACTCTGCGAGGAACCCTTGGGGATGACAAGTCCTCTTTTAAGGGAAGCCCACCCCTTACTCTTCCTTCACATGTTTTAGAAACCAATAACCAAAGGTTTTTTTTTAGGGGTCTTCTAAGATCCCTTGCCTCATACCCTCTGTGGTCAGCACCTCAAGCTTGAAACCCTCTATGCCACAGACTTTATGTTTCAAGTAAGAGTGAAAATATAGGAAGCAGAATGGGGAAGAAACCCCCCTGCAAAAGTTGGGAAGGTAAGCTAAAGCAGAAGCCAAGGAACAGTCAGCTAAAAGGGCAGGCCTTCTCTCCATTGGGGACAGGAGGAGGAGGGGAAAGGTAGGCAAGAAGAAGATATGGCTGAAGGACCAAGTGGGGCCCAGATACTGCCCACCTCACTCCATGCCCATACCCGACTCCGGGGGCTTCTTGTCTCCTACATGCACGATGGTGGAGCTGAAGCTACACTGACTGGTGACGGACACCACACTCTCCGCCTTATTGGCCAGAGTGAGCGGACTCAGGGTGCCTCCCACCACTGGCTCCTTCCGAGGAGTGGCCCCCTCCCCAGACAGCACTGCCGACGAAGGATCTGTGCGGAGAGATGGCACTGGTTACTGCCCTTACCCCACTGGGAATTTAGGAGAAGGGATCCCGGGGAGGAAGGGAAAGGATTGACTGTAGGGAAGAGCCTGGAGATCAGGAGGCAGGGGAGGAGGGCAGGGCAGAGCAAGGTGGGGACCCCAAGGCAGAAGTATAGAGAGACCCACGGCTGTTAGGACAGGGTGATGGGAACTGGGCATGCACTGCATCTTTACCTTTCTTGGCCCCCACAGGGACTGGACCTGTCCTCTGCTTGTCATCATCAGATGCAGAGGAGGCAGTGTAGGAGGAAGAGGAGGCACATTTACGCTTGGTCGTGCTGGGGATGTTGCAGCTTTCCAGGTACCTGGAGATGGATGGAACAGAAGGTATAAGGGCAGGGCTTGGAGCAGGGCAGAAGCAGGGCTAGGGGAGAAGATGTCAGGCAGGGCTTACCTGAGGATGCTGTCCAGGCAGTTGATCTGCTGGTAGGAACAGCTGGAGGCTTCTTTCCTCTCGGCCTCCTCAGGGGCTAAGGCAAGCGAGGCCTGGATGGGAGCAGGCGCTGCTTCCAGCTCTGGGTCAGGAGACTGGCATGGAAGGGCCTTGGCCTTGAATATGTTTGGAGCTGGGTCAGAGAGAGGAAAAGCTACATTGGTTGGGGGGTACAGGACAGGAGATTCTTTGGTCTAACTCTTTCAACCCCACACAGAGCACCGTCGACTCACCAGGGAGGCGAGGCCGGGGTGGAGGCCGGGCCCGGGACTCAATGAAGAGCTGCTGTCCCTGGTGTTTCACCAGATGGACATCCTTACAGATCTGCTGGAAAGTTACCTAGGAAACACAAAAGAGCAGTGAGTAAGTGCTGGGGTGCCTGGCCAGCGACAGGAGCCAGGGCATAGTAATAACAACAACAACAACAATAAAAAGTACCAGTAAAGAGCCCTGTGTGGGGGGGGGGGGGAGAGGAAAAGCCAAGGAGGAAAAGGAAAGGGAATAAGGCAAAGCTCTGGAAGGGGCCATACTGATTGCCAGGAGGTTAAAGGAGGAGCAGTGAGAGCGGTGGATTACTCACTGGAGCAGGAGGCCCAGGCCCCTCGGCATCACCCCCATTGCTATCACTGGAGGAGCCAGGGCTGTGGAGAGGGCCTGGGGATGTCATAGGGCCAACACCACAGAGCCCGGTGGGGCTGGAGCTGTGAACAGGCTGTGGCAGGGAAAGGCACAGGTTAAACACCTATATCCTGTTTCCCACTGCCTTCTCTGCCTCCCAAGCCTCTCTCTCCTCAACTCTTACCTGCAATAGCAGACGATGGATCTGCTCTGAGAGCTCCTGGATATCAGAGTCCAGGGACAGAGCTGGGTTGGGGGCCGGGGGAGTGAATACATCCTCATTCAGGGGTGCACTGAAGGGTGAGGAACAGTGAGTGAGTCCAATCCTGTCTTTAGTCCTGCCCCATCCCATAGTATCAACACTCATAATGCCAATTTAGGGGAAAACTACCTACTTACGTGCGAACTTTGTGGCGGCCCAATACAAAAGCCACCTTACGGCTCCAAGGATGCACAAAGCCAGCCCAACTGGTGTCCATGGTGACATATTCTCCATTACGGGCACAGAAGCGAATAGGGGAGTGGTCAAAGGGCTGCCCAGCCAGCTGCAGAACTGATGAAAGCAGGAAAAGGAGGTGAGGTGAGGGCTACCCATAGAAATCCAGGAGACCAAACCACCAAGAAACAGCTCATAAGAACATGGAGGAAGCCCCAAGGACAGCCAGGAGGTAGAGCAGGATGAGAGAGAAACTCACTCTTCTTGTGGATGGCCAGCATGAGGGGTCGGTCCTCAGGATGGAGGAACAGGAGCACTGGGGCCCCCAGGAGGTCCTGGGGCAGGTAGCCCAGCAGTGGGGCAGCCCTGCCACAGGAAGAGGTGTCAGAGTGGACTTGGTCTCATCCCTGGCCACCCCTTTCCTCCAGATCCTGACCTCACCTTTCATCCACATCCTGGAAGAGGCAGCTGGGTGTGTGCCTTGTGGTGAAGATCCTCTTATCAGGTGGGATCCGGGGAGCTGTAGCATAGAACATGGGCTGTTATGCTTCATCCAGAATGGTCCAGTGCCTTAGATCTCCTCCTTGCCTGATACCAAGGGTGCCTGGCAATCACCTCCCCAGCTCAGCTCTGATCCCTACAGCCCAAAAACACGACTTGGGTCTTTCATGCCAGTAGCAACACTGAAAATGACCAAGATCTTCTCCAGATCACTCCTGATTCTAGATTCTTACATGACCTGACTGACCTTTAAGATGGGCTTGAAACTCATCTGTAAAATACTTTTCTTGTTCCAAATTCCTAAGGGCCCAGATGGTTCCTCCCAGCAGACTTAAGAAGAAAATCCTCCCTCTCCCCACATTTCAGACCAGCTTTGGGTCCTACCCACCTTCATAACCCGAGTGGATGCGCTCTGCAATAAGCAGGCAGCATGGCTGCGCAGGGGCCCCGTCTGAGACCCGAATCTTGGTCACGTATGGAGTTAGGCGGAATGGCTGATACCGAGGCCCTGGATCCCGATCAGGACCACCTCTGGCAAGGGAGAGCAGAAACTTAGGAACTTTCAGTAGAATCCCACCTCAGCATCAAGGTCATTCACACAACCAAGATAAGAGGGACATGCCAGTTCCTGCTTTCTCTACCTACCTGATACGGCAAAAGACAGACTTCTCCTGGGTAAAGTCCTTGAGGCCCGAACCTAGTATAAATTAGGAAGACAGTGAGTATAACCTCTCACCCCTTCCCTAGGCTGAGCAGAACCCAGCAAGGAAAAGCTTGAGTCCTAGTCTCTCAAAGCAGGTGCTTCCTAGAGATGCTCATCCCTCCCCCACAAACAATTGGGCACCTCACCTGCAGAGGCCCCAGCACCCCAGGTGGGCAGACGAGATGGGGAAGTGGAGCCATAGAAGACACCCACATCCTGGGGAGCCAGGAGCTCCGAGAAGCGGGCACCTCGGAACACGTCCCGCTTGCAACGCAGCAGGACACCTGCCTGCTCTGAAATGTAGACGATTCGGCCAGTCAGGAAGGAGACAGCCACAGAGAAGGTATCCTAGCAGAAGAACAAGAGAAGATTCAGAGCTGGGGAGGGAGGGGGTCCAGATGAGGATGTACTGGAGTGGAGGGGCTAGGTTGCAGCATACCTGGTTGCGAAGTGTGTATTCAGATGTGATGTGTTCCAGCTCCTCCAACGTGTAGGTGGACATGTCCATGGCACAAGGCTCACTTTCTTCCAGGCTCCACTGCTGGTAGTACTCCTGGTTAGCTACAGAGTGAAGGCATGTGTGAAGAATTCAATAAGGAAGCTGACCTCCCCTCCCCCCCACACACAATGGCCAAGACCATGGCTACCTCCCCAAACCAGAAACATCACTGACCCTGCACCTGCTTGACACAGGCTAGTGCATACTGTAGAGTGGCCAGGGTCCCAGAGCGGCCCTTGCCCCGACGCTCAGGTGGCAGCCTAAGCTTGAGCTCCCGAAGTGCAGTCATGAGTTCCTTCTGGGTTCTTGCTCTGGCTGACTGTTCACTGCTACAGGGCCCACAGGAAAGCAAGGGGTAAAGGTATTAACTCCAGACTGCTACCCGCAGCAAGAGATCTCTCCTACAGTCTTCACCCCCACTCACCTGCAGCCACTGGTAGATGGGTTGTCCTGCTCAGAGCTGGCACTCAGGAGGCTATAGGCAATGGAACTACTAGGTGGGGATGGGCTCTGAGAGTTTGTGCTGGAGAAAAAGGCAACAACTCAAGATGAGAGGCAGGTGAGCGGCAGTATGGACTAGCTCAAACTTACCCAGTCTCACTCCCAAACCCTGAAGGGGACAGACAGACAGACACACCTCTTGCTGCTCTCAGTGGTCTCCAGCAGGGCCGAATCCTTGCCATTTCCAGAGGAGGAGCTATGTGAGCTCCGTTGAGATGCACCTCTGGACTCGTGCCCATTGGACTCATTGCCACTTGAGCCATTGCTGTTAGCATCGGTATCGTCAGCCAGGCTGGGGCCTGGGCAGGGCCGATGCTGTGGGGGTCCAGGGGACGGGACTCCTCCAGAACAAAAAGATTCTTCGGGCCTAGGGTTTCCTCCCCCATCAGCCCCTTCCAGGGGGCCACTCATAACTGAGCCATGGGGAGGAGGACAAGAGGAGAACACAGAGGGTGGAGAAGCCACCACGGATGCACAAGGGGGCCTTGAGGCTTGATGGAGGGAGTAAAATGGAGATCTGTCGCTGGGAGTTGAAAAGTGCGATCACAGCAAGTACCTGGAGTGAAGAGACCAGGAAAAAGGATTTGGAGAAAGTCCCACAGCACCTGCTGGCTTTATTCAGACCCTGCCCTGCCTGATTCTCACTCCTAGAACCCAGGTGTAAGGCTCGAAATCGGAAGCCAGGTAAGTTTTGTTTTCTGTCTCCGTAGGTGTGCCGCGGCGGGGAAGGGACCTCTCTCGGGCTGGTCCCTACATCCCCTGCCGGCATGCTGTAGGTAAATGGAACCTGGGTAGGAGGCTTGAACTACTGGCTGTGGGCAAAGCCTGGAGGTTTCCCATCCTCGGGTTCGGCATCAGACCTTGGGACTAGCCCTGGGACTCCGAGGCCGCGGCGCAGAGGGTGTGAGCCGATAACCTCCTATATTTAGGCTTCCGGGCTAAATTTATCCGGGGGCGGCACCACCCCCGCTGCACATGCGCACCGCTGTGCGCGGCCCACCACGCGCTTCCGCCGCCGCCGCTGCTGTGGTCGCCAGGGAAACCGACGTCAGCCGCTGAGCTCAGCGGTTGCTGGAGGGACCACTGGAGGGTGGGAGGGGCGACCCGGCTCCGATTCCACCGCGGAAGTGGGGGAACAACCCACTCCCACGCTGGCGGGCACGACCGGGGGTCGCCCACTCTTCACATTCGCCCAGGTCCCAGGCAGCTCTGTGAAGAGGAACAACCTATAGGGAATTCCAAGGGCTGCTCCTGGCCTCCCTGGGGTGAAACAACCGTGCCCCCCCCCCAACACACACACACTCAGGCTCTCCCCGGGACGCTGCCATTCAGGTCAAGACGACACAGCCTTTCTTTCTCTGGCCTGTCACCCGCCCAACCACGGGGAGCTGAAGCCGGCTTCAGCACCTGCCACACAGTCAAGGACCCAGAAACGCTCTCCTCACCCCCGACTTTGCTAGCCGCCTCCCACCCGATCCCCGACACCCGAAGACTTGGGCAGGGAACAACCACCAGCAGTTTTTTCCCCTACTACCCGTCCAACCACACCCCCATCCCCTAGCATTTTTCTGAGTGCCAGAAGAAAAGGCTGTGGCCAACAGTGGGAACTAGCGCCTGGAACGGGATGTTCCAGCCCGAAGCGGGCTGACATCACGGCCCGGCGCGGGGCCAGGGACTGGAGGGGGATGGTGTGGAACGCCGAGAGCCTTAAAGGGTCCTATCCTGGGGAAAACCCGAGAGCCTCCGAGTGACGAGCAAGGAGGTGGGAGTGAGACATGCCCGCTTAGGGTCTGTCGTACGACCAGGATGTCCAAAACTGGAGGTAGGGGCCATATGAGCGGATCGGGAGTGAGGACACCCGGTGCAGGATTGCAAGGACCCCCTAGGTCCCGGGAGGCAGGGAAGGGATAGACCGTGACAAAGAAGGCGGTAAAATTATTGTGCTATGTAAGCACCTGGGCTGAAAGTGGCCCATCAGGTTGAAAGTGGAGGTGGCCCCGCTCAGGGACAGAAACCAGGCCTCAGAGTAGCTGCGAAGGATGCCTACCTGGTGCTGTTCGAGCGCCCTCCAGCCGCCTGCCCGCTGCCGTTCCAGCCCGCAACCGAGTAGGAGCTCCGCGAGGCGGGGAGGCGGGTTGCATAATGCCAGGCACTGCCCCTCATTGGCCTCCTGCCCGCTGAGCCACAGGCCCCGCCCCCAATCGGCTGGGGATCTTGTCCCGGCGCCTGATTGGCTACAGGCCCCCACTGAGGTCAGGGCTGTGTCACACACACAGGCGCACGTGGACCTGGGTGCTGGCGCTGGACGGGAAGGGCTTCAGACACTGCCCAGCCAATGGGTGCAGGATGCCTTGCATAGTGCATAATAAAAAGGAAATGAAGGGAGGGGAGCTGCCCCTCTTCAGGCCACAATGGGTGTTTAAGAAATAGACGTCTAAGCGCCTGGGTTCAGAACTTCCAGAACTGACCAGCTTAGAGGAACTAGACACTTCAGGCTTGACCAGATAGGAAAAGGAACATAGATCCTGAGAGCTGAATCAAGCTGGATGAAATGGCTGCCCTCTGACAGAGACAGAAACCTGGCTTGGCGTTTCCTAGGTTCTTCCCAGCCTTGTCATCAAATGTAAGGAGCCCAATCCCTTCCTTTGGTACTTCAAATCCCGGTAGGAGAGTAATTCACAGTCCACGTGTGATTGAAAAGAAAAAGTGTTGGGAGGATAAAGACAATGGAAACGGCAGCCCGAGCTGCTGGAGATTGTCACGGGAAAACAACAGTAGGTGCTTCAATGGCCAATCAGAGAAAAGGGCTCTAAGCAGCCAACTTGGTGGCTAGTGTTTCTTCTCTATAGAAGATGTGGCCACCCACTATTGGGGGTGCGGGGGCTGGCAAAGATAGGGAATAGGAAGCCAGGCTACATAGGGAGGAAGTGGGGGCAGAGAAAAGAGGCCAGCTGTGGCCCTATACAGAAAATGGTATGAGAAGTGCTTCATAGGCTCATTATTTGGAACCCAACGAGCCCAGAAACCATCTCATCTGTCTCACCTACTTTACATTCACCAGACAGGATCGGACACATGGTCCGTGATTATAAGCAAATAGTTTTGTTTCTAACAATAATAGGTATGGAAAAGGAGCTTCAGGGGTGAATAGAAAGCTACATTTTAAGGAAGAAAAAGCAGAGCACTGACAGAAGATGAGGAGGAAGAGAAAGAAGAAGAGCTTGACTAGGGAGAATAAGGTGCCAATCTAGGTCCAGGAGAGCTGAAGTGACAAGTCCTTCCATCTAGGACTACATGAGTAGTTCTTTCGGGGGCTCACAGGAAACGTGGGTAGCAAGCCAAGAGGCCCTCAAACAGCTGCCGACTTAATCAGCTGTAAGTGCACGCCCCTCGCTGTCACGTGGCCTAAACCTTCTTCAACAATGGTGTTTCCCACGGGGTAGGGGGGGAGCTCCGAGAAAAGCTGGGACACAGGGACATTATAAAATAACCCAGAAAAACCAACTCCGGAAAACAAAGAAGTAGTCTAGATTCTCAGCCTCTCCTTGAAAATATTTCCCCCGCCCAGCTCCCATACTGTGGCCCAGTCCTCCTCGATTTTTAAAAATCCTCTTCTCTGGAAACAGTTTTTTCTCCCTCCCCACCTCTCCTCAGGGATTTCGATGTGATCTCCTCTGACCCAGGCACTCCTAGCTCGCCCATTTCCACCTCCATATCTGTCTTTTGCATAGACAAAAGGTTTCGGCGCTCCAGCAGCCCCCACCTGCTCCCAAGGCCCCAGTTATCCTGTCTCACGGTCCCCACAGTAACCAGGTTCTGCTGCCGTCAATGGAGGCGCGAGGGGGCGGGAGACAGCGGTGACGTCAAAGCGGAGGAAGGAGGCGGGGCGAGGCAGCCGGGGAATGTGGGGCAGGGAGGCTGGAGAGGCAGCGGTTTGGGAGCTGGCCAGCCCCAGAGGGCGGCGGCCAGCGCACTTGGGAACATCGTGTTCTCTTGGCTGGTGGCCCAGGACATGCACTCAGTTTAGGCGCCTCCCCCCACCCAACGACCGCCGTCCAGTCCCAAAGCCAGGGATTCCTGGAGAGAGGGTTAGAAGCAAGGGGTCTCACCTCTCCCACCTCAACGTCTGGTTCTGTTCGGTACTCAAAGCTGCCCACCCTTGGACTTGTCCCTACAGCTCCTGGCACTAGCTTTCCCTCCGCTAAACTGTACACAGCTGTTGGCCCAGTACAGATAAATTCTGCGAGGGAACACAAGCACCTTTGCTCCTACCCTGAGGCCTCCTTCAGTGCCTGAATCTCCGGTTGCTATAACAACAGAGGGAGGAAAGGAGGGAGGGAGGGAGCAGGGACAGGGAGGAGAATGGGTCTAGGATGAAGAAATCAAACTGGGACAGAGCAAGTAGCCCAGTCTGGAGCCCAGATCCTGAGAGAGAGATAGAGGGGGAGGAGTGGAGGAATTTGTGCTGCTGCCTGAAGACCAAAAGAATCAGGAAGAGGGAAACAGCCATCAAAACTTGCAAAAAAACCCTAAGAATGTGAAACTAATTCCCAAATACAACATCCACATAAATTACACTGTCACTGCTGTTTTGTCACCCTATTACTAATTTTTTAAAAAATGATCCAGGCATTGTGCTGAACACTTTACATATATTACACATAATTTTATTGAATTCCCAGAACAACCCTGTGAGCTGGATGTTATTACTCCCATTTTACAGCGGACAACTAGGGCTCAATGGTTACTTAAAATCACAATTGTCTGTCTTGTAACATATTCTCAGCCCCTTAACAAATGGAGTCCAGGGTTCAAATCTGAGTTATAATGATGGCTTGTTATTCTGGCTTCTCCCCCTCAGTAACCTTCCCTCAACTAGCTTCTAAGTTGTATTCCAGCACTGACAAACTTGGACCTTTCAAACATCCGTAACACAGAGTCCATCCAACTCTTCTCCTTTGGGTTTGCTCTCAAGACATAGTTTGTACTTCTTACACATTTATCTTTAGAACTCATTTTCTCCATGCTCCAAAACTCCTTGAAATCACCGTAGAAACTCTCAGCCCCAACCATTTTGTAGGAACCTAAATCCCTCACTCTTCCACTTTTAAGTGGCCTTGTTCCAGGCCGCTTTACCACAAGCCTGTTTGTTTATAGACACCGGAGCATCTTCTGTGCCTCCTCACCTCTACTGGCTCAAGAAGACTGCAAATCTGCACAAACCCCTATTCCCTCACAGAACTCAACAACTGCCACCTCATCTGTTTCTCAAAGAAGGTTCTGAAGCCCAAATCCTACCCTTTGCCTATGGGAGACACGCATAGCTGCTGTAAGACTAGCTCTGGGTCACATATGTCAGCACACTACCTTTCTCAAAGCACCATCGTAACCCTTCTTACCTGTCTACCTACCCTATTAAGGCCTCTCTCAGCCTCAGACTTAAGGCGCCTTCAGCCACACATTATAACATTCCCCCCACACACACACACACACACAAGCTCTCAAGGGTTCCACCCCTGTACCTCCCTAGGAGCAGGGGCTGCATTCGGTTCACTCAGCATTCTGAGCACTCCCGGCTTGGCAGTTGGGTCCAGACATCCTAGAGCCGTGCGGGAATCTGATGTCGTTAACTCCCACTCTAGGGCTCTGAATTCGCGGTCCTGATTTTCCACACCCCATAACTGAGACCCGGTTGAAGGCGATCACATATTTGCATAATCCCACCCCTCATACCATTAACACCTCTTCTGGCTAAGTACACACCCCAAACTCTTATCGACCACCCCTTACCTCCCTACCCCAGGCACTCACCGATCGGAGCGCACACAGGAGCCGAATTTCTTAACAACTGGGACGTACAGTAGCTACACCACAGGCTTCTCCAGCCCGCCCACCGCCAGGGATGCCACGCCCCCCAATGCTTATTGGTTTAGAGGAGCTATCCCATGCACCGCGCCGCGTGCAGCCGATCCGCCCCAGTAAAGCCTCTATTGGCAACACTTTCCGCCATCATCTTTTCATTGGCCAGTTCCACAACTGTTAGTGATAGATACACGTGAGGGAGGGGCCGCCCCAGCGCGTTGATTGGAAGTCTAAACGGAAGCCACTCCCCCACCCACTCTCTAAGTTACTATTGGCTGTGGAAACAACCCCGACCTGCCTAGGTCGGTGACGCACGTGCCGGTCCTGCCCTCTAAACTTTCTGATAGGCTGAGAGGTCCCGGAGATGTTCGGGACACGTGCAGGCGGCCTCACGCGGCAACTTGTTTACCCAGAAGCTGGGGATTTTCCTTGACGACACTTACCCAAGATTGCTGAGTCTGCGCAGGCGCATTGCGAGCGCGACTTGTGCGCAGGCGCAGATGTAAGAAGCGGTGGCGTAGGTGGGGACACTAACTAGAAAACCAGGCGTGACAAGTGTGCTCCTGTGGGCGCCCTGCGTTTACGACGATTCCCCAAAGCTGTGCGGCGAAGCACTGGGGTGAAATGGTCTTTAGAGCTCAGCGCCTGACCAAGATGAAGGCGGTAAACACTACAGTCTCCTCGTGATTGTCACTTGAGGGCCAGTCCAGGCGAAAGTTTCTTGCAAACCTCAAGAAGGCCTGATCTCTCACAAGTAAGACTGAGATCCCGAGAGATTACATAATATTAAATTAACATGATAGTCGATAATGGGGCTAAAACTTAAACCCAGGTCCCAGACACCAAAAGTATGTCCTAGGGCCTCTGGAAACCCAATATGTACAAGGGATTCAGGAGATAAAGCACATGTCCCCAGCAAACAGTAAGTCCTCTATAAAAGTGGAAATTACTGTAGACTATACCCAATTATAAGATCACCTGGCCGGGCATCGGTGGCTCATGCCTGTAATCCTAGCTACTCAGGAGGCTGAGATCTGAGGATTGATATTAAAAGCCAGCCCAGGCAGGAAAGTCTCTTATCTCCAATAAACCACTCTGAAAACCAGAAGTGGTGCTGTGGCTCAAGTGGTAGAGCACTCACCTTGAGCTGAAGCACTGAAGGACAGCGCCTAGGCCCCATGATCAACAAACAAAAAGTCACCTAGGCTCCTTAGATCCTCTGAATTAGACTCTCCAAAAAAAGAGGCCAATAGATCTATTTTAAAAAGTATCCCTGCCAAGGGGGGGAGGGGGGAGGCTGGGAAGGGATGTGAAGGGTAAACCAAAGGAGGAGGCTGCAATGCTTGGTAAGAAATGTA
>NW_012267235.1:11275029-11280543 GCF_000151885.1 Dipodomys ordii | reverse complement strand
GGAGGAGGCTGCAATGCTTGGTAAGAAATGTATGCATTATCCTGCCCATGTAATTGTAACCCCTCTGTACAGTATGTTCACAAATAAAAAAAAATAAATAAATAAAATAAAAAAAAACCAAAGAGCCTAGGCTGGGAATGTCACTTAAGTGGTAGAGTGATTACCTAATGTGCACGAAGCCCTGGTTCAGTACCATATAAACATAAAAAGCCAGCCAGGCGCCAGTGGATCACGCCTGTAATCCTAGCTACTCAGGAGGCTGAGATCTGAGGATCACCCCGGCCTGGGCAGAAAACTCCATGAGACTCTACCTCCAATAAACCACCAGAAAACTGGAAGTGGCACTGTGGCTCAAGTGGTAGAGTGCTAGCCTTGAGCACAGAGAGGCTCAGGGATGGTGCCCAGGCTCTGAATTCAAGTCCCAGGACTAGCAAAAAATAGTAAGAGCCAAGGGGCATGGATTATGGGAGGCTTCATCAGGAACAAAACAAACCTAGAGTTTTGGGGGTTTAGGATAAGATCTAGAGTCACAAGTCATAAAACAGAGTTCAAGAGTAATATGTCTTTTTTTTTTTTTTTTTTGGGTCCGGTAGTGGGGCCTGAACTCTGGGCCTGGGCGCTGTCCCTCAGTTCTTCAGCTCAAGGCTAGCGCTCTACCACTTGAGCCACAGCGCCACTTCCCACTTTTTTCTTATGTGGTGCTGAGGAATTGAACCCAGGGCCTCATGCATGCAAGGCAAGCGCTCTACCACGGAGCCACCTTCCCAGCCCTTTTAAATGTGATTTTTTTTTTTTTTTGGGTCCGGTAGTGGGGCCTGAACTCTGGGCCTGGGCACTGTCCCTCAACTCTTCAGCTCAAGGCTAGTGCTCTACCACTTGAGCCACAGCGCCACTTCTGGATTTTTTTCTTTTTGCTTATGTGGTGTTGGGGAATCGAACCCAGGGCCTCATGCATGTAAGGTAAGCACTCTACCACTGAGCCACCTTCCCAGCCCCCGGTAATATGTCTTGTACAGTCAGTATCATGCCACACTCAGCTGGATCTCCAATCAAACTTTCAATAAGAATTTATTAACCATGGGCTGGGAACATGGCTTAGTGGTAGAGTGATTTCCTAGCATTCATTAAGCCCTGGGCTCAATTCCTCAGTATCACATAAATAGAAAAAGCCATAAGTGGCATTGTGGCTCAAGTGTTGGAGTGCTAGCCTGGAACTCAGGGACAGTGTCCAGGCCCTGAGTTCAAGCCCCAGGACTGGTCCAAAAAAAAGAAAAAAATAATTTATTTACCACTCTGGCCATCAGCAATGTGCTCAAAAGGAAAGAAATGCTTCCTGGAAGTGATCATCTACTTCTGGCCTAGCTGAATGACCATGGGAACAACTACTTCGAATCTAAGTGAGAGGAGGAAGGGAGGTGTGACTTGGTAACCCAGATCCAGACTGCAGATTTCACCAGACTCTTAAGACATAGGGGTCCTAGTGACATTTCCCATTACCGACTCCTAGTGCCTCCTTCCCACCCAATAGGCACTTTCGAGAATCACACTAGGCACTGCCCAAGGTTAGGAAGGCCTGCAGAGCCCAAACCTTTACCCTTGTACTTACAAGTCCTTATTGCTAATTAAGAAATGATCTTACAACAGACAACACTTAGTTACTCATTACACATTTATTGTACATTTTCACAATCTGGATGCGCCACAGAATTGGGGGTATGGGTGGGGAAAGAGGGAAGGCAGGGGACACTGGGATAATATGGGGGGTCTAGAACACAGCACCCCCACCCCCAGCATCTCTCCTACCCTTTCACACAACAGTTTAAATCTCCCTGCTCCCCCTCCACACAGTGTGGGGGGATAAAGAGTTTGGGGGCCCCGTCCAGTGGTAGGTTAAGGGACTTCACCCTCAAACCCCTAAAACTGTGCCATTTAGTAAAAAGTCATTAGACCCTTCTTCCTCTTATAACTTCACCTAATGAAAGGACAGCTCTCTCGCTCTCTCACGCTCTCTCTCACTCTCTTTCTCTCTCTCTCTCTGGGCTCAACAGCCCTGGAGAGGGGTGAGGAGCCCCATCATCCAGCAAGACCATCCACACATTGGCAGTGACTAGTATCCCCACCCTGAATACAGGGTGGCAGTCAGAGGAGCTGGGCAGTGATGGGAGCAACATCCCCCAAATTGAGGAGGCAGGATTTCAGTCCAACCTCTAACACGGGTGAAGCTAGAGGTTTCAGGCAGGAACTGGGGGGATTCTCTGCCTTTTCCCACTCCTCCCGCAAGGCAGTGATGACCCCCTCCCCCATACACTGGTAGCCACCCCTCCCAAAAGAGATCAGATTGTAGCCAACCCCCAACTCTCCTGGTGGGAGGAGGAGGTGGATCAGGCAGATGGGAGGGAGGAAAACCCCATGGGAATGTCAGTTAAGTGCCCCCACATGAAAACTGGGGAGCAGGAATGTAGGGAGAGACCCCAAGTGGCAGAATTATTGGTCCATCATAACACACTGAACTCCAAGACACTTACACACCAGCTGGGGGAGGGAGCAAAGGATACAAGAGGTCTGGAAAATGGAGGTAGGAGAGGTAAACTGGACTAGAGGGGCTAGGAAGGGACAATTCTGGGGGCCAGAGCAGCCTGGTTCCCCCAAATCCCAGGTTCCCCACCACCTGCAAGTAATGTCGTGCAAATGAAAGTGTGATACAAGGACCAATGGGACTAATTCCTCAGTAAAAAAAAAAAAAAAACAGGTAGAGAGAAGATGAAACAAACAAACAAAAAAAGGAAACTAAAAAGGATGTTGGTATGCAAATGATACATTAATTAACATGCTGGAAGCTCCCAAAAGACTTTGGGATTCTTAGGACCAAGTGGGGCCAGTCTCAGAGCCTCCCAACTGATGCAAAGACGCACCAAAGGAGGCCTGGACAGGTGTGTTTTACCTATTTTTGGTGGGGATTGAATAGGGGGAGGTGAGCTGGGGAGGGTCAATTTAAATCCGAGGGAAGGAGAAGAGAGGGACTATTGCATAGCAGATGCAAATGAAGGAATCTGGGACAGATCAGGAAGAGAGGGAAAAGGAAGGTAGGAGAGAGGTGATGGAAACCTCAGGAAGTGGTGTTAAGGACAACCGGAAAAATCTTCTAGTAATAAAACTACAAACAGACCAAATATATATAATATTATATATGTATAAATAACAGCTGGCTATTTACAGGGGAACACACACACGGACACACACACACGGATCCAGGGGATGGGGGCTGAAAGATATGGCTGAGAGGTGGAGGAACGGCGGGGGGTAGGGGAGAGGCCCTTCTCTAGGCAGGGCAGACTCCTCGGGAATTTAAGTGCTGAAGTAAACTGTGGAGAGAGGGTAAGAGAAGGAGGATGAGGAAGAGGGGGGAGAGAGAGAGAGAGAGAGAGAAAGAAAGCAGTGTGTCAGACTGGCCCTGTTCCAACCCTCCCCATTTCCCAGCTGGCTGATGTCCTTTTCCCTCTCTTGGCCTCAGTTCATTCATCTGTAAAGCAAAGAGGCTGGGGGAGGTGGGTCCCAGGGTCTCTTCAAATCTATGAGGTAGCCTTGGGCCAAAGTCCCCTAATTCTTTTGGGCTTGTGAAGTGGCAGGTTTTCAGTGGGGATAATTGACTTCCTGGTCATGTTCCCAGCCCCTGGGCCCTTCTTGTCTCTTACTTCCCAATTCCAGGGTTCCTAGAATGGGCTCTTAGGTCCATAGCGTTCTCAATGGAGTACTGAGGACCAACTCAGTTTCCCTGTTTCCAAGCTCAACAAATTGCCCAGAACCAGGCAAAATGAAGTGACACAACATCAAGGTTTTCAGCTCTAGTTGAATCAGAACTGCCATTAGCATCAACATGTGTCTTTTGTTGAAGAGTACAAACTAGGTTAATGACCTTCAAAACCCTGAATCCACAAGGGAAAACTCTCCAGGGAGAGGGCCCTGGCCACTCCTGCCCCACTCACCGATGATGATGATAAGGATGATGGCGCAAATCACTCCCAAGATTATCATCATCTGGGGAGAAGAAGGAGCATCAGTATGATAAACTATGACACCATTTACCCACCAGTCCTCCTATCCCACTTCCCTTCCCCTAACCTTGAGGTTTTTCCACCAATATTTGCGCTTGAGCTTGGCTGCACTTGTTTCAAACTGGGAAGCCCCTGCCTGGAGTGCATCGGCACGGTCATCGAGCTCCGACAGCTTCTGGTCCCGCTCCAGGACCTTGTCCACGTTCACCCTCATAATGTCCACCACCTGAGGGAGAGGCCAAAGAGGCAGGGGTGTGCCAAGGCCCACCTCACCTCAAACAGGTGCCGTACACAGAACACATGCCTGGTGCTGCCAGACTCACATGCCAAGGACACACATAAAACATACCTAGCACACCTGGGGACATGCAAGGAGCACACATCGTAAACATGCGGGTAGTCTTGACATCTCAGATGTCATAGCAACACGCTTTGTGGGTCCGCATGTGCCGCCTCAATCACCTGAGCACGCCTTCCTGGAGCTGGCACACCCAAGGATAGCACGACTAGTCCTCCCCCACCCCCCAACCCCCCACCCCCAGCATCCAAGTGCAGACAGACAGGGAAATAGACAGGGACATGGCACGTCTCTTGACCCAAAATCCAAAGGTATGAACTGTCAACATCACCAACCCAACCCAACCCAACCGGGCCCCCACCCCGTTGGCCAACCCGGGTATCACACCCTCACTCACCTCATCCACCTGGGCCTGGGTCTGCTGCAGTCTCCTGTTACTGGTGAGGTTTGGAGGGGGTGCAGGGGGACCACCCTCCCCGGCCGGGGCGGCAGGGGGGACGGTGGCAGCGGTAGCCGACCTGAGGAGCAGGAACAGATTAAGACCCAGGGCTGGAGCCACCAGCCCTGCGGCCAGGGCTCCGCCCATCCACCTGTCCATCCATCGTCCCTCCGGTCTTTCTTTTCGGGAAGGGCATCGCTGGGCGCCCGGGTCTCTCTTCGGCCCTCGCAGAGGATGGGGCTGCGTGACCTTGAGCGAGGCCCTCCCTCCCGCTCCTCAGGCCTCAGTTTCCCCTGCCTGTCCAACGACAGCGACCGCACAAATGCGGTCGGGGGGGGGGGTCAACTCGGAATGCCTTGGGGGCCATGATGGCCGGGGCGGGGCGGGGAGAGGTGGACGCGGGGGTCCGCGCCCTCCCGCGGCCATCGCCCGCGCAGGCCGGCCTGTGGAACCCGGGGTTCCCGGTCGCCCGCGCGCAGTCACCGGCGCCAGCCAGCCTGGCCCCGAGCGCGGGGCGGGTGGCGCGGGCGGGGACCCCGGCATTCCCAGGCCGGTTCTCCGGGACAAGCGGCCGGTGCGGGGCAGCGCGGTGCGGGCGGCTGACGGCCAACTCACATGGCGGGGGAAACGGGCGGAGGATTTGGCAGCGGCAGTGATGGCGGCGGCGGCTCGCTCTGGCTCCGACTGGCGCTGGCTGCCCGGGACGGGAAGATGGCGGCCGCACG
>NW_012267235.1:11272167-11274548 GCF_000151885.1 Dipodomys ordii | reverse complement strand
CCTCAGGCTCCCCCCCCCACTTTCATCTTGGCCTCTCCCTCCGCACCGCACCCTGGCTTTCCCCCTCTCCCTGGTCTTTCCCTGCACTCTGGCCTCCCCCTGCACCCTGGCCTCCCCCTGCACCCTGGTTCCAACACCTGGGAACCTGCTTCTAAGCATCTAGAATGGGCTGGGGGTCGGAAATGCCAAGGGGTCCATGCGTGTGGGGCCAGGTCAATACTGATACACCTGCTGCTGGGGTGGAATGGAGGCTATGTGGCCTCCAACCCTGAGTCCCAGGATGTAAGGACAGGGGCTCTTCCCTGTCCCCACCAGGGAAAAGCTGCCCCTCCTTCAACACAGGTTGAAGTTCAGCAGACCCGAGGGCAGAGGCAGGTAAAGCTGGAGCAGGCCTCACTGAAGTCAGGCCAGCTAAGGACCCCAGGGAGGAGGACACTGCTTCACGTGGTGGCTGTAGACTTGTTCAAACCTAGCTCTGCCCCCAAGTAGGGGTCAGCCAGTCTCACCACAGGAGAACGTTCAGCCCTTCATCACAGGAGCCAGTGGGATTCCATCCAAAAGAGGACCGTAACACTTGTAGTACTCAGGTATGGATGCTAGGTTACACGTGGATAAGCCTCAGAGGTATGACCTTGACAGTTTCCATTCTCTAATAGGTAGGCAGTATATGGCTTGATCTGGACAATATACTAGATTATCCCAGGCCTGGCCCATCTCCTGACTGGTCTCCATTTTAGGTCCTCTGAGCAGACCCAGCATCTGTACACACCCTAACCCAGCTTCTCAGAGAAAAAGGAGGGAGCCAATGAGGTGTCTAGTTATCTATCCAGTGGGGTGGGCT
Source organism: Dipodomys ordii (assembly GCF_000151885.1). Classification (NCBI taxonomy): domain Eukaryota; kingdom Metazoa; phylum Chordata; class Mammalia; order Rodentia; family Heteromyidae; genus Dipodomys; species Dipodomys ordii. Next base: position 11,273,707 of record NW_012267235.1, on the reverse strand, counting down.
AAAGTAAGCCTTAAGGATGAAGGAGGCATTTTAAGGAAGATCTACTGGCCCTTGGAGTGCTCATTCCATACACCCTGCAAGGAGGGAAGAAGGCTGGGGTCCTTTCCATGTCTGAGACAAACAGAAGCTGGCTTTTTCTTTCCCCTACCCAGCCTTCCCAGGGCCTCAGAGTATGAGATCCTCCTCCACCGCAATGCCCCATCCCCCAGCCAGCAGAAGCCCTGGGACTGGCTCTGTCACTAAAGGTGTCATTTCCCAGCTGTCTGGGGGAGGTGAGTGAGCAACTGGGTGCAGGGACTCACAGCCCAATATAAGACAAGATGCTCTTGGCTCCCTCCTGCTCCCTGGACTTTGTGCAGTGACACAGAATGGCTGTGATTGTTCAACCTATATCACAAGAAAAGAGCTACTTGGGGGGGGGGTTATGAGGGAGGGGAAGAGGGAGAAAAATGAGGGAGGGGATAACAAGTTAGACAAGAAGTACACTGCCTTAAGTAACTGTAACCCCTCTGTTCATCACTTGACAATAAAAATAAAATAAAAAGAGCCACTTTCATGGATGGGGAGGTATGTACCTCAGACCACGTTGTGAGCAGCTGGCCTGTGATTTTTGGCCCTGAGACTACTTCACTTTCTACTCAGAGAACAAGACTAAATTCCATACTTTTAAGTTCAAAAGCCTAAGGGTCTGGATATAAAACTGGAAGGGTTAGAAGGAGGTAGGTACAAACAAGCAGGGTTTGCTCCAGATAAAGTTGGGGAACCTAGGCCAGGGAGTGTGGCTTGGAAAACTGCTAAATTGCTTTTGCCAGTGGATCCTGGGCCCAGCAGGGTGGAAATGGGAGCACATGTAAGCCATGGAGGTGCAGGTCCCAGTAAGAGTCATCTGAGAGACAGTGCTCCTTGAGCAGCCCCTCCCACTGGATCCCACCTAGGCTGTGGTGCTGAGAAACTCTAAATTTAGATCAATCTTTGAAGCTGGAGGAAGGGAGAGGGGGAGGAGGAGGACCAAATTTACCTGGAAATGAGTAAGAGAATATTTTCAGCAAGCAGGTAGAGACTCAGAATCAAAGGAGTTGAATTAGAGAAAAGTAACGTATTTGTATAACTGAGATACATTTACCAAAAAAAAAATCTTATCAGAGTACAAGTGGTTCATACCTATAATCCTAGCTACTCTGAAGACTGAGATGAGGATAGAGGTTCAAAGCCATTTGTAAAACTTTGTGTGTGTGTGTGTGTTGGGGCTGGGAAAGTGGCTCAGTGGTAGAGGCTGTAGGTTTGATTCCTTAGCACCACATAAGCAGTTAAAGCTGGAAGTGGCACTGTGGCTTAAGTGGTAGAGCACTAACCTTGAGCTGAAGAGCTGAGGGACAGCGCCCCAGGCCAGAGTTTAACTTGGCATGTTTGTATGTGTGCAGGTCTTGGAGCTTGAACTCTAGGCTTGGGCACTCACTGTCCCTGAACTTTTTTGGTCAAGGCTAGAGTTCTAGCTCTGCTGTGTGTGTGTGTGTGTGTGTGTGTGTGTGTGTGTGTGTGT
>NW_012267235.1:11260330-11271115 GCF_000151885.1 Dipodomys ordii | reverse complement strand
GGAAGTGGCGCTCTGGCTCAAGTGGTAGAGTGCTAGCCTTGAGCTGAAGAGCTGAAAGATAGCGCCCAGGCCCAGACCGGCAAAAAAAAAAAAAAAAATGGTGAGCTGGGAATGTGGCTTAGTAGTTGAGTCCGTGCTTGAAGCCCTGGGTTCAATTCCTCAGTACCACATAAATACAAAGCCAGAAGTGTCTGAACAGACAGGTCTGGTCTTCAGGCTATGAGTCTACCTTTTTTTCACCAAGAAAACATAAACTAGAAGAGTATACATAAAGCTACTGTTTAAAAGATCTAGAACACCAAGATATGGAAACAAGATCTCTCCCCCTTCCCCCATGTGTTAATGACTTTGTCTTTTTTTTTTTTTTTTGGTGGGTCATGGGGCTTGAACTTTGGGTCTTGGCGCTGTCACTCAGCAATTCAGCTCAAGGCTAGCGCTCTACCACTTGAGCCACAGGGCCACTTCCAGTGTTCTGGTGGTTTATTGGAGATGAGAGTTTCATAGACTTTCCTGCCCAGGCTGGCTTTGAACCACAATTCTCAGATCTCAGTCTCTTGAATTAGCTAGGATTACAGGCATGAGCCACGGGCACCCTGCTGCACATCTGCTTTTAAATGACGCAAAAGAATGTGAACTGCCTTCTGAAAAATTATTAAAACATTAAACAAAATTAAATAGCCTTGATCACCTACAACTCTTGTATTTTTGTTTCATTTGTACCCTTTTTGTTTGTTTCAAACAAAGCCAGACCCAGCAGGAAACTCCATGAGACCCTTATCTTTAGCCAGCAAAAAAGCCAGAAGTGAGGTCAGGTATTAGTGACTCAGGCCTATATCCTAGCTACTCAGGAGGCTGATGATACCTGAGGACCCTGGTTCAATGCTAGCCAGGGAAGAAATAAAAATCGGTGAGACTCATCTCCAATTAACTACCAACAAGCCAGAAGTAGACCTGTCTCTCAAAGTAGTAGAGCACTAGCCTTGAGGAAAAACAAAAACAAAAACACTCAAAAAGAGGGTGCTTTGTGGCTTATACTTGTAATCCTAGCAACTCAAGAGGATGAGATGTAAAAAGTGTGGTTCAAAGCCAGCCCAGGCTGGAAAGTCTGTGAGATGCTTCAATAAATTACTCAATAAAAGCCAGAAATGGTGCTATGGCTCAAGTGCAAGAACACTAGCCTTTTATACAAAGAGGCTCAGGGACAGCACCCAAGCCTCGAGTTCAAGCCCCAGGACCGGCCAAAAGAAAAAAAAAAGATTTTCATAAGTTCAGCTTACTGGTATCTTAGGCCTATAATTATAGGTACTTGGGAGGCTAAAATCTGAGGATTGAGGTTCAAAGGAACAGGAAAGACCATGAGACTATAATTTCCAATCAGTCACCACCAAAAAAATAATAATCAAGAAGTAGAGGAGTTAGAGATGTGGCTAGAGCAACAGCCTTGAGTAAGAAAGCTAAGGGACAGTAACCAGGCATGAGTTCAAGCCCCACTACAAGCACACACACAAAAAAAGATGTATTTATTTTATTTTTTTTTGCCAGTCCTGGGCTTGAACTGAGGGCATGGGTTCTGTCCTTGAGCCTCGTGCTCAAAGCTAGCACTTTACCACTTGAGCCACAGCACCACTTCCAGCTTTTTCTGCTTATGTGGTACTGAGGAATCAAAACCAGGGCTTCATCCTAGGTAAGCACTCTAGCACTAAACCACATTCCCAAGCCCTCCAATGCTAATTTTTTGGTGGTTGTTTTTTTGGTCAGTTGTGGGGCTTGAACTCTGGGCCTGGGCACTGACCCTGAGCTCTTCAGCTCAAGGCTGAATGCTCTACCACTTGAGCCACTGCGCCACTTCCGGTTTCTGGTGGTTTATTGGAGCTTCACAGACTTTCCTGTCCAGACTGGCTTTGAACCGCAATCCTCAGATCTCAGACTCATGAGTAGCTAGGATTACAGGCATGAGCCACCTGCGCCCCCGCTCCAATACTAAAATTTAAAAGTATTGCCAAAGCTGGGCACTGATCTGAGGCCTGAAGTTCAAAGCCAGCCTGGACTGGAAAGTTGGTGAGACTCTTATCTCCAATTCACTAACAAAACAAACAAAACAAGTGGACCTGTGGCTCAGAGTAGCAGAGTGTTAGCCTGGAGCAAAAAAGAGCTCAGGGACAGCACCCAGGATACCAGTTCAAGCCACATGACTGACCCCCCCCCAAAAAAAAAATCATAGTTGAAAAAAAAACTCAAAGTATTAAGTTAGTGAGCCCTTGTCTGACTCAGACCAGCCCCCGCTACCTGACTCCACTGCTGTCTTGGGGAGAGCAGGCTGGTATGTGGTACCTTAGTAGCTGTAGAACAGCAGCTATTTTTTTCAAAGGCTGCTCTACCTTGAGCATCTGGAGGCGCTGAGAGGTCAGGGCAGGGATGAGCCAGGACTCACCTGGCATTGGGCCCTCTGTTCACTCTAAAGATCCAACTAGGAGCTGCTGGCACCAGACTTGCCCTTCAATGAATTCTCATTAAAGAATTTGAAGTAGACCCAATCCAATTTCTGAGCCTTGAAAGAGTCCTGTATTATTGCTTTTCTTCATACTTCCCTGGGTCAGGAGTGGATAATTTGGATACTTGCTGCCTTCCATGTAGCCATATCTCAGGCTCCCTCTCCTGAACTAAACCCTGACTGATCTTAATTTGGGTAGTTTGCCCTCTTCCCTGGTACTTCATGGTAATACATCTACCTGGTTATTATATTTGGTGTTTTGTTTTGTTTTGTTTTTTTGTCAGTCGTGGGGCTTGAACTCTGGGCCTGGGCACTGTCCCTCAGCTCTTCAGCTCAAAGCAAGTGCTCTAGCACTTGAGCCACAGGGCCACTTCTGGTTTTCTGAGTGGCTTATTAGAGATAAGAGTCTCACAGACCTTCCCGACTGGGCTGGCTTTGAACCGTGATCCTCAGATCTCAGCCTCCTGAGTAGCTAGGATTACAGGCGTGAGCCACTGACACTCAGCCTATTTGGTGTTTTTTTTTTAATTATATGTGATACAAATGTGATATGCACATGACTTAGTGCTCTGTGTATGTGTGTGTGTGTGTGTGTGTGTGTATGTGCGCACACGCTACACCTGAGATTTGAACTCAGGGCCTGGGTGGTCTCCTGAGCTGCTCCTCCCCCCTTACCCCCAGTTTGTTGGTCCTAGAACTCTTGGCATGGACACTGTCCTTGAGCTTCTTTTGCTCAAGGCTAGCACTCTACCACTTGAGCTTCAGTGCCACTACTGGCTTTTTCTATGCTTAATTGCATATAATAGTCTCACACACATTCCTTCTTACACTGGCTTCCAGCCGCAATCCTCAGATCTCAGCCTCCTCAGTAGCTAGGATTACAGGTGTGAGCCACCCACTGGTGCCCATAGCCCTGAACTGTCCTTTGCTCAAAGCTAACACCCTACCACTTGAGCACAGCCCCACTTTCAGCTTTTTAGTGGTTAATTTCAGCCTGGATTCCTTTCAAACTGCAATCCTCAGATCTCAGGCTCTCGAGTAGCTAGGATTAGACACCAGTGCCTGACTCTGAACACATTTTTAAAAAGTGTATACTTCACCAACATCAACTCAAAATGGATTAAAGACCTTAACATCAAACCTGAATCTCTGAAACTACTACAGGACAGAGTAGGAGAGACACTTGAACTTATAGGCACAGGCAGGAACTTCCTGAACAGAGTCCCAGGGTCATAACAAATTGGAGACTACCTTAAAATAAAAAGTTTCTGCACAGCTAAATCTATAACAACCAAGCTAGAAAGACAACCAACTAATTGGGAAAAAATATTTACCAGCAGTATATCAGACAAGGGGTAAATATCCAGTATATACAGGGAACTCAAGAAACTAATCCCTCCCAAACCTAACAAACCCAGTTACTAAATGGGCAAGGGAAATAAAGAGAGACTTCTCAGAAGAAGAGATAAAAATGGCAAAGAAACACATGAGGAAATGTTCACCATCCCTGGTTGTGAAGGAAATGCAAATAAAGACAACCTTGAGATACCACCTTACCCCAGTCAGAATGGGCCACATCCTCAAGTCAGCCAACAACAAATGCTGGAGGGATGGGGAGAAAGAGGAACCCTATTACACTGCTGGTGGGAAGGTATACTTATACAATACACTTATACAACCACTTTGGAAAACAGTCTAGAAGGTCCTCAGAAAGCTAAATATTGACCTCCCTTATGACCCAGTCATACCACTTCTAGGCATCTATCCTGAACAACAGGAACCAGTATACAAGGACACATGCACCTCCATGTTTATTGCAGCACTATTGACAATAGCCAGGAAATGGAAACAAACCAGATGTCCCACCACAGATGAATGGATCCAAAAATTGTGGTATCTATACACAATGGAATCTTATGCAGTCATTAGAAAGGACAAAATAATGGCATTTGCAGGGAAATGGATGGAGCTAGAAGAAATCATGTTGAGCGAGGTAAGCCAAGTGCAAAGAGACAAACAGCACATGGTCTCCCTGATAAGTGGCTCTTAAATCCAAAATGTTAGGTGATATGACAAAATTAACAGGACTTAAGAAACAAAGGAGGGGCTGGGAAGGTGGCTCAGTGGTAGAGTGCTTGCCTTGCATGCTTGAAGCCCTGGATTTGATTCCTCAGCACCACATAAGCAGAAAAAAAAAGCCAGAAGTGGTGCTGTGGCTCAAGTGGTAGAGCGCTAGCCTTGAGCTGAAGAGCTGAGGGACAGTGCCCAGGCCCAGAGTTCAGGCCCCACGACCGGACCCAAAAAAAAAAAGAAAGAAAGAAACAAAGGACTTCCACTCATCTGGTCGAACCCCCATGCTGCTGATCACATGAATGGTATATATGTGCACATTGGAGGGAAACCAGGAGGACGACATAGAACTAGAGGGAATCAGGGAAAAACATACAACAGCAGGACCCATCAACTACACTGGACATTGACCAAAATGAACTAAACAACTCAATGGCAGTGATGGGAGGGAGGGAACAAGTGGGAAAGAGGGAACAGCTGATGCTATGCAAAACAAAAGAAATGTACATATCACCCAATGTGGAAGAAATAACTGTATTGCAAAGCTCATAGAACTCATAAATGTCATAGACCATGATAGACAATTTGCCCCATGAAAGTTAGAATGTGTTTGTGACTTTAAGCTTCACTATCCCACAATACTGTGAAATTTGGGAAATTATGTAACCACTTAATCACAATAAAAATTTTGAAAAAAAAAGTGTATACTTAAGAAAAAAGCCGGAAGTAGTGCTGTGACTCAAGTGGTAGAGCGCTAGCCTTGAGCTGAAGAGCTGAGGGACAGCGGCCAGGCCCAGAGTTCAGGCCCCATGACCGGACCAAAAAAAAACAAAAAACAAAAAGTGTATACTTGCTGGGCACTGGTGACTCATGCATGTAATCCTACCTACTCAGAAAGCTGAGATCTGAGGACCACAGTTCAAAACCCTCCTGGGCAGGAAAGTCCATGAGACTTTTTTTTTTGGTTGGTTTTGTGGGGCCTGAACTCTGAGCCTGGGTGCTGTCCCTCAGTTCTTCAGTTCAAGGCTAGTGCTCTACCACTTGAGCCATGGCACCTCTTTCTACTTTTTCTGCTTCTGTGGTGCTGAGGAATTGAATCCAGGGCCTCAGGCATGCAAGGCAAGCACTCTACCACTGAGCCACCTTCCCAGCCCCTTCATCAGACTCTTATCTCCAATAAGCCACCAGAAAACTGGAAGTTTCAAGTGGGAGAGCACTAGCCTTGAGCTGAAGAGCAGAGGGACAGCACCCAGGACCAGAATTCAAGGCCCATCACTGACAAAAAAAAAAAAAGTGAATACTTGTTTGATGCATATGAAAATTTTGTTGTCTCCAGTCCTACAGGAACAAAGCTATGTGGATATAGGCTCATTGGTCCATAATGACCAGGTGTATTAATTTTATGCCATCATGATTTCTAATCTTGAGACTTAGATATTGAGTAGTGTACTTTATTTTGTGTGGGTGTGGGTGTGTTTGTGTGTGTGTGTGTGTGTGGGTGCACGCACATGCATGTGCCAAGCCTGGCCTGAGTACTGTTCCTGAGTTTCTTTTGCTCAAAGTTAGCACTCTACCACTTGAGACACAGATCTACTTCTGGCTTTTTTTTTGGTAGTTAATTGGAGACTAGGGTATCATGGACTTTCCTGCCTGGACTAGCATTGAAAGACAATCCTCAGATCTCAGCCTCCTGATTAGCTAGGATTGCAGGTATGAGCTACAGGTGCACCATGAGTAGTTTTGGAAAGTCACAAAACTGGTCTTTTTAAGTGCTTAATACCTTTTTTTTTTCTTTTTTTGCCAGTCTTGGAGCTTGAATTCAGGACCTCAGCACTGTATCTGGGTTTCTTTTGCTCAAGGATAGTACTCTACCACTTGAGCCACAGTGCCACTTCTGGCTTTTTCTCTTTATGCAGTACTGAGGATTCGAACCCATGTATACTAGGCAAGCACTTTACCAGTAAGCCACATTCCCAGCCGAGTTAGTGCCAAATTTTCTATCACCAAATGGGTGGTTTGTGGGGGAAATGCATATATTTCCTCTTTGGGTGAAAGCAGTACTGTACTTGAACTCAAGACTAATGATGTCTCTTCCTTGATTGGATTCCTTCTTTAACAAACGGAATCCTGCCCAACCCTCCCATATTTGTCATGAGAGAACTATTTCAGAGAAAGAAATAAACTTGTGTCTTTCCACAGTGCCAGGACTGATTGCATAACAACAAATTCACAAGTTACATCAATTTTGCTATTGTCAGTTTGCCAGCTACTACTAAAGTCACTTGATAGTGTAGGCCACTGGTCACACAGGTTCTTTTATTACAGTCTTAATTATAATCCTAGCTCTCAGATCACCCAGTTCCGATCACAGTAATATAGGAGTTAAAGAGACCATAAAGGGGCGGGGAATGTGGCTCAGAGACCATAGAATTCAGAGGCTGTGCCGGAGGCCCAGGCAGATCTAGTAGAGATGTAGGAAAATTCTCGAGGGGGGCTAGGAAGGTGGCTCAGTGGTAGAGTGCTTATCTTGTATGCATGATGCATGAGGCCCTTAGCACCACAGAAGCAGAAAAAGCAGGATGTGGCACTGTGGCACAAGTGGTAGAGCCTTGAGCTGAGGAGCTGAAGGACAGAGCCCAGGCCCAGAGTTCAGGCCCCAGGACCGACAAAAAAAAAAAAAAAAGCGTCGCCAGATAAATGTCTTACTAGATTGGGCCCTGGTGGCTTACATCTGTAATCCTAGCTACTCAGGAAGCTTGAGCAGCAGTGCCACTTCTGGTTTTCTGAGTGGTTTATTGGAGGTAAGAGTCTCTTGAGAGCCAGACGCTGATGGCTCACCTGTAATCCTAGCTACTCAGGAGGCTGAGATCTGAGGATCACAGTTCAAAGCCAGCCCGGTCAGTAAAATATGTGAGACTCTATCTCCAGTAAACCACTAGAAAAACTGGAAGTGATGCTGTGGCTCAGGAGGTAGAGTGCTCACCTTGAGCTGAAGAGCTGAGGGATAGCGCCCAAGCCCAGAGTTCAAGCCCCATGACGGACAAAAAAAAAAAAAAAAAGTCTCTTGGGGACTTTCCTGCCCAGGCTGGCTTTGAACATGATCCTCAGATCTCAGCCTCCTGAGTAGCTAGGATTACAGGTGTGAGCCACCAGCACTCAACTATACTCTTACATTGTTTATTTGCTTATTTATGTAATGCTTGTCTTGGGGCCTTAACTCAAGGCCTGTCCTGAATTTTTTTGCTCAAGGCTAGCACACTACTACTTAAGCTATAACTCCACTGGCTTTTTGGTGGTTAAGTGGAGATAAGAGTCTCGTGGGCACCAGTGGCTCACATCTATAATCCTAGCTACTCAGGAGGCTGAGATTTGAGGATCTCGGTTCAAAGACAGCCTGGGCAGGAAAGTCCATGAGTCTTATTTCCAATAAACCACCAGAAAACCAAAGTGGTGCTATAGTTCAAGTGGTAGAGCATGCAGCCTTGAGCTGAAGAGCTGAGGGCCAGTCCAGGCCCATAGTTCAAGCCCCATGGAAAAGGAGGAAGAGGAGGAGGAGGAGGAAGAGGAGGAGGAGGAAGAGGAGGAGGAGGAGGAGGAGGAGGAAGAGGAGGAGGATTATCCTGCCTGGGTTGGCTTCAAACTGATTCTCAAATCTTAGCCTCCTGAGTAACTAGGATTATAGATGTGAGCCACTGATCTGGCTACCTTTCTTTTTTATGCTCCTTAGTGCCTTGGTATTCCTTCAATTTTTTTTCTCACAGATGGAAGGCATCTTTTTCTTTCATTTTGGAGACATTCTTCAAATAGCTGTTGAGCCTTGGCTTTCTGTTCATATTCCATAGGAAGTCACTAAGAGGCCCATTGGGAGCTGTTTGTGTGTGTTTGTGCGTGAGTGCTCATGTGTTTGTAAGGAAGAGGACATTCCTTAACTATTGGCCTTGCTGTAGGACAGTAGAACTCTTTTTATGGGGGAAGCCTCAAATGTCACAAGATGACAGGTTTCCTTCTCTGGGCTTCCCAAGTTCCCATATTTAACCAAGAAATTTTGCCATGTTTATTTAATCATTCCTTCAAGGACCAACTTTTAGGCTGTTTACAATATGCTTGCGAACAATGACCTTGCTATGCTCTGGTGGCTTGTACTTATAATCTTAACTATTTAGGAGGCTAAAATCTGACACTCAAGAGTTCAAATTCAGCCCCAACCAGGAAAGTCTATGAGACTCTTATCTCCAATTAACCACCAAAAATCCAAGTAGGATTGTTGCATAAAGCTAAAGAGTAGTGGCCCAGTGGTAGAGTGCTTGCCTTGCATGCATGAGGCCCTGGGTTCGGTTCCTCAGCACCACATAAACAGAAAAAGCCAGAAGTGGTGTTGTGGCTCAAGTGGTAGAGCACTAGACTTGAGCTGAAGAGCTCAAAAAAAAAAAAAAAAGGTAAAGGATAGGATCCAGGCTGTAAAATGAAAGTTTTTCTTCTTTAATTTTAAAGTGTAACTTCCATAATTATACTACAGTACTATATAACATTAGAAGAAGTTGTTCCAGTTGAATTGTACCCCTATATTTGTTTTTCATCCTGTTTCCAGCCCTCCTCCTTTTTTTTCTTGTTGGTCATGGGGCTTGAACTCTGGGCCTGGGCGCTATCCCTCAGCTCTTGAGCTCAAGGCTAGTGCTCTACCACTTGAGCCAGATTTCTACTTCTGGTTTTCTGGTGATTTATTGGATATAAGTTTCATGGACTTTCCTGCCTGGGCTGGCGTTGAACCATGATCCTCAGATCTCAGCCTCCTGAGTAGCTAGGATTACAGGCATGGGCCCTCAGCACCTGCTCCAACCCTCCTTCTTGATATAATTTGCTTCCTTTTTAAGGTGAATATTACCCCCATTGTTGTGTATATACTGCTCCCTTTTTGTACATGTGCTAGTCCTGAGACTTGAATTCAGGGCCTGAGCACTGTCTCCAAGTTTTTTGTTGTTTTTTTTTCTGGTCGTGGGACCTGAACTCTGGGCCTGGGCTGTCCCTCAGCTCTTCAGCTCAAGGCCAGCACTCTACCACTTGAGCCACAGCACCACTTCCAGCTTCTTCTGCTTATGTGGTGCCAAGGAATTGAATCCAGGGCTTCATGCATGCAAGGCAAGCACTCTACCACTGAGCCACCTTCCCAGCCCCATCTCTAAGAAGTAGAGCCATAGCTCTACTTCCGGCTTTTTTTCCCCCTGCTTATGTGGTGCTGAGGAATCAAACCCAGGGCCTCATACATGCAAGGCAAGTGCTCTACCACTGAGCCACCTTCCCAGCCCTCCCTTTGGTTCTTATAAGGCTGGTATGAGCATGGAAGCATAGGTAAGGTTTAGCACATAGGAAACTACCATGCAGTTTTCAGGCAGAAAAAGGAAGTTTATTCTGAACTGCTGGTGTTGACACCAGGTAGGATTGGGGTTAATGTAGAGATGGGGGGGGGGGAGTCTGGGAATCTCCTGTGGTCTGAAAGAGGAGTGACTAGGGCAGTCCAGGATGTGACCTCAGAGAAAGGGGAGGTAACTGTCACCAGATGTGCAGGTCACCTGGACAACACAGGTGCTAGGTGGAGATTTCTAGCAAGGTATGTAGGACCCTGCATGGACAACAAGTGCGAAAGGGGGAAATCTATGTTGAGTTTTGCCGGGACTCACAGGGAGAAAAGCAGCCCTTCCGGGGGGCCCTAACATTTCTAGCCTTTTGATAGTTATAAAGGGATGCTGACTCTCTGTGGCTACTTGTTGCTGACAAAGGGCGTCAACCTTAGGGGTAAAAGGTGGGGATGTGGTCCCATCTGGGAGAAGGCAGCAAGCAGTAGCTGTTCCTTGGTGGTGGACGTGAGTCCTTGGATAAAGTATGGAAGTCTTGAACAATAAAAAAGGAAAAATATTATAGAAAAGGAAAAAATTGGATGACAATAACTTAGAAGTGACAAAATGAATGAGGTAGAAAGCAGTTGGTTCAGTGTTATTCACACTCATCTTCAGGGATTTGAGACAGCTTTACCTTGGTAGGCTCAAGAGGAAAATAGGTGTACCTTGGAGTCAATGTTGGTATGGAAGGGGCAGGAATGTGAGCCTTTTGCTCTTTTTTTGGGGGGGGAGGGTCCGGTTGTGGGGCCTGAACTCTGGGCCTGGGCGCTGTCCCTCAGCTCTTCTGCCCAAGGCTAGCGCTCTACCACTTGAGCCACAGCACCACTTCCG
>NW_012267235.1:11258488-11260280 GCF_000151885.1 Dipodomys ordii | reverse complement strand
CAAGGCTAGCGCTCTACCACTTGAGCCACAGCACCACTTCCGGCTTTTTTCTTTTTGCTTATGTGGGGCTAAGGAATCGACCCCAGGGCCTCATGCATGCAAGGCAAGCGCTCTACCACTGAGCCACCTTCCCAGCCCCGAGCCTTTTACTCTTGACAGATGAATCCACTGTGGCTGTCCCTTGAGTTTGACTGTGGTAGGAGTGGTCAGCAGGACCTAGGTGAGAGCCCGTCCATTTTGGATGTAAACTGGATGGATGAAGGGGCTTGAGAAAAACTTGATCACCAAGCAAAATTGGGGGAGGAGAGAGGTCTTGATGTGGCTGAGGAAGACATTTGTCAGCATGTTGGCATAACACATCTAAGAAAAATCAGACAGGAAGACAGAATGTGAAGTTCCCACTGGACATTTAAAGAGGCTGCCACATGTTGGGTCGCTTTGGAGAAGGCAAGCCTATTGTCAGATTGAAGTGACCTGGGTAGGCCAAACCTAGGAATAATTTCCTTTAGTAGGACAGAAGCAACAGTGTCAGCAATCTCTGCTGTGAAGGGATAGGCCTCAATCCATCCTGAAAAGGTATCTACCATAGTTAGAAAATGTGGCAATTAGGCTAGGACAATGGAGTAAAGGTTTAAGAAGAAGGTGGGCAAGAGGTTTGTATCTGATGTGCAGTCCCTAGTGAACCTGGGAAAGAAAGCTGTCAGCTTGTGTTTTGGGAAGAACAAGTCATCCTTCCAGGGACCACCATCCCTGTGCTTCCTGGGAGGCTCCCTGGTGGGTAAGTTCCTTATGCTCCTGTGGGGTATAAGAGGGTTGGATGGGAGGAAGTACAGAAGTACGAGGGTTGAAAGTTGGCTCTGGGCTACTAGCTTTGCCTCCCAGTCTGCTTTTGGATTGACTGGTGTCAATCCAATTGACTGGTGTCCCCAGCTACCTGATGGGGAAATAAACCACTTCTAGGAGCCTAAGAGTAAGTGAAGCATTAGTAGTAGGGGCTCCTTTTGTGGACAAGAAGCCAAGCTCTTTCCAGATGGCTGCCTGTGAATGGAGAACATGATAAGCATATTCTGAGCCTGTATAAAGGTTAATCCTCATGGCCCCTGGCTAGAGTTAAGGCACTAGTTAAAGCTCTAAGTTGTGCCTTTTGTGAGGTAGCATCAGGGGGCAGAGGGCTGCTTTCAAGAATAGAATAGTTATGAAGGATGGCATAGCCTGCCATACAACCTTCAGATCCAGCACTGAGAAGTGGGTGATACCAGCAGGTATATGTTAAAGGAGAGTTTATGGGTTAGGCTCAATAGGATGAGTAGGGAGGACTGCAGTATTAATAATGTACAAAGGGGCTGGGAAGGTGGCTCAGTGGTAGAGTGCTTGCCTTGCATGCATGAGGCCCTGGGTTCAATTCCTGAGTACCACACAAGCAAAAATAAAGCCAGAAGTGGTGCTGTGGCTCAAGTGGTAGAGTGCTAGCCTTGAGCTGAATAGCTAGGGACAGTGCCCAGGCCCAGAGTTCAGGCCCCACAACATATCAAAAAAAAAAGAAAAGAAAAGAAAAAAAAAGTGCAGAGCCTGGACTAAGCCATAGGTTCCACCAGGTTTAATTACTGGTAAATTGGAGGTGTTAAAGGGGGAGTTAGCAGGTCTGAAAAGTTTGGGTTTTTTTTGGGGGGGGTCCGGTCATGAGGCCTAAACTCTAGGCCTGGGCACTTGAGTCACAGTGCCACTTCTGGCTTTTTTTCTTTTTGCTTATGTGGTGCTGAGGAATCGAACCCAGGGCCTCAGGCATGCAAGG
>NW_012267235.1:11252791-11257698 GCF_000151885.1 Dipodomys ordii | reverse complement strand
AAAAAAGAGAGAATAGGTGTTGGCTATTTTGGACTGTGGAATGAGGAGGAGACTTGGAATTTAGAGAGCAAGTCTCTCCCTAGGAATGGTGTGGGACAGCAGGGTAAGATTAGGAAGGAGTGTGAAAAAGGGAAGTTCTCTATTTTACATGGTACCCAGGAACGGGCGGTCTTACTGCCATGCCGGGCTTTTCTATGATAAACTGAGTTTTAAGAATAACCGTACCCTCCTTCGTAGCATGGCGCCGAAGTGCCACCGCCAGGCGGTGGAAAAATCCGCCCGGACTTTCTTGGGGTCCCTGGGTAACCCGGGCTCCCCTGGGCTGCCCACAGCGGAGAGAGGGGAGGGGAGAGGAAACTCAGACAAGACTGGCAGTCATGAAGACACATGTGGAGGCAAGAAAAGCCTGGATGCACATCTACCATCTGACCATCTACCACGGCCACGGCAGAACCCGTCCAGATCTGAGGCTATTACAACCGGAAGCCCGTTCTGGGGACATCCAGTCTGATCATCCCGTCTGTATGTTGGCCAGGCCTTACTGCAATCAAGAGAAGGCGCTCGGGTTTAACATGTCCTGGAGACAAAGGTCATCCATCCAGCGCGCACAAGAGGCACCCCAAAGGGCTGTCCTGCCGTGGGCGGGGAGTCTGGGGAGTGCTGAAGAGGTTACCAGATGGAATGGGTCCCTGTCTACCTGGTGTCCCCAGAAGGGAACGTGACGAACTGAGGCCTTGGGAGCTCATGGATTACCGCACTCACCAGAAGCAGGGCCACGGCCAAGGCAGGCAGAACAGCGCGGAGTTCCTGTGGCAGTTCCGAGTTCTGGAAAAGCTGCTGGAACCCCGCCACTGGGCTCCTACGGAAGGTGTAACCGATAGGAAACCACCAAGCTGTCTTTGGGTGGAAAAAGCAAAAGTGTCCAAACTCCCAGATCAGTGCAGATCAGTGCAGGTGCCAGATCAGTGGTAGTAGTGGTAGCAACCACAATTTTGTTGTTGGTGTTGGTCATGGGGCCTGAACTCTGGGCCTGGGCGCTGTCCCTCAGCTCTTCAGCTCAGGCTAGTGCTCTACCACTTGAGCCACAGTGCCACTTCCAGCTTTTTCTGCTTATGTGGGACTGAGGAATCAAACCCAAGCCCTCATTCAGTCAAGACAAGCACTCTGTCACTGAGCCACCTTCCCAGCCCTGCAACCACAATTTTATGCAAGTTATTTTTTTTGGGGGGGGGTCCGGTCATGGGGCCTGAACCCTGGTCTTCAGCTCAAGGCTAGCACTCTACCACTTGAGCCACAGCGCCACTCCGGCTTTTTTCTTTTTGCTTATATGGTACTGGGGAATCGAACCCAGGGCCTCATGCACGCAAGGCAAGTGCTGTACCACTGAGCCACCTTCCCAGCCCCCATCAACCACAGTTTTATGGAAGTTGACAGACCTCCTCTTGCCATCCCAGATCCCTTGCCAGGAGAGAGGACTGTTTAGGATTCCAGCCCCAAGGCTCAAGCCCTCAGAGTTTAGCCTGCAGGTCTCCTGATTTCTGAGATTGTGAGGAGGTCTCTTCAAAATATTAGCCCCACCCATCCTATCTAGATGACCACTCACATCAATTTGTTTCTCATGTTAATTGGCAAAGCCTTTGAAAAATAACCAAAGTATTCCTAGTAACTGAATCTGAAGTACAGATGAAGAGCCTGAGGCAGGTAAATTTAGGGTAAAGTGACCTGCTGCCTATTAGACAGCCAAGGAGGGAAGACTGTACTTAGTAGTGGGCAAGCAATCTGGCTGTACAGTTTGCTCCTTGGTCTAGAAAGCTGAGATTTGAAATCAAAACATCAAATGGTGTTTAAAGGTAAGATCTGGGCTGGAGTTGCATCTCAGTGGTAAAGAGCTTTTGTAGCATGTGAGGAAGGCCCTGAGGGACCCCTCCACACACATAAAACAGATGTGGATAAGTCAGCCAAGGAAGAAGTAATCACCAATATTTAAGGGGCAGGTGAAAGGGACAGTCTAGTGCTGTTTAATTTAAATAAATACTTTATTTAGCCAGGCACCGGTGGCTCGTGCCTGTAATCCTAGCTACTCAGGAGGCTGAGATCTGAGGATCATGGTTCAAAGCCAGCCCGAGCAGGAAACTCCATGAGACTCATATCCCCAATAAACCACTAGAAAACCAGAAGTGGTGCTGTGGCTTAAATGGTAGAGCACTCACCTGGAGCTGAAGAGCCCAGGGACAGCACCCAAGCACAGAGTTCAAGCCCCACGACCGACGAAAAAAAACTTTATTTAAATAAATGCATGTTTTATTTAAATAAATTCCAATTTCATTTCAATAAATGTTTATGAGCCAGCCAGGTGCCAGTGGCTCATGCCTATAATCCCAGTGGCTAAGGAAACTGAGACCTGGAGGATGGCAGATCAGACCACACCAAAAAGTCTGCAAGACTGCATTTCCAAAATAACCAGCAATGGGTGAAGGACTGACCCCCACCCTATTGTCCCAGGCACATACAGACACCAGGCAAAACCCAGGTATGCATGGACATGCTTGATTTGCAGCCAGGGCAATCTACCTAAACCCAGCTGTAAACATTCCATTGTGGGCCCAACCAGAAAGCCCCCCACTCCCTAGACCTAATGGCTTTTTCATTAACCTCTGCCTCCTCACTCAGACCTCAAAAAACCCAACTCCAGTCCCAGCTTCTTGACACAGTCTTCAAACCCACGGGAAGGCTGTGTCCCTTGCTGCTCTATCTCAAGAAACAGTCTTTGCCTGTGGAAGATTGAGTCTGGCCTGTTTTCTACCTTTTCCCTTTATTTTCCTAACAATGGGCACCAGTAGATCATGACTGTAATCCTATCTATGCTGGAGACTGAGATCTGAGGATCATGGTTGGAATCTAGAATGGGCAGAAAAAATAACCAGCAACGTTAGACTGGAGGTGTGGCTCAAATGGTATATTGCCAGCTGCAAATAAACAAGGCTCTCAGTTCAAGCCTTTGTACCAGCACCCAAAAAAAAGGGGCGGGGGCGGGAGTGGGAAGTGGGAATGTAGCTTCGTGGTAGAATGCTTGCCTAGCATGCATGAAGCCCTGGGCTCAATTCCTCAGTACCCACAGACACAGAAAAAGCTGGAAGTGGTGCTGTGGCTCAAGTGGTAGAATGCTAGCTTTAAGCACAGAGAGACTTAGTGACAGTGTCCAGGCCCTGAGTTAAGCCCCCAGGACTGGGGAAACACACACACACACACACACACACACACAGAAAAACAGTCATTGGCAATGAGCAATTTCTCAGGATGGCAATGCAGACTGGGCTGGTAAACAATGAACAATTAACTATACGTAAGTTTATTACGAAGTTTTTTGCTATCAAGTATTGTAGCACAGAATTTGTAAATAGTAATACATTTTGTGTGTGCTGAGGATGAAACCCAGGGCCTCACACATGTTAGGCAAGTGCTCTACTACTGAGCTATGTCCCCAGGTCTACAGTATTCTTTTTTTTTTTTTTTTTTTTGGTCGATCGTGGAGCTTGAACTCTGGGCTTGGGTATGCTCCCTGCGCTCTTCAGCTCAAGGTGAGCGCTCTACCACTTGAGCCACAGCACCACTTCCAGTTTTTTAGTAGTTCATTAGAGATAAGAGTCTCACAGACTTTACTGGCCAGGCTGGCTTTGAACCATGATCCTCAGATCTCAGCCTCCTGAGTAGCTAGGATTACAGGCGTGAACCACCGGCGCCCAGCTTTACAGTATTCTTTATGCTTGTAGCTATCATTTCATAAATGGAGCTGTATCCCAATGACAAGTATAGTTCCAGCATGAAAATTGATTATTTTTACTTCTACACATGAATGAGAATAAAGCAATGAAGAGTTATATTAAAAGTTCACTGGCTACTGGAGCAGTGGATCACACCTGCAATCCTAGTGATATAAGAAGCTGAGATCTGAAGATCTTGATTTGAAGCCAGTCTGGGCAGGAAGGTGTGAGATTCTTATCTCCAAGAAATCAGCAGTCTTAATGTAACTTATTTAATTATAAGTTTCCACCATTTACTTTTTTTTTTTTTTGGGGGTCCAGTCGTGGAGCCTGAACTCTGGGCCTGGGCGCTATCCCTCAGCTCTTCAGCTCAAGGTTAGCCCTCTACCACTTGAGCCACTTCCGGCTTTTTTTTTTGCTTATATGGTGCTGAGGAATCGAACCCAGGACCTCATGCATGCAAGGCAAGCGCTCTACCACTGAGTCACCTTCCCAGCCCCACCATTTACTTTTTTATTTTTATTTTGTTGTTGTCAGTTGTGGGGTCTGACTCTGAGCCTGGGCACTGTCCCTCAACTCTTCAGCTCAAGGATAACACTCTACCACTTAAGCCACAGCGCCACTTCCAGCTTTTTCTGCTTATGTAGTGCTGAGGAATCGAACCCAGGGCCTCATGCATGCAAGACAAGCGCTCTACCACTGAGCCACCTTCCCAGCCACTTCATTTGTGTGTGGGGGGGGGTGCATGCACGTGCATGCACGCGTGCCACTTCTGGGGCTTGAACTCAGAGCCTGGGTGTTATTCTTGAATGTTTTTGTTCAAGGCCAGTATTCTACCATTTTGAGCCACAGCTTTATTTCTGACTTTTTTAGTAGCTAACTAGAGATCAGTCCCATTGACTTTCCTCCCTGGGCTGGCTTGGAACTCTGATCTGATCCTCAGATATCAGCCTCTTGAGTAGCTAGGATTATAGAATGACCTACCGGCACCAATCTACCTTTTTTGAGGGGGTGGGGGGGAAAGCAGTCAGTTGAGGGGCTTGAACTCAGAGCCTGAGTGTTATCTCTGAACTTTTCTGCTCAAGGCTAACACTCTACCAGTTTGAGCCACAGCTCCACTTCTAGTTTTTGTGTGGTTAATTGGAG
>NW_012267235.1:11237426-11252021 GCF_000151885.1 Dipodomys ordii | reverse complement strand
CTTTTCCAATTTCAATAGGAACACTTCACTAGGTGAGATGCAAGGCAGACTGTAATTGATGGGAGTGAGCAAAGTCTCCCCTCTGGTCTCCTCCACACTCTACTGTCCTACCACTCTACTCCAGCCACTCCAAGTCCTCACTCAAACTGCTTTTCTAGAAGCCACACACTCTTCCTGCCACCTGGCAAATGAATCTGTCCTGTAGTATCTTAATCTCTTTTGTAGCACTAATCAATTTGCATAATTATTCTGGAAGCACTGGGAATTGTCTCTTTTAGCCATAAGATCTGTGATAGCTAAATAGAAGTGTCCTAGCCACTTCCATTCCCTCAGGTATTACAGTGCCTTGCATATAATAGGGCTCTGTAAGTATTCACTGAATAGATGCTGAAGATGAGAAGTGGCCATTGGAAAATCAGAGAGGTTATATGTGTACAGTAAGAAGACATCACCAGAAAGCATCTCCTTGGATGTTTTGGATTTTTTGTTTATTTATTCAAAATAGCTTGAATCTCACCATTTGGTGCAGAAAACTTTCCCAACATACACTGAACTCAGAACATTCATTCTAAACTGGCACTGGTGGCTCATGTCTGCAATCCTAGCTCTTCAGCAGGCTGAGATCTGAGGATTACGTCCAAAGCCAGACTAGGCATGAAAGGCAAGGTAAGACTTCCTTAAATTTAAAAATTTCCAGCAAAAAGCTCAAAGGAGAGAGAGGGGGAGAGAAGGAGAGAGGGAGGAGAGAGGGAGGGGAGAGCGAAGCACAAGCTAGGAAGTGGTGCTGTGGCTCAAGTGGTAGAGCGCTAGCCTTGAGCTGAAGCACCTCAAGAGGGACAGCGCCCAGGCCTAGCTATCCCTCTTGAACATTCATCTTCTTTGGTGTTGGCATACATGCCTCACTAAAGGTTGTTTGGTCAAACCTCAGGGTGAAAACATCTTACCCAGGAAGGGAATAGCTGACTTCTTATGGTGGAAATAAGACACAAACAGATGCGGAGTTACACCACCAAAAAGGACACGCTTGGAAAGTCTCCACAAGACACAATGGTGTAGTAATAGCAGACGCAGGTTAAGTCTAACAATTATGTACCAATGAAAATCGGTGATCGCCAGGAAGAATCAGATAGGAGCAACCAGAGTGTTGTAAGTCTCTGGTTACGCGAAGACTTTAATCACGAGTCATGCGAGCTCCAATCATCACGTTCTATCTGCCCTCCCGAAGGAGGAACAGGTAAGGATTATCCTACCTGACGATAGCGAGAAACCTCACCCATTCCGTACTCTGCAAAAAGCGGTTCCTCTATAAACTACGGTGAGTAGCTACTGGGGTAGTTCGTACAACCCAGCTGCCTAGAGATTTTTCTAATTATATTGCAACACTTATTAGAAAATCCTTAAAAATATACTTTTTCCCAATTTAGGTACCAAAACGCCAAAAACATGTCTCTCCCAGAATGCTCCACTCACGCACATACACTTGCGATATCTGGCCCTACCCAGTATATTTACATATCCCCGCCCACCCTCTTCCGCCAGCCATCTACCGTAAAACTCAAAATAGAAGCGGTGTAAGTTATTTTGTGACCAGTAGGGCTGGCTAAAAAAGCATTTGGGCACCCCAACTGTCTTCTGAAAATTGTTATCAGTCTTGCTCTTACTGTAAAATATACTTTATTATAAAGCACTGTATAAAATGAGAATCTCGGATAAGGGAGATAATTATCCAATGGTGGAAGGGACCGGCACCTTCACCTTCCTTCTTCAAAGAACCATGAGACCTCCTGCGCCCCTCTGGCTTCATACCTACTTTCTCATCAGGATGATCAGAAAGGTTTCTTTTTCAGCCCAAAGACAGCGACAAGCAATGCCATTTCAGTGACAGCTGGGAGGGCACTGTGAAAGGAAAGTGGTGGGTTCAGCGCCTCTTCCAACATGAAACCCCAATTCCCAAACCAGACTACACCCTCAAACTGCAGGGGAGTGGAACAGGGGTGGTGGGGTATGAAACTTCAAAAGATGTTGAGTGTATTTGATGCCTCACACCTGGGGGGAAAGGCTGGAGGGGGAGGGGGGGGGAAACTTTTCAGATTTGGGGAAAACCTTCCATCTTCCACTTCCATTCCCAAATACTGTGTGTTACTGTACCTGCAGAAGGCAAAAATGTACCAGTACGTGGTACACTCCCAACGTTCAAATATGAAGAAGGATAGAGACACAGATGCACTACAGTGAGCTGCAATGGCTAGCAAATGCATTCCAGTCAAGGAAAGTCTTTAGATTCACAGGATTACGGGCAGAGAAAAGCCAGTGGTGGGGATAGCATCCCACTGCTCCCTTACCACACCGCAAGGGCCAGTGTCCGTAAATACATCTAAATGTACTCCAGTCATGGGACTGGAGGTGAGCACTAAGCACCAAAAAAAGAAAAGGAAGAAAGAAGAAAAAAAGAACCTTCTTTGATCCATGTGCCTCACCCCAAGGCCTCCTTGTCCTTATAATGCCTTATATGTTACACACCCCTTATATACCGCAGCATTTCTTACACTTACAAATGTACATATGTGAGAGAGTTCAAGTTCAAGTCCCAGTACCAGCACGATCGATCACTCACTCACACAAACATGTTATCTAAGATTTCTCAACAAGAGAGATTCTGTTGGTCAGCTAGGGTAGAGACACTTTTGCCAGAAAGGCCTAAGGAATTGTGGGGGGGAAAGTGGACAGGAAGAAAGGATACAGATGAGGCTCTGAGTGCTGTTGAACATGGAAACTCCAGAAAGAAAACCGGTCAGTTCCACTGCAAAGAGGCCCAGGGTGACGGCGAGCGCTATCACCAGCCTGCAGAAGAAAAGAATCGGGTCAGGACTTGCAGAGTTCTTCGATGGCCTCCAGTCCCTTCCCCCCCTGCCTTCACACCACCCCGTCCCCGAAGCTCACTGGGTGTCCTGTTTCTGATATTCCTCGGGAGTGAACCGGAGAGGCAGGCAGGCCTGGATGTTGCTGTCCTAGGAAAAGATGTTAAAAGAGAAGGAGGTGGCGGGGGTAAGCTGGGGTGGTGGCAGGAAACGAAAAGGAACCCAGAGAGGTAAGACCTCTAGCTAGGGGGGTGGAGTTGAACTGGGAGTCGCGATGGGGTGGAGGGCGGAACAGGTTGCAGCCGGACATCTTACCCGGGACCAGAATAAGGTGATGACGACCACCAGATGCGCCAGGAGCGTCAAAAAGCGAGAGGGCACGAGCCCCGAGATCCGACCCATGGCCTTAGGGGGACGAAGAACTGCCCAGATCAGAGGGCAGTGGGTTAGGGAGCTGGAAGTTCCGATCGCAGATAATCTGAGGCAAGAAGACAGAAAAATCAAAACAAAACCCCGCGACTCAGGTCGCCTTCCCGCGCGCGCGGCTCAGGCGCCGCCCGGTTGCCGTGGTAACTGCGTAAGCAGCGCCGCGCCGCGTTCTCGGAAGCCTCGCGAGAGTTGACCTCAGCGCGCGCGGCGGGGCCTGCGGGGAGGACGCCTGTCGACCTCGACGGAGGTGTTATTCCGCTTTCCCGGAAGCCGTTTGCTGCGGTTCCCCCCTAGCGCTGCACCTTTTTCCTCATGCTGTTTCCCCGTCCGCTGCCCTGGGCCACGGGGAACCCGGACAGCGAACGTGGAGAAGCAGGGGCGGCCCCCAGAGCGTCCGGCGCTGTGGTGGAGGCCGGAGGCCGGAGGCCCCAGGCCTGAGCTCCCCGAGGAAGGCCCGCGCTTCCCCACGCCGCCAGCGGCGCTCGGCCCAGCGCGGTGCCCAAGACTTCCAGCTCCCCAGAACTAGGGTGTGGGTGAGATGCGAGTTTCGGGGGGTTGAGTGGAGAAAAGGAATAGAAGAGCCCCGAGGCCCAATCCGCAGGCCATGGCGGCTTTGAAGCGCCCGGATCCCCGGATCTTAGACAGTTACAGGCCGGAAAACCCTTCTCATTGCGAGCCTTGCTGATCTGTGTGGGATCCCTGCACATCCCAAGGTTCTTACCACGTACATTGCTTACAGTTCCATTCTCGAGGGCCCATTTCCCAGGATCACAACCCCCACTTACCATCTCTGTTCCTTTTTAAGCCGGTCTAAATGGCAAGGCCAAGAGGCATTTCTCATTCATTCATTCAACGAAAATGTATCGACTCGTGAGCGTTCTGACTCTGCTGTGCTCTGGAAGTACGCCGTAAATAAAAATCAAAACCTCTCTCTATCTTATAGTCTTGGCAGGGAAAAGGACAAACACGGAACCAATAAACTAAGAGTAAGTAATAGGTACGGTTAGTAACATTTTAAAAGAAACACTAGAATAATATGAGCAGAGATGAGCTCTTTGAAGTTGCATCATCTCTTCTGAAACTTCATTTTAGGGAATTTGGCCCCAAATAGGCGGATGGGTTTCCTTTTTCTACACCAGTGGGTCAAAACAAAACAACTCAATGTTAAAGTATTTTGGTTAAAGGTCAAGAAAGATAAAGACTGAGGAGGGCTGGCAATGTGATTTAGCAGTAGAGTGCTTGCCTCGCATGCCTAAAGCCCTGGGTTCGGTTGCTCGGTACCGCATAAACAGAAAAGGCCAGAAGTGGCGCTGTGGCTCAAGTGGTAGAGTGCTAGACTTGAGCAAAAGAAACTCAGGGACAGTGCCCAGGCCCTGACTGGCAAACAAAAACAAAAAACATGACCATGTCTTCCAAATGAAAATAGCCCGGGGCTGGGAAGGTGGCTCAGTGGTAGAGCGCTTGTCTTGCATGCATGAGGCCCTGGGTTTGATTCCTCAGCACCACATAAGCAAAAAGAAAAAAGCCAGAAGTGGCGCTGTGGCTCAAGTGAGCTGAAGAGCTGAGGGACAGCGCCCAGGCCCAGAGTTCAGGCCCCATGACCGGCCCTCCCCACCCCCCAAAAAATAGCCCACCTAACAAATGCCCAACATCAGTAGCACCAAAAATAGAAAACACCTACCAAATTAAGGGATACTAAAATAAATCTGTATGTGTGTGCGCGCACGTGCAAGCATGGGGCTTGAACTTAAGGCCTCACACACTTGAATTTTTTTTCTCTCAAGTACAAGCAGTTCACCACTTGAACCACACCTCTACTTGTGGATTTTTAGTGCTTAATTATAGATAAGAATCTGGTAAACCGCTTGTTGGTGGCTCACGCCTGTAATCCTAGCTACTCAGGAGGCTGAGCTCTGAGGATTGAGGTTCAAAGCCAGCCCGGGCAGGAGAGACCCTGAGACTCCTATCTCCAATAAACCACCAGAAAACTGGAACTGGTGCTGTAGCTCAAGTGGTAGAGCGCTTGCCTTGAGCTGAAGAGCTGAGGGACAGAGCCCAGGTCCAGAGTTCAAGCCCCAAGACTGACCGAACCCTGTAGACTTTCCTGCCTAAGCTGGCTTTGAACTTCTGTCCTCAGATCTCAGCTTCCTGAGTAGCTAGGATTACAGATGTAAACCACAGGCTAAGCTCATCATTTTCTTCCTCCTCTCTGGTAATTTTCATGTATATTCTCCAGGGAATAGAAAATCCAGGCCAAGCTCTCCCAATGATGGTTTTATCATCTGGCTATTCACAAAAGATAAAGGGAGCTGCGTAATAGGGCAAAAGTGAGGACAGTCTAGACTCTTGTTTTTGCAAGATTTTCCAAGGTCCCTGAATAGGATGAGGGTAAGTCAGCATTGTGAATATTTGGAGAAAGTGCATTTCAGGCTGAGGGAGGAAAAAGGTCAAGGGTAGTGGGAATGAATCCAGTGTGTTGGAGAGAAAGGAAGCCAGTGATTCTGAAATCCAACAATGTAAGGGGAAGAAAAGATCAGAGTGAGGTTGCAGAAGTATCCAAGAGCCCAATCCTATGAGGTCTTACAGCCATTTGGGGAGGGGGTGGGTGGGTGTTACCTTCATATTCTAGAAGAGGACTCTGCAATTTGGATTATAGATTTTAAGCAGAAGGTGAATAGGGATGATAGAGATAGATTATCTAGAAAGGACAGGATGGTACTTGAACCAGAGTGGAGTCAAGGAGATGGAATGAGCTAATAAAGTAGAATCATGAGATATGTAGAAGGAAAAAAAAAAAGAATGCAGTATGAAACAAAAGGAGGGTCCAGGATGACCATTAGAGTGAGGTTCAAGTATCTGGAGGGATGGGGCTTACAATATGCTTATTATAAGCTTCCCGCCTAGAAGAAATACTAGAGAGTAAAAACTGGATAGTGGCATGTCATGTTGTGAATTAGTGAGAGTGGATCTTTTTTTTTTTTTGGGGGGGGGGTCCAGTTGTGGAGCCTGAACTCTGGGCCTGGGCGCTGTCCCTCAGCTCTTCAGCTCAAGGCTAGCGCTCTACCACTTGAGCCACCCCATGAGACTAGTTCTTGATGGTATGTCTTGTCATTTTTCCGGCTTTGGTTGGCAGAAAGAAGCTTTGCCTGGGCTGGGAATTGGCTCAGTCCTGGGTTCCATTCCTCAGTACCACACAAACAGAAAAAAGCCGGAAGTGGCATAGTGACTCAAGTGGTAGAGCGCTAGCTTTGAGCAAAAGAAGCTCAGAGACGGTGGGTTAAAAGCCCCATGACCAAAAAAAAAAAAAAAAAAAAAGCCTTGCAATTTCTGAGCTTTAGAGCCACCTGGTGTCCATAGGTGGTACTGCGAGTAGACGGTTTTGTTGTTTTCCCCAAATGGCCACTTAAGATGGGTGGGGGACTCACATATCCTAACATTTAAACTGGTAATAAAATAAATTTATCACAGGAAAATTCAAACATGTTAAAAATAAGGAAAGTGGCCAGGCATTGGTGGCTCACACCTGTCATCCTAGCCATTTAGGAGTCTGAATTCTGAGGATTGCAATGTAAAGCCAGCTCACGCAGGAAAGTCTGTGAGACTCTTATTTCCAATAAATCACTATAAATAACAAGAAGTGTTACTATTCTTCAGCAATTATCAATTATGGGAGCCTTATTTCGGTTGTAACTTCATTACAACCCCTTCTTGGTTATTTTGTTTTATTATTTATTTATTTTTTTCTTTTGCCAATCCTGGGGCTTGAACTCAGGGCCTGGTACTTTCTCTGAGCTTCTTTTGCTCAAGGATAGCACTCTATCACTTGAGCCACAGTGCCATTTCTGGATTTTTATGTTTATATAGTACTGAAGAATCATTGATGCTAGGCAAGCACTGTACCACTAAGCCACATTCCTAGTCCCTACTTGGTTATTTTAAAGCAAATTTTAGAGATCAATAGTTTAATTTCTTGACATATATATATATATTTATTTATGTGTATATATGTACATGTGTGTGTGTGAGTGTATATATATATATATATATATATATATATATATATACTATTCCCTGAGCCAGAGTCCAAATAAACTATATATACTTGGCTGGCCTCTCTCTAAAATTAAAATCTTAATCTTTCGTATTTCCTCCTCCCCATCCACTCACGTTCCTTCTCTTTTCCTTTTCCTGCAATTATCTGTTGAAATTGGACCTCCTGGGACCTTTACTCTTGTGATGCCAGTTTAACATAATCCACCCCCCTCCGCCCCCCTGTATTTCCTGCAAACTGGTTCTTGTGACTAGTCATTGATCAATCCTTTTTCGATTTTGAAAGCTTATTGTACTTTCTATTCCTTCTCATTGAGAGGCCTGCTTGTCTCTCCTCTGTTTTTTTTTTTAATTTTTATTTTATTTGTGAACATACTGTACAGAGGGGTTACAATTGCATGGGCAGGATCCTTCTCTGTTTTTAGCAAAGGTGGATTCAGGCTAGCTAAAGAAACCATTAAAAATTCTCCATTAGCCTGGTATGGTTCTGCTCACTCCTGTAATCCTAGCTATTGTGGAAGTTGAAATCTGAGGATCACGGTTTGAAGCCAGTTCAGGCAGGGAAAGCCATGAGACTCTTATTTCCAGTTAACCACCATAAAGCTGAAATGGAGCTGTGGCTCAAGTGGTAGCATGCTAGTCATGACAGGAGAAGGAGAGATTCAAGGACAATGCCCAGCCTGTAGCTCAAGCCCAACAACAAACAAAGTTTCCCATCAATTATCATCTAATGGTTTAATGGATGGACTGTACCTAACTCCATTTATCCTAAGGATTTTCAGAACAAAGGTGTCCTTGTCCTAATTCTAATCTATGTCCTATTCCTTCTATGTCTACTAACTGTGATCCCTTCATGGGTTAGAATTTACCCAGCAGTTTACATAGAGATGAACTGTAATCCAAATCCTTAATCAGTAGAGGCTGAAGAATCCAGAACTTAAGATCAGCCTGGGCAATATAGTGAGACCCTAAAAGTATGTGTTTGTATGTGGGTGGGTGGGGTGGAATCAAGGGAGTTACCCTCATCAATCAGTTATTTTCTGTGACATGTAGACCATACTGGAAATAAAGGATGTGTCTCTTTTTTTCCTTATTGTTTCCCAGAATGAGAATTGGTTCTCTGACCTCCTGTAAAAGTGATTCTTTTCTTTTGTTTTGTGTTTTTGTCTTTTGGTTGCCAGTCTCGAGGCTTGAACTCAGGGCCTGGGTACTGTCCCTGAGTTTCTTTTTGTTCAAAGGTAGTGCTCTACAATTTGAGCCACCTTTCCATGTCTGACTTACTTAGTAATTTAGTGTACAAACCATTGTCCTCAGATCTTAGCCTCCTGAGTAGTTAAGATTATTAGCATGAGCCAATTGTGCCCATCTTAACTCATTTGTTTTGTTTTGGTAGATTATGGGGCTTGAGCTCTGGGCCTGGGCGCCATCCCTCAGCTCTTCAGCTCAAGGCTAGCTCTCTACCACTTGAGCCACAGTGCCACTTCCGATTTTTCTGGTGGTTTATTAGAGATGAGTCTCATGGACTTTCCTGCCTGGGCTGGCTTTGAAGGGTGATCCTTAGATCTCAGTCTTCTGAGTAGCTAGGATTACAGGCTTCTTTTGCTCAAGGCTAGCACTCTACCACTTGAGACATAGCACCATTTCCAGCTTGTTCTGTTTATGTGGTACTGAGGAATCAAACCCAGGGCCTCATGTATGCTAAGCAAGCACTCTACCACTAAGCCACATTCCCAGGCCTGAATGATTGTTTTAACATGTACAATTTAAGGGATTCATGAAAACCTGTCACCTGTCTTGCTGCTGGAACCTTAGCAAGGCCATTCTGCCTGTTGCTTTTTGTGCTGTACCCTCCATGTTCTTCAGTTACTTTTCTCTGTGAGTCAAGTTCTTGCTTACCCCACTGCTTCTTGTATAAATACTTATTGAATATATTACAGGAATCATACTGAGTGCTACGAATACACATTTCCTACTTTCTAGTAGGACATGCCAAGGAATCAATTAAAATATAATAATATATTAAGTGCTGTCTTGGAAGATAGGCAAGAAAAGAGGAGGGTTTGAATGAACTCTTGAGTATAAGGGCCAAACAGAATAAAAACAAAATTGTTTGAAAGACTATCCAGCAGTACCAGGGACAGTGGCACAGGGACAGTGGGTTTATTTTAGATAATTGAA
This sequence comes from Dipodomys ordii, assembly GCF_000151885.1. Lineage (NCBI taxonomy): Eukaryota > Metazoa > Chordata > Mammalia > Rodentia > Heteromyidae > Dipodomys > Dipodomys ordii. Next base: position 11,242,506 of record NW_012267235.1, on the reverse strand, counting down.
AATGACTCAGCTGGTCGCAGGTGGCTCATGTCTGAAATCCTAGTTACTCAGGAGGCTGAGATTTGAGGATCACAGGTCAAAGCCAGTCCAGGCAGGAAAACACATGAAACTCATTGCCAGTTAACCAAAAAAAGCTGGAGGAACTAGAGCTATAGCTCAAGTGGTAGAGCCCTCGCCTGGAGCAAAAATACTCTTGAACAGCATCCAGGACTTGAGCTTGAAGACTGCCCCCTGTTCCCCCACAAAAGTGCTAAACAAGAACTGAGTTCAATCCCCAGTACTAATATGCACGTGCGTATGTGTGCCTGCATGCGCGCGCGCACACACACACACACATAATAAATCATCCCTTCCTAGAATCAATTTAGGCCAAGTCTGAGAAGTATCTCTAGGCTTTTTGTGTGTTTGGAGACATAATGTCAATTTGTAATCCAGGTTGATTTTGATCCTGCCTTAGGCTTATGAGTATGTATCTAGGTTTTTGACATGTCCATGATCGTGGAACACTCCACAAAGAGAAGGAGCCTTGCAGAATGTGAAGGGTTGCAGTTGGAAAACACCATGACCTCCTTTGCAGTCTTGGATTGTTAAATTTCTTTCATCCTGTCCAGATAGAATAGACTAGGGAAAATGGAGCATGAGAATCAAAAGCCAGAAGCTTAAAAAAAAAAAAAAAAGCAAGTGAACGCATAGTTTGATGAACAGCATATAAACCTTCCCTTTTTTTGTTGTTCGATTGTTTTTGTTGGTCATGGGGCCTGAACTCTGGGCCTGAGATCTTCAGCTCAAGCTAGTGCTCTGCCACTTGGGCCACAACACTACTTCCAGTACCACAACACTATTTCCAGTGTAGTCTGTCTGCTTATGTGGTGCTGAGGAATCAACCCAGGGACTTATGCATGCAAGGTAAGTGCTCTACCACTGAGCTACTCTCCCAGTCTCCTCACATGCAGCTCCCTCCCTCTGGCCTTGCCCACATGTTCAAAAAATTACTATGTTCTAGGACAGGAGGAAAGACTATCTTAAAGACCCCTGGAAAAATAATTCGGTAAAATGACACATTTGATTACAGAAGTAATCAAGAATAATCATTTTTTTTTCTTTTTGCAAAAAAAAAAAATAAGGAAGGATACTTGTCTCTAAAGGCGCTCAGGTAAACTCATCTCTTACCTCAAAAGGAACACAGAAGGAAATGGACATCATGTCACAACAACCCTAGTAACCTAATCAGACCCCCACCAATAACCAGTAACATTTCAAGAAGCAAATTGGTCTCTTCTAAGTTATGGAATCCCTCTAAGTTTCCAGCTCTGGCTCACCTAGGAAGTCTAAAAATACTGATACTACATATTAGGACAATGGTTTCTTCTGGTGTGTGTCAGGGTCCATTGAGAAGAGACATGGGAGAATTTTCTAGAGTGATGAAAATGTCCTATTTTTTTTTTTTTTTGGTTAGTCGTGGCCTTTGAACTCTGGGCCTCCTGGGCACCTGACCCTGGCTCTTGAACTCAAGTCTAGCACTCTATCACTTTGAGCCACAGTACCACTTCATCCTATATCTATTGAATGAGACAAGCCAAGCTCATAAAACAAGATATTCTATATTTTCACTCCTATGTGGACTGCTAAAAGACATACATCTTCATGAGCATAAACAGAAGTATATGGACTTTATTATATATCATATATATATTTATATTTAAAATCATATATTGAGGCCAGCCCAGGCAGAAAATTCCGAGACTCCTTTCTCCAAGTAACCAGCAAAAGAAAAGAGCCTAAATTGGAGGCGTGGCTCACAGGCACAATACAAAAATTAAAATACTCTGATAAACATTCCATGTGTAAATTATGCCTCAAGACTGAAGTGTGGATCTTTTCTTTTTCCCGAATGGTTTTAAATACTGATGCTCTTTTCTGACCCGGTTATATTCAAATCTGCACCGCAGCTGGTTCTGATGCGCAGCCGGGAGTGTCGATCCACGCCGGGCTCTGCGGCCCGGATGCCCTGGCGGCCACTTTTCGGCGCCCCCTACCTGTCCGAGGACCCCAGGGGCGCGGCGGGAGGCACTGCACACCCTGAGCCTGCCGATCCCCGCTCTGCAGTGGCGGCCGGATCTGGAAGAGAAGCCACCTTCCCAGATCAAGTAGAACCCCAGTCTGTGCGTACAAACATCCAGGTAACGCTGAAGCCCGAACAACAAGTTGCACAATGGCCATAAAGAACCCTTCCTGCATAGATGGGCGGCGGGCCTCGTGGCGCAACGGTAGCGCGTCTGACTCCAGATCAGAAGGTTGCGTGTTCAAATCACGTCGGGGTCAACTTGTTTTCTAAGCAGTTACAATTTTTTTTTTAACCCTCTGTATTTAACTCTTATCCAACCTCAAGTCAGAGGAGAAATAAAGATGGAGTTCACGGGGATTTCACAGTGTTGTTTGTTTTCTGCGCTGAGGTTTTTTTTTTTCTTTTTTGGTTCTTGAAAGGTTTCTTACAACCTACTGCTTTGGTGACTCAAGCTGCTCGGAAATCGGGCGTGTTCATATCCCAGAGAGAAGAAAGCAGACAAGAACGGTGTAGACGAGGTGGCCGAGTGGTTAAGGCGATGGACTGCTAATCCATTGTGCTCTGCACGCGTGGGTTCGAATCCCATCCTCGTCGACGCGCTAAAGTTGGCTTCCCAGTCAGTTTTATGGTTTCTCAACACCCAAGTTACAGATATCATTGCTCTATCAATCTGATTGTCATTTCATCTTCATTTTCCCTTTAATTGCATGTCGGTCTCTCGTGAAGTGGACCTGGCCAAGGAATCAAGGCCCCGTGTCTTGTGCTTTGGTGCCGTGGCTTAATTGGTTAAAGGGCTTTTCTGGTAAGTAGATAAACCCTGGGTTCAAATCCCAGAGGTTCCCCCTCAGGGGTCACTAAACTTTCAGGGAGAATGTTCTTGTAGTTTGCTTTTTTTTTTTCTTTTTCTTTCTTATCAAGTTAAATTATATGACTTTTCCACATGTCCATGCATCTTCTCTCACCCCAAACGTCCATTTTTTTTGGTTTGGGCAAAGGTGCTACTATCCTGTCCTTTGTGCGTGCCATTAATTGCTCTCTGACTTACAATTAAAAACTAATTCTATCCATCTCTGTGTTTCCGTTTTGCCGTTAAGTTGAATTTAAGTGTTTAAAGGATCAATTTATGTATGTGTTTTCATGTCTTTTAAATTATTCTATCCCTACAGATGTTTACTGGACAAAGCTTAGTATTAAGTAGTATTAGTTGGATACATTTATATACTTTCAAACCAGCCTTGAGAGCTTAGCTGGCCGGTTAGCTCAGTTGGTTAGAGCGTGGTGCTAATAACGCCAAGGTCGCGGGTTCGATCCCCGTACGGGCCATCTTCGGCAGATCCTTTTCTCTCCAGTGTAATTGCATCGCTCCTTAAATAGTATTTCATCCTAAAACACTTAACATATTAAAAAGAAATTGCTTGGTATTTTTTAAATGGGAGTACTAATAGTTATTTTGACATCTCAATACTATACTCAGTACTATAGCATAGTCTAGAACTACATGAACTATAAAAAAGAAAAGACTGGTAGTGACTGAGATTGTTTCAAATACTAAAGTGTAGTCAAATCAGTAAGGCAAATGTATCATGATTAAGCTGTCAAATGCTCCTTCCTCCACAGCCTAAATATCAGTCTACCATCCCACACCAGTCCAGGAGGCTCTAAGAAGTTAACCCCTTCTTCCCTCCCCCCCCCCTTCCCCCATTCCAGAAACCTAGTTTGTGTCTCTTCTTTCATTCTGGGCCCCTGTATGTGATCTGTCTCACATTCCCCCTCTAACATCTACTGCTAACAGCAGGAACTATATCCTTCCCCAGCTAGCCAGGGAACTCCACTACTCCCAGTATCCACCCCAAGGAGAGCTCCATGAAGAGCAACTTTTATTCCCATCCTTTGGCTAGTCAACCCCCAGAACCCCATACAGACAAAGACTCAGCCTTAGCAGCAGCAGCAACACTTTTAATTCCACAAAAACTCAGAAAGCCAAAACTGATTAGAACACTCCACAACAGGTGGGCTTCAAAACCAGCGACAATTCTTCTTGAACCCTGAGAGCAGTGAGACCCCTCCTACCTCACCTCCACCACCACGCAGCGCGTTCCTCCCAGCTACACTCCAGTTCAGGCTAGGAAAGTGGTGTGGTAAGCGACCAGGGAGAGAAGCAGGAGGTGATTCATCTTCACGTATGTATCTTGCCTGCATGGTGTGCGACCAATGACTACTCAAGCTCCCAAAGCCCCTGACACCTGAGAATATGGCCACGGAGTCAGATGGCCACATTGGGGCTGGGGGCCTCCTCTGTTCCCTTCTCTTGATCACAAAAATGGGAGTCGCGTCCCCACCCTCAAGCCCAGACTCAAGGCGCTGGGTTCCCAGGGATGGTGCTCTAGCTAGGGAGAAAGAGTTGGGGGAGAAGAGGGTAGCAATAAATGGCTAAATTAGTAGAAGCAGAGCAACATCCCGTCCCACTAAAACTGTTAGGACTTCCCCAGTACACCTCCTGCAGGCCCCAGTGAGCCGGCGGCCACAGATCAAGTTAGATGCATCTCCAACACACAGGCTCCTGGGGAAAGAGTCCTCGGGGTCCTGCTGGGCCCCGCGTCCTGGGGCCAGGAAACGGCCTCTTCGTGCTCCTGATCACTTGCACAGGGCCTCCAATACTTCCAGTGTGCGTCGGATGTCTCGGACTTGGCGCGCCAGCCCCTGCACCGGCTGCAGCGCCCGCTCCAGCTCCTCGCAGCGCGCCAGCAGCGTGTACATGCCCTTGATGCTCATGTCCACCGCTTCCCCCAGGGAGTCCACGGCGTCGCGGTAGGTCTGGATGCAGCCCACGCTCAGCGCCGTCAGCTCCTGCACCGCGCCTCCCAGCCCGCGCAGCAGACGATCCACCCGACCGCCCAGTTCCCGACTCAGCCGTTCCAGATCCCGCAGCACGTCAGGGTCGATGGGCGGGATGCTGGACGCGGGGGCCGGGGGCAGGCCTGGCCGCGCCGGGGCCGGGGCCAGGGCGGCAGGGGC